>NW_024412394.1:42441744-42625809 GCF_014898765.1 Herpailurus yagouaroundi | reverse complement strand
AGGAAAGGAAAGGAAAGGAAAGGAAAGGAAAGGAAAGGAAAGGAAAGAAAAGAAAAAAGAAACGAAAAGAAAAGAGTAACAGAAAACAATAAATCTACCACACTAGCTCTACCACCTAGTATTTTGGTAGCCTGGGGGGAAATTAGTCATTTGTGGGTTTTTTTATCTATAAAATAGGATCCTTGTGAAGATTAAATAAAATGATGTATGCAGAACAATTAGCTCACAGTAAGCTCTCAAATGCTCTTTTATTTTGAGAAAAAAATATATGGGGAAAAGCCTTAAAACCAGGAAAATACTATATAATAATTGCATTGCCCTGAAAATTGGGGAAAGACCATTAGTCTCTTATATTTTTCTGTAAAACTTCTTGTGGGGATACCAGTGTCCAGTGGGAACATAATTTTAAAAGCACTAAATTCTGACAATATTTGTATATATCCAATCATTCCAAGTCCTGATCAGCTGACCTCAAAATGAACTTTTGAAACCCAACTCATTTGTTTGTAATTGCAAAACAGTTTCCATATGTGTGCATGTATATCCATTTATTATGCTAATAGTGCATAACCTTGCTATTCTGCCAAAGAGATAAAAGAAAAGAAGTTTACCAGAAAAAAAATCTGTTAGTCACTGACTGATATGTCTTTGTATTATGCTAAAAAATACCGGAAGAGAGACAGATGGTTGATCTTCATTTAACACAAAAGCAAGAACTTTAAAGACTATCAGAGCCTTTGCTGAACTATCACATTGATTCAATAGCTAGAAACACAATTAGTAAAGAATAGGAAAATCATGGGTGAAAACAATCATCCTTGTAATCAATCTTTTATAAATTCCCTATGGGTAGTTAATTTCATATAATACTATCCAGTGTTGTAATTCCCTCCCTGTTCTTCCCCTTCCCCCAAGCCCAGAAATATTTGAAATTCAATACAAGAACTCTTGCCACAGAATTATATTAAAAGATTTAATTAACAGGAAATTCTGCATAGCATATCTATCAGCTACAAGGAGATTATTCTCCATAGAGATCCCATGGATTCCTGAGCAACCTCTGCCTAAAGAGACCATTCACCTTTAGTCACAATCTCTAACACATGCATTGTTTGTCTTCCTGAGAAGCTGTGGCTGATGTTGGTTTTCAGTTACTTTTATATTTAACTTCTCAGTACTTTCTGGAACTCTTCATGCAATGAATCTTGAAAATGACCAAGAATTTCCCCTTGGCTCTTGGCATGTGAAATCATCATCTCTCCTCTCTAGAAGCCCTCACTCCATTTTTCTGGCTGTTACCTACTCACTCAACACCTTCTGGGAAGCCACTGAACAAGAGAAACAGTTGCCGAACCTGGAGAGATACGGGAACTCTCCTTGCTATTGCTAAAGGGAAGGGAACTTGGACTTTTTGCTAATGATCACCATCTTGTTTCTATGATAACTTTCTTATATTGGGCAGAGTAATATTTTCTCCCCACTGGGTCTATAATGGCTTTACTACCTTTCTCATTCTTCTAATGCTCCTTCACAGTACATTCCTTCATGACAGTCTTATTTTGGGAGATATACTGGGACATGCACAAATGGGAGAGGAAAAACTAGCGCTAATAATAATGACTTGACATCAGTGAAGAAACAAAGTAATACAATCCAGCCAATGTTGAATATTAATGAAGCATAAATGAATTGACCAACAATCAAATTCTATTCTCAGCTCTCCTGGAAAGATTCCTGCCTTTGTGGTCTTCCTTGAATCCTAAGTACTTTTTCTTTTTCTTTGTCTTTTCAGTGCTACTTTGCTTCATTGGCCAAATATTCCCTTTGTGACTGAGAAGGCACTCAGTGATTTGGTGGACAAAACACTCTTCCTTCCTGTCCACCCCCCACCCCATACAAAACATTTCCTTCAGTAGGACATTTCTTTCATCAGACTTAGTTTTATTGTTTGAGGATATGCTTACAGATATGCATGTGTGTGTGTGTGTGTGTGCTCATAATATATATGAACTAAAGAATTGGGTATTATTTCAGTGAGACAGTATGTTAATAGAATTGGTTTACCTGATAAACCAAGACCACCTATTATTTGGAAAGTTGTTAGGTCATAGGTTCATAAAATTTGAGAAATATGACAACACATAGGATTGGTAGATCATAAAATGCTCTGGAGATCATAGACACTGGTACCTTTAGAGGAAGGTTCTGCAAAGAGATAGGAACTGTTGTAGCCAATGTGGAAGACTGCAAAAGAACAGAACAGAAATAGACCTGAAAAATCACAGAAGAATAGTGTTACATATGCATCTTTCAGCTAGCCAGTGTCTCCAGGTTATTTATTTTCATATTTTTCATTTTTTATTGTGGTAAAAACATATAGGGTAAAATTTCCCATCTTAAACATTTCTAACTGTACAGTTCAGTAGTGTTAACTATCTACAACAGATTTCCAGAACTTTTCATTTTGCAAAAATGAAACTCTATACCCATTAAACAACACTCCTGATTTCCATTTTTTCCCAAGTCCCCAGTAACCACCATTCTACTTTCTGTTTCTATGAATTTGACTACTCTAGATGCTTCATATAAGAGGAGTCATACAATATGTGTCATTTTGTGACTGGCTTATTTCATTTAACACAATGTCCTCAAGATTCATCCATTCTGTAGCATGTGACAAGATTTCTTTCCCTTTTAAGTCTAAATAATATTCCATTATATGTATATACCACATTTTGTCTATCCATTCGTCCAGTGATAGACCTTTGGTTTGCTTTTACTTCTTGGTTATTGTGAACAGTGCTCCAATGGGCATAGGTGTGCAAATATCTCTTTGTGACCCTGCTTTCAATTCTTTCAGAATTTTTTGGCTGTGTACCCAGAGTGGGATTGCTGGATCTTATGGTAGTTCTATGCTTTGAGAAATCACCACACTGTTTCACCATAGCAGCTACACCATTTGAAAATACTACCAATAGTAAAGTGTTCCAATCTCTCCATATCCTCACCAACACTTATTCTTTTCTGTTTTTTCAATAGTTGACATCTTATTAGGTCTGAGGTGATACCTCATTGTGGTTTTGATTTACATTTCTCTGATGATTAGTGATGTTGAACATTTTTTCATATGCTTGTTGGCCATTTTTATTTATTTGTTCATTTTTAAAAAAATTTTTTAGAAGTTTGTCTTTGAGACAGAGAGAGAGAGAGCACAGGAGGGGCAGAGAGAGAGAGAGAGAGAAAGAGAGAGACAGAGAGAGTCCCAAACAGGCTCCATGGTGTTAGCACAGAGTCTGATGTGGGGCTCAATCCCATGAACCACAAGATCATAACCTGAGCCAAAGCCAGATGCTTAACTGACTGAGCCACCCAGGTGCCCATTGTTGGCCATTCTTATATTATCTTTGCAGAAAGGTCTATTCAACTCTTTTGCCTATTTTTAAATTGAGGTTATTTGTTGTTTGTTATTGCTATTCTTTATAGTTGCAGGAATTCTCTATGTATTCTAGATACTAACATCTTATCAGATATAGATTTGCAAAGATTTTCTCCCTTTCTGTAGCTTGCCTTTTCACTCTGCTGTTTTTGTCCTTTAATGCACAGAAGATTTAAAGTCTTATTTGCCTATTTTTGCTCTTGCTGCCTGTGCTTTTGGTATACCCAAGAAATTATTGACAAATTCATTGTCATGAAGCTTTTCTCTTATATTTTCTTCTGAGAGTTTTATGGTCTTGGGTCTTACATTTAGATCTTTAATCCATTTTGCGTAATTTTTGTATATGGTATCTGATAAAAGTCCAGTTTCATTCTTTTGCGTATGGATATCCAGTTTTCCCATCACCACTTTTTGAAGAGACTATTTCCTGTTGAGTGTTCTTGATATCTTTGAAGATCATTTGAGCATATGTGGGAGGGTTTACCTCTGTGCTCCAGTTTATTTCTAAGTGAACTCAAATGTACCACTATTAGACAACTCTATATGCAGACCAAATGCACAGCCTCTTGTATCAGTCTGAATGAGTGTAAGTACCCCAGCATTTATTAATTGTGTGGCATTAGATAATTTACTTTTCTGTGACTCACTTTCTTTATTTGTAAAAGAGGAATAATGATAGTACCTTCCACAGAATGGGGTTGTGAAGATTAAATAAATGAAACTTGTTAGAAAAGTCCTGATACATAGAAAGTGCTCAAAAAATCTTAGCTGTTATTATTGCCTAAATTTGCCTTTCTTATAATTTTACTAGGGCACGTCCAATACAATGATAGGCCCCTAATGATCTTCAGATCATAGCAATTCCCTCAATTCTAGATGCCAACCCTATTCATGCCTACAATGCACTCTCCATTGGTATTCCAACACCAGGGGTTTTTTATTTTATCTTAACTTCATAACCACTTCACTTGTACCCTTCTACCCATCCCCCACTTTCCCTAAATATAGGAAATAAAGAAAGATCAATATTGGGAAAATATAAAAGAAGGTAAAGGTCTCTGTAGTTTCTCAAAGTTGGTATTCAGTATATATTGATCCATGAACCTGAAATAGGTTTGAAAAGGATCAGAGACTCTCCCCCCTCTCCTTTTCTGTGGTGTATTGTGAAGTGACTAAGGTCAGATGGAGAATGTGTGAGGATATAGGAAAAGTAAAGTTTTTTTAGCACAGCTTAATTTGAAATTGACAGGCAGCTACCACAAAACTGTTCTTGGCTTTAGAAAGTTGCACTGCTTAGTTCCTTACCTGACTGATACTACTGCTTGAATAAGGATAGAACAACCTACACTAAATTAAAATAGGGGCGCCTGGGTGGCTCAGTCAGTTAAGCGTCCGACTTTGGCTTACGTCGTGATCTCACGGTCCATGAGTTCAAGCCCCACGTCGGGCTCTGTGCTGACAGCTCAGAGCCTGGAGCCTGTTTCAGATTCTGTGTCTCCCTCTCTCTGACCCTCCCCTGTTCTTGCTCTGTCTCAAAAATAAATAAACATTAAAAAAAAATTTTAAATGAGTGTATTCAATCACTATGGTGTATACCTAAAACTAATGTAATATTGCGTGTCAACTATACTAAAACAACATGCCAAAAATGAGTATATTAACTATACTAGCAGCAGAACAAGTGAGAGCAAGGTAAAATCATAGTAAATTTAAGGAAAAATCAAATAAATCTAAGCAAAAGTAAGTGTTAATATTGATGCCATGCAATGAGACTGGTGTAGCTGGCGTTCGCCATGTCTCTGTACTTCTGGTCCTTTTCAGATGAATTCTTTCTGTTAGACCTTATGTTCTTTTCATTACCTTTTGATCTCCTTCCCTTTCCATATTAAAAGACATCTGGAAAACCAGAATTATAAATGTTATTTGTAAAAATGTTTCTTGTTCCAATATTAATGCAAATTAACTAACTATGCCTGAGATATCAATGTCCAACTGATCTCAATATAAAAAAAAAAACCCAGCCATATTACAGTTTTAATTAAATTGATAGCTATCTTTAGTTCACATTATTTTATCCCAGAAAAGACAAAAATGTTTAAAGTGGATATTAAATATTAAGAAAGCTTTTATTCTTAATATACTTAATACAGTGTTTATCAGCATGTAATTATCAAACATGGAAAGTTAATAAGTCTTAAAACCTTGGAACATAATGATTTCATTGTCAGGGAAAACCTTTATGGGAATTTTTAAAAGCATAGACTATAAATATAATTCAATATTGTTTTTGAAATGAGAAAAACTTCCAAAATTATTCAAGAGACCAGCAAGATATTTCCTTTATCTTTCAAAAGTTTCTCATAGAAATAAAGAGCATGTGTTCTATGGTTTGATTCCAAACCTGTAGACTCATTTATAATCTTCTATTGTTTCTATGATTAAAATAAAGTCAAAAGTAGGAGAATTGAATGTTATTTCAAATCAAATCTTGTGTGTCTGTGTACTTGTGAGTGTGCGTGTATGGAATCATAACTCACTTTTGGTGCCCCCATTTGTCTAAATATAATCCTTGTATATGTAGCCAGCCAGATGCATGGCAGACACATCTAAGAGATGCATTAAATATTTAAATAAGTGAATTGTTTTCTTTCAGAAAACAAATGGTTTTCTACTATTTTTTTCAAGATTGGATTTAGATGGGATCTAGGAAAGATGTTATACCATCATTGATCGAAGGGTGTCAATTTTAAAGTTTTATTTATATATGTTATTAACAAGAATAATATTTTGGTGCTATTTGGTCCTCGGTAATTCCTGTTTCCAAATGATGATGAGGCTGCTGCATTAAGGGCTATACCTACTTGGCAGACTCAAATCAAGTGTTTCTTTCAGGGTGTAGAGAGGATAACTCATCCATCATTAAGGCTGTGCCACTGGGCTCAGTGTTATGAGGAAAAAGAATATGATGTAGAGGTCTCTTCCAAAGAGGAAGAGAAAGAAAAAAAGTCTCTTCCCTTCCAGAGCAAGACAGTTAGAGGCTGGATGTTCACCTCTTGGGAGTGGAGCTTTGAGGCAAGATGCAGGTGGGGACAGCTGGAGTGGCACCATGAACGTTCTAGTTACACTTCGCTACATACTAGGCAGAGATGATTTCAGAATAGCTACCAGATGGCAAAGACCAATAGAGAAGAATTACTAAATGCCAAGGGGCCACACTGCTAAGCATACTTTCCCCTATGGACCTTAACTTGAGTTTTTCTACTCAAGGAACATCCCTAGTAGAGAGCTGACAAAATATTTACCTGAACACAACTGTTAAATCTGGAAGTTATTTTAATTGGCAAGTTAAAGTGTCTCTTGATCTGCCACTGAACTGTACATTTAAAAATGGTTATGTGTAGGGGCGCCTGGGTGACTCAGTCAGTTAGGCATCTGACTTAGGCTCAGGTCATGATCTCATAGTTTGTTAGTTCGAGCCCCACATTGGGCTCTATGCTGATAGCTCAGAGCCTGGAGCCTGCTTCAGATTCTGTGTTCCTCTCTGTGTCCCTCCCCTGCTCATGCTCTGTTTCTTTCTCTCTTTCAAAAATAAATAAACATTAAAAATATTATTAAAATGGTTATCTGTATTTTACTACAATTTTTTAAATTGTAAACCATTTTAAAAATGGTTATGTGTATTTTACTACAATTTTTAAAATGTTTATTTATTTATTTTGAGAGAGAGCGAGCAGGAGAGGGGCAGAGAGAGAGGGAGACAGAGAATCTCTACTCATGAACTGGGAGATGGTGACCTGAGCTGAGATCAAGAGTCAGGTGCTTAACTGACTGAGCCACCCAGGAGCCACTTTTACCACAATTTTTAAAAATTAAAAGTTAAAATTGTAAAAAGCGTCTATTGTTTTTTCACCTTCCCACCTCAGTAATAAGAAGTAGAGGAGTTATACTTCTTTGCATGTCTAATAATACAACTGTAATTTAACCTTGAATACCCCCACTCCATACACACATACTTTTTTAAGTTTATTTAACTTTATTTTTGAGAGAAAAAGAGAGAGCGTGAGTGGGGGGAGGAGCAGAGAGAGAGGAAACCAGAGACAAGGAAGCCCAAGCAGGCTCCTCAGAGTCTGCACAGAGCCCAATTCAGGAGTCAAACTCATGAACTATGAGGTCATGATCTGAGCAGAAAACAAGTGTCAGAGTCACAGGCTTAACTGACTGAGCCACCCAGGTGCCCCTAGACACATACTTTCTATTAAAATTCTTGAGGCTTTCCTTTCTAGGACCCTTTTTAAACTGTCCTTTCTCTTAAGGTTCTTCTTGAAAGTGAAATTCCTCGGGGTTGGGGTCACACGTGAAATGTGATCTGGCACTGGATTTTTTTCTTCTGAGTTCCTCATGGTCACATAATTATATTCACTCACATCTCACTAATAAATATAAAAACAGAACTGGGCCCAGACTTATACTCTAGCTTGTCCTCCCTACAAATCCCCAAATCTAGAATATCTGAGGAAATGAGAGTTTTGAGGAAGTCATGTGTACATATCACACTCCAAAGGGAACTTTGCAGGTGGTGGGTTCCACAAACTGTTTTGATAATAATATAAACTTTTCACAGTATTTCTCCATCCCTAATATATACTGACAGCCAGCTTCCCAAACTACTGCTTTTTTTCATATGTGGCACTATTCGTGCCCATGACAAAAACCTCTATCCCTAGATAAAAGCAAATAAAATGAAATGAATGTGAAGCCAGATGGGACCACACCATTCATGAACTATATGACTTTGGGCAATTACTTATCTTTGACTTGTAATTTTCTCCTTCATAAAATGAGGATAATTCAAATTTCATGAGGTCTGTTGTGAAATTTAGGGCTATACATACTTGGCTCTGTGTGTGGGTGGCTCAGGCAGTTAAGCTTCCGACTCTTCATTTCGCTGAGGTCATGATTTCATGGTTCCTGAGTTCGAGCCCTGCATCAGGCTCTGCACTGGCAGCATGGAGCCTGCTTGGGATTCTCTCTCTCTCTCTCTCTCTCTCTCTCTCTCTCTCTCTCCCTCCCTCATTCCCTCAAAATAAGTAAATAGACATTAAAAAAAATAATGAATACAGAGTGCTTACTCAGTCTATGTTGCTATTTGAGTATATCTTCCTTAGCCCCTCTCATTTCCGTTTTTGAATTGTGAGACACTTGTAAATAAATTCCCCTGTACTTTTAACATTTTCTTTTAGCCCTTTTCCGAGCACCTACTATGGCCCAGATTTAATGCTAACTTCTAGTGATCCAAAAATGAATAAGAGACAGATGTTCAAGATGCCCTTTGAGTAGCAGAGTAAACAAATGCTACAGAAGCCTGGAACAGGGAGCACCTGAGTCTTGCCCAGAGTGGGAGGGGGTCAAAGAAGACTTTCTAAGAGAACATACTTGAGTTGCACAGGAGGGGAGAGCACAGGCAGCTCATGGTGTTCCTTGAACCTCTTCCTTATGAAGAGGTTCCCAACGATATCCATGCATCTCTGGGCTGCAGGTGAAGTCCGGCTTCCTTCAGATGGAGGGAAAACCTTCCACGACAGGACCGAAATACAGAAAAGATGATTCTCCGTCTCCTAGGGAAATAAAGAAAGAAAATCATTGTTGTTCCTTCCTTCATGCATATGTTTCTCCACTCTTCTATGCACTCGCCAAACATTCATAGACTATCAGTTAAGTACCAGACACTGTGATAGATGCTGGGGATACAGGGAGACAAGAAATGCAGTCTAGTAAAAGAGACAAGAAAATCAAAGATTATGGTACATTTATGAAAGCTCTAGCAGAAGTACACTCAGGGGGACTGGGGAAGCAGTGTTAGGGTGACCAACTATTTTAGTTTACTTTCTATTGTCCATGTTTTAGCAATAAAAGGAAACCCCTCATCCTGCACAAACTGGATAGTTGGTTTTCCCGGTTCCAGGCCAGAGTGGGCTCCCCTCATGCAGCCTGGCTAAGGTGTGGGGGTACAGTCAGAATTGGTGTCCAGCATAAGTTTAATGAAATACCAGATGGATGAGGACATTAGAACCGTTTGTTAAGTGAATTAATTTAGCGCATGGGAACTACATTACATTGAATGCTTAGGAAAATCCCAGTGCCCACAGTTCCTAGAACTGTATGGAGATTAGGTGATGTAAATGCTTTCAAGCACCTGTTATCTGAAAAGGTAATTCTGACAAAGTCATTGCCTGCAAGCAGCTTGTAGTTCAGTAAAGGACAAAGCTGTATATACCAATCGTGATAAAGTGAGGTAGAGAACGATGACCTCAAACCTCATCTCCGTTTCAGATAAGAAGTATCTTTGGAGGGCCCCCCCGAGGTGACTCCTCAGGAATGAGTATGGGAGAACAAAGGAGAATAGCAGAGAGAATGGGAGACAAGGCTCTCAGGAGAGCAGCAAGAACTCCTCTACAGAAGCAAAGCAAAAAATTCACCTGACACCTTGGACCACGGCCCAACCGCTGAAGTGTGGGAAGGAGACACTCGGTCCACGCTCTCCCACAGGCTTGACTTTCTCTCCCTCAAAATCTCACTGCTGCAAAATATTTCCCAGGAACTCTGAAAATGTGCTTACTTTGGGGTTATTTGGACTGCGGTCATACTTTTTTTTGTAATCAGAGTCGATATACCAAGGCTTTTGTTGCCTGAAAGCTTTCTTCACAGTGCTAACGGTTTAGTTGAACAGGCTCTGAATGCTTTAGTAACTATCCTCAGTGTGTTTATTAACCACAGTTTAATAAACCACAGTTTATTTTTCAAGGTGGTACTGAGTGATAATTGGTAGCAAAATTCAAGTTTCCTGATTTCTTTTTCCCAGTCGCTAGTGCTCTGAACATCCATAAATTCAACCACACTGTTCACGGCTGTCTCTCTCACTGCTCCCCTCCTCCAACTTTTGCTACCACAAAACGTAGTTAGTGTTCATGTTTCATTTCTCAGCAAAATTAGGAGATGTGGTGAGTGAATTCACATTAATAATATTTTAGCTAATAACACTTTGAAGAGTCTACAGACCATTTACCAAGGAAACTAAATTATTTCAAATACTTGTGTCAAAATAAATGAACCAAGACTTTTCGGGTGTAATAGCCCAACATTTTATTGTGGGTGTAAACACAACTCCCTGATCTCTAAAATTCAGCAACCCTTATTAGGTTCTTTCTTCATTAGTGAGGGTAAAAAATGTTCCCCTATGGATTTTTCCATAATTTTAGTAGTGAAATAGAGGCATTTTTTCCCTAAAGTAATTCAAACTAATATGAAATCCTTTTCTAATATAAAATTGTCTTTAGAACACCTTAGAATTATTGCAAACGATAAGTAGAATTTATTAAGGTTATGAATCAAAGAGAAATGTTGTGTGTTCTTGTTGTCATTAAAAAAAAAAAAAACTCAGAGGTTAATCTTTTCCCCATTTTTTGGCTTAGCAATGACTCTGGCTTTTTTTCCTCTCCTGATAGGTTCTCTTTGGTTCCAAGGTACTCCCAGCTGCTGAGAGTCACAAATTCTGTCTGAATAGGAGGGTGACCTTTCCAGAGAGAAGCCAATGTTTGTAAGCTAAAATACAAAGGAAGGGGGAAAAAAGTTTGCTGAAAGATGTGTGCTGGAGGAGGAAAGCTCATTCCAAGCAGCCACCTTCCACCCCACTCCGACCCACACCCAAGTGTCCCAACTCCATGTCTCCATTCCTCCCTGACCTTACTGGGCTAATAGAACTGCCAGCTGCAGACACTGTAGTCTGCTCAGGCTCTTTGATGTCTAAAATTCTGCCTCAGTGTCTGCTTGTCTCTTGCAGGGAGGAAGCAGCATCTGGTCCCTGGGCTCTGCTCCTGAGAAGGGGAGTCAAGAAGCAGCCAACAGGCCCTAGGAAGGCAAGTGACCTGGGTTATTCCTACCCACTGCCAATCACACAGATTACATTTTTCTGGATATGACCAGATGTCCTCAATTCCCCAAGCCTGAATACACTTAACTTTCCTTCTCCAAACTGCTTTATATTCCTTACCCACCCCCTTATCCCCCTCCATTCTTAGCTCTTAAAAAAAAATATCACAGATGCGGCAGTTATCACACATCTTCTGACTTTTCATCACAGCTTTGCATACTCCTTTCAAATATTCTCTTCCTTTCTCTCTCTCTTCTTTTAACCTCACAGTTTTGCTTTTTGGCAACCAACCAAAGATTTCTCTGTGTGACTTAAAAGAAATATTACAAGACAAACCTTCTCCTGGAACAGGAGCTACAAAATTATTTGCATACATAATCTCTTCCTGTGCCTCCTGCTAGCCGGGGCCTCTTGGTCTCCAATCCTCATAGTGTAACAAAAGAATAAATTATGGTACTACTGATAGAACATTAAACTGACAATCTTCTGAGGCACTGGCAGTTTTAATGGAAACCAAAGAAAATTCAAGATTATACATTTTCTTGTAAATGTATTTCGTTTTCCTGTCTGCCCTCTCACACATTATCAGTTTTCTTGCCTTCTTAGTATTCAGTTTCCTCTCTGAAATAGACACAACAAATCTAAAGCTGCTTTTGAGCCAATCTCTAATCAATTGAACTGTACTTGCTGATAGGAAATTAAGGTATGGCAAATAGGTTATAAGGTATTTAGGCCTATAATTTAAAGATTTCGTTAAATTAATAAACTGTAGCAATTTTTAAAAGACTGAACAGATTACCTTACCTAATATTTTGCCTCCTTCCTGACTACTTTGGGAAGATGGGAAAAGTGGAAATAAAGGTGTTTATATAGTGCCATCTAGTGGCAGATACATTTAAAAAAAAGGACTCCGTTTTCCTCTAGGGATTGTTGAAAGAAACCCAGAAAACATCTGCTACTATTGGAGTCTAGTCCAGGTTTAATTCTAGTTTTGTTTTAACCTCCTCTGAAGAGAATGCAATCCTGGGGGCTCTTTTTGGTGTCATTGAGAGTTTGAAGCTTTAATCTGGTTTGCGGAGAGCAAAAAAAAAGATGAAAAATCCGAAAATTCACGGCACTTACAGCCATAGTATTTTAACTTTAGACTTTTCCTTGCTGGTCCACTTCTGTGTGTCTCACTAAAACAAAGCACTGATTCTGCTAAGAATAGGAAATGTTAGCAATCTAAGGAAACTGCAATGATCATGCTACTTCAAATAGAACACTGTTCCCCTCTTCTCATTTAAATCTATGGCTCTTAAAATTTAAATCTTATGAATAGGAAGAAGCAAAGGTTTCTTCAAGTACACTTATTAAAGAGATAGACATCTGTAAGAACAGAGTTTTAGAAGTTAGCCCGCTGTTAGCAAAGTTCAAAATCAATAAACAACCCTCCCCCTACACATGAGGAAAGAAAACAAAAATTAGAAAAATAACAGCTCGATCAGAAACTGTCTAACTTATTTGTATTTCCCAGCATCAACTTGCCCTTTCAAAGACCGATCTTTAACTTGTAGCTCCTTTGGCCATGAGATACTTGCAGGACTAAGCCTGTCTCCTGACCCACATTTATCAGCTGCTGTTTCCAAAGCACCTTCCACCTTTCTTAGCAGGTCTCTCTTCAAATCTGCCTGTGGCAATTATCACCCGCTTTCCAAGTAGTAAGAGAGGTGAATTCTTAGCATGTTTACCTCAGAGGCTTTGGGTTTCTCAGGACCTCTTCCTGTTGTGCATTCTTTCATTCTGTCTTGATCATGTGGATAAACTAATAGCCATGAATTTGGATTGAAATATAAAACATGCTGAGCAAATCCAGAAAGTTTGATTAGTAGGAGGTAGTTAAATGGATGACGCTCAGAAATCATGTGACGTTAGCTGAGATATTGTTATATCTACTGGGCCAACGGGCTAAATCTGTAATTTCCCAATAAAAGCCATCATCTGGAAAATTCTCCTTAAATAAATCTGATCATCCTTTCTCAGTTCCCTGACACTTATGAAAGGGTTTCTTTGGCCTTAATTTTTTCTTCATTAAGATACCCATAACTGTGAAAATGAACATAATTTTTCAGAACGGCAAATTTTACCATGTTATTTAGAATGAGAACAACTGAATGAGGCACATCTGTCAAGAGCAGTTTCAATTCAAGGAGACTCAAACCTCTGTTCTTAATTTCAGCCAAACTCTTCTTGAATTTTCCTTTCAGAAACAGGATAGTGACCTCTTGACCTCTATGGTTTCAGCATCCCCGAAGTATCAACTCAAAGGCTTCTGTTTTATTGATGGCATTAGCGGTGATTTTATAATTGGTACCTAGAATTGACATGCCGTGAGATTTAAATGGTTGTTGAGATCTTTGTAGATTTAAAGATTTTTAATTAAATACCGGTTTAGTATCTGATGTCATTTGAAAGGGCCAATCTTCCACAGCAGGAATTTTAGTGGAAGATTGCCAAGCAAGGCTCACTGTATGTTTCCCTTCCAACCCTCTCCAGTGGTGCCAAGTTTATTATAGGTTAGAAACTGAACAGGATCTAGCAACCCTTTTTAAAATGTAATCATTTAATTTTCATATAATTTCATGAAGGCAGTTTAATTATTTTATAATTACATAACTGGAACAAGGTGTGATACAAGGTTGTGATGAATGTACTATCTTACCAGCTTAAATATGGCAAAAATAAAGAATCAAATCATATACAGAAATTCAATTAGAACAATGCATAATCTGTGTTGGCATCTCTTTCTCTCTCTTTCAGGTGATATAATAAGGAAAGCCTTCCTTCCATGTTATTCTGATTTCTCTGAGTTCTTGGACTTTCTAATTACCAATACAACACTATTGTGTGCTGCCCTTAAAAGTAGAAGAATGAAACTCAATAGTAAGATAGAATAACAACCACAACAACAACATGAGGACCCTCCTCTCAGAACCTGTCAACTCATCTCTGCTCCGCTTTCATTAATGGCATGTAATGATGACAGGCATAGATGTTGGGCCGTGGGCTTTGTGCTCTTACTCCACTTCAAAATAGCAAAAGCATGTCTGTGGTGCCCAAAAAATATTTCTAGAACATATTGACTTCTATTAAAATTTCATGGATTTTATGGACATAATTAAGAGGCAAAAGAATATTTCACTTTATGAGACAACCTCAGAGAACTCTAAGGCACTCATGATCCCTTGTATTACAGTTCTCCTTATTTTTAGAGGGGTTTTTCATGTTTCAGGTACTAAAGAGTAAGGGACATGGGGATAAACATAAGCAGGTATTTGTATCTTCACAGTCTAGAATCCATGGCCTATAGTTGCATGGTTTAAAGAGGCAATAGAACTGTCTATTCAAAAAAAAAAAAAAAAAAAGGACAGGGTGTTAGGGACAGAAGTGAGAGGAAGGTGCATGGGCAGGAGCTGGGAAGCAGAGATACGAGAGGCTCCACTGGGAGAGAGATCAGAACCTGCTTGAACATTAGGCTCTGTAAGGAAAGACCTCAGTGGGAGAGGCCATGGTGTTAGAGCTGTGACACCAGGATTCTACTTGAGGTGTCTGGGCTGAACATAGGTAATGAGAAGGGGCTACCTGCCAGAAAACAGATTTGCCTATCTATGAACAGAAGTTATCTGCATTGCCTTTGATTATCTGCAAATTAGAGAATGGTGAAATAGCTCAAAGGCAACGAAAGGCCAAGTGACCCTATAGACTCAGCTAATGCACCCAGTGTTCCACTGAAGTCATCCAGTGATCTTTTTGGTCCATTACAAAGTTCTTCTATAGTTTTTCGCTGCATTGGCAATCATGGAAACAAGAAATCTTTCAGATGTTCCACAAAATCCTTTTCATCCCTAAATTTCTTCATAGATAATTCTATTTAGAAGTTTTTTTTCTGATCCCTGCAACTGATTGTGATTTCTCCTTTGTAGCTTCACAATGCCCTTGTCTCTTTTTCATGGTACTATTTCATTTTACCACCAGTGATAATATGTATCTATCTAATTCCCCATATTGGATTATAAGTTACTTTTTAAAAATCCTCTGCAGTAGCTATCAGAGTGCCTAAATATGTAATGTGCTTGATAGATATGTTTCATTGAATTTAACGTAATTCTTACATCCATTCAGCTGGTCCTGATTTGCTCTCTTATAGGTAAAGATGACAGCTTCCTGCAAAGTCAGATCTTAGGAGCTGATCTTTATCTGGAATCCTCTTCCATAACACTAATATAAACTGAATAACTCTAGGCCATGCTTTCTTTAGATCCAGTCTATTCCCAAATCTCTCTGTTAAGCTACTATGAGTTCCTAAAAACATTCCCATTATTGGATTTACTTAGTGGATTTGGTGAA
Source organism: Herpailurus yagouaroundi (assembly GCF_014898765.1). NCBI lineage: Eukaryota > Metazoa > Chordata > Mammalia > Carnivora > Felidae > Herpailurus > Herpailurus yagouaroundi. The sequence continues at coordinate 42,610,060 of NW_024412394.1, read as the reverse complement.
TTAAGATATTTCAGGGGCGCCTGGGTGGCGCAGTCGGTTGGCGTCCGACTTCAGCCAGGTCACGATCTCGCGGTCCGTGAGTTCGAGCCCCGCGTCGGGCTCTGGGCTGATGGCGCAGAGCCTGGAGCCTGTTTCAGATTCTGTGTCTCCCTCTCTCTCTGCCCCTCCCCCGTTCATGCTCTGTCTCTCTCTGTCCCAAAAATAAATAAACGTTGAAAAAAAAAAAAAAAGATATTTCAAAAAGGCTCAGTACTAAAAACCCCACTAGACATTAGCTATTAACTCCCACTCAAAGATCAACATGGACTATTTGATAGGCCTCAAAAGAAGGCAAAAAAAGGAAGAATTTTCCTCTTTTTCTTTTAAACAGTAAGTGAAAAAATAGAACAGCTATGATTGGAGATACACTGGGTCTGTAATGACTGAAGATGAACAGAAGTCCTTCACTTCATCCTTATGAGAATTTACTGTTATTTTCTTCAGTGAAATTAGAAGTTTAGAAAAAATATTGCCATAAAAAGAGTGAATAAAAATTTTTAAAGACGTTTTTAAGGATGCCTCTTATTTTTTGAAGTACAGATTCAATCATGATCATCAGCTATTATTTATGGGTTGGTATTACAATGAAATCTTTATGTCATTGGGTATGTGAACAGATCGAGGGAATTTAAAATACTGCCTTCAAAACTAGAAGTGATCACATTGGGACCCAGAAACAGTTGGCATCCTTGCATAAAAGACACTTGGTACCAATTATTTATGCACTAAGTGGGTCTAGATTCCAGATTAAATTATCCACAGTTTTGATTCAATTAGCTTTTGATTCAGTGCCTATGTCTTTAACGACAAAGTTATTCTGGGAAAAGTTGAGCCCTGGAAAAGTTTTACCTAGCTAAGATTTCCCTGAAGGGAGGATGTGAGTCACACAGTACTTACACTGGCAAATAAAACCACAGTGCATGTCTGCTCCCTGTGGATTTTAATTTGCAGCAACAATAAACTGAAGTAATGGGCCTTGGGTTAAATGGTTAAATATAAAGTTCAAATCAGAATTAAGAGGTCTTGTCTTGAAAAGGTGAGGTAAATGTCATAGGCCAAATGATCTGAGAAGCCTTACAGAAATGCCTCCCCTCTCTCATCTAGATAGTCTGGTTTTATCTCCCACCTCAGATGTCTTCCTATCAATCTTTTCACTTAAATTAGTTTTTTCAACTCAGGTTGCACCTTGTACTCCTAACCCCTGGGGAAAGGGATAGTAATTATGACCAGGAGAAAATTTTAAGTTGTCAAAGCATGAATTTCTCAGTTAATACCTCCACTTAGGGAGGTATACTTTCAACTCTAAATACAGTGCTCAGGCTGCTTTTCTCCCTCTTGATTTGCTTGTTAATTTATCTTTTTATTTTTATATTATTTTACTTATACATTCATGTTTATTCATTCCTTCAATAAGCAAACACCTACTGAGAATCTGTGGTATTTCTCAATGGAAATGATATAGACATTCAGAGCGAAATAGTTCTTGGAGTTAATTCTTTGTACAGGACTATCCAATACATTGCAAAATATATTGCAATATATCCACAAAGCTGGTCTCAATCCAGAGCAACCTAACCCCACTCCCCTTTTCCATTTCCAGACTTCACAAGAGAATAACTCTGGGTATGATTCACTGCCAAAGGATACCAGAATGAACACAATAAGATTGTGGACCTCAAGAAGCTGGTTCCCTTGTAAGGAAAACAAGTAAGTACATACAGTACAGTGTGATACATGCAATGAGAGAAATAAATACAAAATAATCATGGGGATATTCAAGGTTTCTCAGAGAAGAAAATTCATGAGCCAAGTCTTTAGAACAAGTAAAAATTAACTAGATGAAGAAGGTTTCTAAGCATCTAGATCCAAAGGCCATGCCAGCATTCAGAAACTTGCTTTAGGAGAACTTCAAGCAAATTTACCAAGACTGCTACATGGAAATGGAATTGAGGAGGTGGTGACTAATTGGACAGGAGGTGAGATTGTGAGGAGGGTGTCACAAGCCAGGCTAAAATATTCAGACTTTATTCTTAGGAATACGGGGGCATGGAAGTGACATGATCATATTTGAGTTTCATATCACCCTGGAAAGGACTCTAGAATGTTGATTGGAAGAAATAAGATGGAGGACAGGGAAAACCATTTTGAAGATGTTAAAGTAATTCAGAAGAGAAATGAGGGATGTTTCAATGGACTCCAACAGATGCAGTGAGGACTGCCAACACCCTCCAGCCAAAGACCACCAGAAATACACCTTTAGTTGACCAAGTTATTTCATTACTCATTGCAAAGGGGAGGAACACTCACCATGAGAAACATAGAGCTGTTTCAGTAAGAGGGTGTTAGAATCCTATTTATCAGATTTGATCTGCAATAGGGTAATTTTGGGGAGAGCATAAGAAAATGAAGATTTATTCACTATCAAAAAGGGAAATTCCATGATTAAGTATATCAATAAATCTTATCTAAAGGGAAGGCAGGCTAGAAGGAAGATTGGTAAAGAAGGAAAAGTCACTCCCATTATCTGGGAGAGGAAGTGTTTGATATTTCATGGGTTTCGGTGGCCTTGATTTTGTTTCATTTTATTTTGTTTTACATTGTGTGTAGACTTCATATACTGGGTTGGGAGGGGAGATAAACAAGGTAGTAGTTAAATCTCATTGGTTTGAGTGAGTTTTGTTCTTTTTTTGTGAAAAGAGATACTTGATCAAGTTAAACTGAGGAAAAGCACTTAATAGTATAATGTGAAGGAGGGAAAGATTAATGTAATAACCCCGCAGGTGCTGGAGAGCACGATTTTTATTTGTGCATTCCATGTGTTTATTTGGTTTCTTCTATTAACACCTATCAGCCAAGATGAAGAAAAGTACCTAACATGTCCGTTATTTCTATAGTATCTATTTTCCTGTTTCCAGTAACTACTAATTCCCACTAGGAACCCATATGATCCCAGGAAAATTGATTCAATTTCTAGCTCTAATATAGAACACAGAACTGAGTTTAAACTTCTCAGTCTATTCAATTTACCTGGCTAGAATGATTGGTTCAATGGTGAACCATTGAACCACGTATTTGCTTTTCCTTGCTGGATAAGAATGAAGAAGGATTATTTTGAAATTTTAGAACCCTAAGGCTTCCAATGGGAAAAAATAGCTCACATACCAAGAACTGGGAACAAGAATGGCATCAGAATTCTCAGTAGCACTACTGAAAACCAGAAAGCAATGGAGCAATGCCTGGTCTGAGCATAAAGCCAACTTGGAGGAAAGCAGAGTGAAAAGACCAAAAAAAAAAAAAAAAAAAAAAATTGGTATTGCTTACATCATTTGAGCTGCAAGATCAAGCCTCATTTGAAGGCAGTTTTACCTTGGACTTTTCCATTCAAATACCCTTTATTATTTAAGCAAGTGTATGTTAAGTGTTCTATTTCTTGTAACCTTTTCTCTAGCCTAACCAAAGTAAACAGTGAAGAAAGCAGATTTGTAGGTTGATCCAGGGTTATGACTGAGGTGAGCATGTACAACAAGGTCAAGGGAATTAAATGTCTTAGCAAAAGAATGAATTTGACTGATGGTGATTGATTCAATAGCCATGAAAGTACATGGTCTACCTTCACTAAAATTTTCCTTTTCTCAATCTTACTTCCCTAGAGCAAAGGGAAGCATTTTCCATGCTATTATCTAGTCTAATTAAATTCTAATTAAATTCAAATAAAAAGTTATTTATAAGTATTGCATTGCACTAAATTTTGTGAGAATACAAAAGTCTAGGTTCCTGTTTCTAATACTTGTACTATATAATTAGGGAGTTAAAACACACACACACACACACACACACACACACACACACACAATTCATCCATCATTTATTAAACTCTTAAAAGCAAGACAAGACAAAATATGAAGAAGAGCTCAAGTGAATTTTACAGATGGCAAGTGAAATGGGATTTGAGAGGAAGTAGAAGGCAATCTGTGCTTTTCAGCTAATGTGGGGTGATTAGAGGAAATTCCCCTGGGCTCACTTTTCTCTCATTTAATCTGTTAGCATTAGAGAGGGCAGGAGGCTTACTCTGTTTCTGAGGTGAACGATGAGGGATCTTTTTACTAGCTCTGTGACCTTGAACAAGTCACTTAACCCCTTTAAGCATTATCTTTTTAATTTAATACCTATTGATAACCCTTTAAGTCCCTACTTCTTTCTCAGGATTGTTGAATAGAAGCAAAAATCTTAATGGGAAACAAAGAATGTCAAAAGACCTTCTTTTAACTATTTTTAATGTTTATTTATTTTTGAGAGAGAGACAGAGTGCGAGTAGGGGAGGTGCAGAGAGAGGGAGATAACAGAATCCAAAGCAGGCTCCAGGCTCTGAGCTGTCAGCACAGAGCCTGACATGGGGCTTGAACTCAGGAACAGTGAGATCATGACCCGAGCCAAAGTCGGATGCTACCCAGGGGCTCCTCAAAATACCTTCTAAACTGGAAAGCACCAAAGATAAGTAGGTAATAATAATAGTTAATGGTGGCCCTTGGCAGACTCAGAGCTACCCCAACTTCCCTGTTTTTTGTTGTTTTTGTTTGTTTTGTTTTGTTTTGTTTTTTGTTTAAAATTTGAATAATGAATGGTAGAATTTTAGAAAATATAAAAGGAACAATGACAAAGCTATGTAGAAGAAATTGTTACACACATCACAGCGTGTATACCTCTGATGACCCTATGATCTCCATTTGGGGGAAATCCATTGAGCAATTACATAAAATCTTAGGAAGTGCTTAATTAGCTGCATTTTACCCACAAATGTAAAACTCAGATCAAGAGGCAGGTATAAAACAAAACTGACTGTTTCTGTTTGGGACCAAATAAAAATTCCATTCAAATGAAGTTGTTTGTGTGGTTCTGCTCTTGTAAGCTTTATAAATTAACTTCTTCATGTTACAACCTAAGTAAATTAGGTACAAAGTCCCAACACCTGCAAAGATCCAAACCCACATACACATTTGATACAAAGCAATAATAAAGGGAAATTGTGACTGTGAGGTCCTTAAAGACTCTGCCCTGGCTCTCTTCCTCCTTCTCCTATTACTTAAGCCAAGATAATTTCTGTAAGTCTTATTCCTTTTTTCAGAACTACATTTCTCATTCTTTTCTCTTGCTCTCTTCTCTGGTCCTTTGCCTGTCCCCTTGTGCATTCCGATCTGCTTGCAGTATAGGGCAATTGTAAAGCCCTCAACATTCCCCTTACAGAGCCCTCATTTAAGGTGTGCTTGATGCAGTAGGGTTGTTTTCCAGGCTTAATTCCTCCCTTCTAAGAACCAGTATGATACTAGCCCTTTTTTCATATGTCATTTGCAAATATCTTTTCCCATTCGGTCAGTGCCTTTGATGGGGGGTGGGGAAGGGGGGAAAGTGGGTGATGGGCATTGAGGAGGGCACCTGTTGGGATGAGCACTGGGTGTTGTATGGAAACCAATCTGACAATAAATTATATTTAATATAAAAAAAAACCAGTATGAGCCACTCAAGAGGTTTAAAGGGCCAGTGCTGCATATCATCAATGAAGTATAGAAGAAAAAACCGTGTTCTACACACAGAAGTACACACAAGAGTTCTGGTTTCTTAAGGATTTCAGAATTAAAAAAAAAAACTCAGAAAGACAGGGCCATTAATAGTTGCAAAGTGACATAGGTTCAAGTTCTCTCTACTTCTAGAGAAGTAGAAGTAGCTGTAATCAGGCTCATAACAAATAAACTCTTGAGGAGTATCATATACCCATTTACTAATGTGTAGCCTGACAGCGATTTCTCAGTGACCTCCATGTATATACATTTTAGCTTTATTTATCCCTCCTTAAAATGCCTCAGAAAATTCAGATATGCAATTAAAGTGATTAGAATAAAAATCAGCCAGTGTTCAAAGCTGCAAACAACAGAGCCCATATTGTCTTGTTTAAGCAGAAAAGGAATGTATTAAGACATTGTGCACCTTACCAATCTCCAAGAGGGCCTTATAATCAGGTTTATAGGCTACATAACCTGGCAATAATTGGGCTACTGGGCTTTCCAGTGAAGCCTCTACCATGCCTACTTCTGGATGAAGGAAGCTTGGACTTTTGCGTTGTTAACACTGGATATGGGATTCAACTGCTAGTGCCTTCGTCCTAACTACCTTTGAAATCTTGGATACATGGGGTACCTGATAGGCTCAGCTGGTAGAGCATATGACTCTTAATCTTGGGGTTATGAGTCCCAGCTCCATACTGGGTGTAGAGATTACTTTAAAAAAATCTGAATGCCTTTGTTAAAAAACTTTATTTCCATTTCTTTACTTTTTAGAAAACCTTTATATTTTGTGATAGAGATTCCCAGGAAATTGCAAAACTAGTTCAGAGAGGCCCCTTGTACCCTTCATTCAATTTCCCTTAATAGTTACATTTTACATAACTATAGCACAAATTCAAAACAAGGAAATTGATGTTGGTACATTCCATAGAACTCACCCAAATTTCACCAGTTTTACATGAACTTAATTGTGTGTGTTTGTGCGTGTGTATGTGTGTGTGTGTGTGTGTACAGGTCTATGCAAATCTATGGATTTACCACCACCACCATCCAGATACAAAACTGGTCCATCACTGCAAGATCTCCTTTCTACTACCCTTTTATAGTTACACCTACTACCTCCTGTCCCTAATCCCTGGCAACCATTAATTTATCTCCATCTCTATACTTTAGTCATTTCAAGAATGTTATATAAATGGAATCATATATGATCTGAGATTGGCATTTTTCATCCAGCACATGGCTCTTCAGATCCATTCAGGTCATTATGTGTTGTCAATAGATAGTTCCTTTTCATTGTCAAATAGTATTCCAAGGTATAGATAAATCATAACTTGTTTAACTGTTTGCCCATTGGAAGACATTCTGCTTCCTTCTAGTCTGGGGATATTATAAATAAGGTTTCTGTGAATATTCTAGAGCAGATTCTCTGGTCAACTTTGAAACCAGTATTTTTCTTGGGGGAGTCTGCTTGATAAACCCAGGCAGAGTTTGTGCTCAAGCCTCTCAATAGATCTTTTACCACCATTAGCCCCTACCCGTCATTTTCAGTACAATTTCTAACATTCACAAAGTAGACAATAGTATATAATGAACACTCCTGTCCATCACTGAGCTTCACCAATTATCAGCATTCTGCCATTTTTTTTCATCCCTACCTTCACCTACTCTCCCTACCAACATTGGATTATTTTGAAACAAATCCCAGATAATGTGATTTTATCTGTGAATATTTTAATATGTCCAACAATTAAGAACTTTTTTTATTTTTTTTTTTATTTTTTTTCAACGTTTATTTATTTTTGGAACAGAGAGAGACAGAGCATGAACGGGGGAGGGGCAGAGAGAGAGGGAGACACAGAATCAGAAACAGGCTCCAGTCTCCGAGCCATCAGCCCAGAGCCTGACGCGGGGCTCGAACTCACGGACCGCAAGATCGTGACCTGGCTGAAGTCGGGCGCTTAACCGACTGCGCCACCCAGGCGCCCCAAGAACTTTTTTTTTAAAAAAAAATAGCTAAAATGCCATCATCCCAACGTCATACTGTGGGTTCCTCCAAAAGCCGATACTGAGTAGGCAGAGGTTTTAGCAGGCAGGGAAGGTCTTCAGGCAAAGAAATGCAGGTGCTGGCCGCTTAATTCTGCATAGCATGCACCAAAGTGGTAAGGGACTGTGGGACCTAGGAACTGACAGCATATCCTACACAGGCCTAAAAACAATGAACAAGTAACCAGTCAGTGTTCACATTTCCCCTAGTGTTTCATAATAGTTTTACAGTTTATGTGTCCAAATCATGATACAAAAAAAGTTCAGTGTACTTGAATTACAGGTCTTTAAGTCTCTTTCCTCAGATGTTTTAGTTTGAATTTTTTAAACATGTAACAAATTTGGAAGAATTTTGCTGTGAAGGACTATGTATCCATCAAGATTACAGCATCAAGGGGCGCCTGGGTGGCTCAGTCGGTTGAGCGTCCCACTTCGGCTCAGGTCATGATCTCACGGTCTGTGAGTTCGAGCCCCTCATCGGGCTCTGTGCTGACAGCTCAGAGCCTGGAGCCCGTTTCAGATTCTGTGTCTCCCTCTCTCTCTGCCCCTCCCCTGTTCATGCTCTGTCTCTCTCTGTCTCAAAAATGAATGAACGTTAAAAAAAAAAAAAAAAAAGATTACAGCATCAACATGTTTTTTTTAGTTTATTTATTTTGAGAGAGAATGAGACCACACACAGACACATACACCCGCACGCATGCACGTGGGGGGGGGGGAGGGGCAGAGAGAGAGAGAGAGAGAGAGAGAGAATCCCTGACAGTCTCCATGCTGTCAGCACAGATCCTGAGGAGGGGCTCAGTCTGACGAACTGTGAGATCATGACCTGAGCCAAAACCAAGAGTCATCCAGGCACCCCAATAGTGTCAATATTTTTAATATACTTCCTTTATCACTTATATACCACCTATTCACCTTTTCTTCCAAATAATTTTTCTTGATGCATTTTGTAGTAAATTGTAGGTATCAATTGACAATCCCTCCAGCATAAAAATTATTGCTTAAGTTCATATGTTTCCTATTTATTTTTCTTTTGAGGTACATTTTACAAGTGCACAAATGTACATTTGTTGAGTTTTGATAATGCATACACCTGTGTAAACCACACCCCTATCAAGGTACAGAATATTTCTACCACCTCAGAAAGTCCCCTCATATTCTTTGCCAGTTTCTATCTCCAACTCTTCAAAGGCAACCCAGGGCTCTGACTTTTTAACCTAATGTTGTTTATAGTGTTCTCTTATTTTCCCTTCTAATGTCTGTAGGATTTATAGTGATAGCTACCTAAATTTTTTTTTATTTCGTTTTTATTTTAATTCCAGTTAGTTAGCATAATGTTATGTTAGTTTCAAGTGTATAATATAGTGATTCAACACTTCTATACAACACCTGGTGCTCATTACAACATGTGCGCTCCTTAATCCCCATCACCTATTTCACTCATCCTCACATCTCTTTCCCCTCTGGTAACCATCAATTTGTTCTCTATAGTTAAGTCTCTTTCTTGATTTCTCCCTCTCTCTCTCTCTCTTCCTTTGCTTGTCTTTTTTGTTTCTTAAATTCATAAGAGTGAAATCATGTGGTATTTGTATTTCTCTGAGTTATTTCACTTAGCATTATATTCTCTAGCTCCACTGATGTCATTGCAAATGCCAAGATTTCATTCTTTTTTATGGCTGAATAATGTTACATTGTGTGTGTGTGTATGTGTGTGTGTGTGTGTGTGTGTGTGTGTATGACATCTTTACCATTAATCAATCTATGGACACAGGCTGCTTCCTTATCTTGGCTAACATAAATAATGCTGCAATAAACATAGGAGTATGTGTATCTCTTTGAATTAGTGTTCTTATGTTCTTTGGGTAAATACCTAGTAGTCTGCTGGATCATAAGGTAGTTCTATTTTTAACTTCTTGAGGAACCTCCATACTCTTTTCCACAATGGCTGCATCAGTTTGCATTTCCACCAACAGTGGAAGAGAGTTCCCCTTTCTCTACATCCTCGCCAACGCATGTTTCTAGTGTTGTTGAGTTTAGCCATTCTGACAGGTGTGAAGTGATAATGCACTGTAGTTTTTGATTTGCATTTCCCTGATGATAAGTGATGTTGAGCATCTTTTCATGTATCTGTTGGCCATCTGTATGTTTTTTTTTGAGCTATTTATTTAATTTATTTTTTTACTTTACATCCAATTTAGTTAGCATAGAGTGCAACAGTGATTGCAGGAGTAGATTCCTTAATGTCCCTTACCCATTAGCCCATCCTCCCTCCCACAACCCCTCCAGTAGCCTTCTGTTTGTTCTCCATATTTAAGAGTCTCTTATGTTTTTGTCCCCCTCCCTGTTTTTATATTATTTTTACGTCCCTTCCTTTATGTTCGTCTGTCTTGTATCTTAAAGTCCTCATATGAGTGAAGTCATATGATATTTGTCTTTCTCTGACTAATTTTGCTTAGCATAATACTCTCAAGTTCTATCCGCATAGCTGCAAATGGCAAGATTTCATTCTTTTTGATTGCTGAGTAATACTCCATTGTATACATATACCACATCTTTATCCATTCATCCATCGTTGGACATTTGGGGTCTTTCCATATTTTGGCTATTGTTGATAGTGCTGCTATAAACATGGGGGTGCATGTGCCCCTTCGAAACAGCATACCTGTATCCCTTGGATATATACCTAGTAGTGCAATTGCTGGGTCGTAGGGTAGTTCTATTTTTAATTTTTTTTAATATTTATTTATTTTTGAGAGACAGAGTGAGACAAAGTGAGACTGGGGGAGGGGCAGAGAGAGAGGGAGACACAGGATTGGAAACAGGCTCCAGGCTCTGAGCTGTCAGCACAGAGCCTGACGCGGGGCTCGAACCCACAGACTGTGAGATCATGACCTGAGCCGAAGTCAGACACTCAACCGACTGAGCCACCCAGGCGCCCCCTATTTTTAATTTTTTTTAAGAACCTCCATACTGTTTTCCAGAGTGGCTGAACCAGTTTGCTTTCCAACCAGTAGTGCAAAAGAGATCCTCTTTCTCTGCATCCTCACCAACATCTGTTGTTGCCTGAGTTGTTAATGTTAGCCATTCTGACAGGTGTGAGGTGGTATCTTAATTGTAGTTTTGATTTTTATTTCCCTGATGATGAGTGATGTTAAGCATTTTTTCATGTATCAGTTGGCCATCTGGATGTCTTCTTTGAAGAAGTGTCTATTCATGCCTTTTGCCCATTTCTTCACTGGATTATTTGTTTTTTAGGTGTTAAGTTTGATAAGTTCTTTATAGATTTTGGATACTAACCCTTTATCTGATATGTCATTTGCAATTATCTTTTCCCATTCTGTCAGTTGCCTTTTAGTTTTGCTGATTGTTTCCTTCGCTGTTGTTTGCTTCGCATATCAGATATGTCATTTGCAAATATCTTCTCCCATTCCATAGGGTGCTTTTTGGTTTTGTTGATTGTTTCCTTCACTGTACAGAAGGTTTTGATTTTGATGTAGTCCAATAGTTTATTTTTGCTTTTATTTCCCTTGCCTCAGAAGACATATCTAAAAGAAGTTGCTATAGCCAATGTCAAAGAAGTTACTGCCTGTGTTCTCTTCTAAGATTTTTATGATTTCAAATTTCACATTTAGGTATTTCATCCATTTTGAGTTTATTTTTGTGCATGGTCAGAGAAAATGGTCCTGTTTCATTCTTTTGTATGTTGCTGTCCAGTTTTCCCAACACCATTTGTTGAAGAGACTGTCTTTTTCCCATTGGATATTCCTTCCTGCTTTGTTGAAAATTAATTGACCACATAATTGTGGGTTTATTTCTGGAGTTTCTATTCTGTTCTATGAATCTATGTGTTTGTTTTTGAGCCATTACCATACTGTTTTGATTACTGACACTTCATAATATAATTTGAAGTCCAGATCTGTGATGCCTCCAGCTTTACTTTTCTTTTTCAGTGTGATAACTACCTTTTGTTCCTGATACTGGTAATTGAGCTTCTTTTTGAGAAACAATTACCCATGGGTCTCTTCACTTTTATGCACATCTTGTAAGCTGAGTCACTGACAGCTTTGTCCCTATCTTCTTAAGGACATTGTTCCAGCAAAAAGCCTTGGTAAATAGTGATAGTGGCTCCCTCCAGAGCAGAGGATAGGTTTGATTATTGTCCAGTATAATAATTTCTACTTCAAGGGTAAAAAGGCAGGTTTGTTTGCAGTTTATTTTAAAATGTTAAGTGTCCTGGGGCGCCTGGGTGGCGCAGTCGGTTAAGCGTCCGACTTCAGCCAGGTCACGATCTCGCGGTCCGTGAGTTCGAGCCCCGCATCGGGCTCTGGGCTGATGGCTCAGAGCCTGGAGCCTGTTTCTGATTCTGTGTCTCCCTCTCTCTCTGCCCCTCCCCCGTTCATGCTCTGTCTCTCTCTGTCCCAAAAATAAATAAACGTTGAAAAAAAAAATTAAAAAAAAAAATAAAATGTTAAGTGTCCTAAGCTTGGAGTTCCTTAGTTGATTTGCCAACCCACTACATTTGCAACATCTACCTGGGCCATTCTGTGTCATTCTTGTCAAATGGAAGTGATGCAAACATAAAGCTCGTGTTGCTTGCTGCACCATGAGTAATCAAGTCCTGTCTCTGACCCAGGAATCTCAGTTAGTTGGCCAGTATCCATGAAACTGGCAGGCTAACTTATTAGCTTTACAAGTAGGGTACAATCTCAAACACTTGAAATTCTTGACAGACCCAATTTTTATTTTTTTCTTGATAACTAACTGTAACAAGGACTTTATGAGTTTTGTTGATCTTTCCAAATAATGACTTTCAGCTTTGCTGATTTTCTCTATTGTTTTTCTTTTTTTTTTTTTTTTCAACGTTTTTTTTTTATTTATTTATTTTGGGGACAGAGAGAGACAGAGCATGAACGGGGGAGGGGCAGAGAGAGAGGGAGACACAGAATCGGAAACAGGCTCCAGGCTCCGAGCCATCAGCCCAGAGCCTGACGCGGGGCTGGAACTCACGGACCGCGAGATCGTGACCTGGCTGAAGTCGGACGCTTAACCAACTGCGCCACCCAGGCGCCCCTCTCTATTGTTTTTCTATATTTAATTTAATTGATGTTTCTCTTTATTTTTTTCTTCCTTCCGCCCACTTTGAATTTACTTTGCTCTTTTTCTAACTGCTTAGTGTGGAAGCTTAGGTCATGGATTTTTTTTTTTAAGTTATTTATTTGTTTTGAGAGAAAGAGATAGAGACAGAAAGAGAGTGTCAGGGAGGGACAGAGAGAGGAAGAGAGAGAATCCCAAGTAGGATCCACACTATCAGCTCAGAGAGTAAGGCAGGGCTCAATCTCAAAAACTGATCATGACCTGAGCTGAAATCAAGACTCAAATGCTTAACCGACTAAGCCACCCAGGCACCCCTGCCTCTTTATATCCAAAGTGAGTTTATTTTGGACAACATACACTTGGTTTTTGTTTTTGTTTTCCAACTCATTCTGACATCCTCTGCCTTTCATTTGTAGTGTTTAGTACCTGATTGTTGATGTAATTATTGCTAGGGATGGATTTATTTCTATAATTTTATTATTTATTTTCTCTTAATTGATTTTTGTTAAACTGTTTCTGGTTTCTTTACTTTTTCTGATATTTGAACATTTTTTATGATTCCATTTTAACTTATGTATGGCTTTTTAGCTATACCTCTTTGCATTATTTTGTTTTACCAGCTACTTGAGGGATTGCAGTATGCATCATTAACTTTCCAAAGTCTACTTGTTAGTATTGAACCAACTCATGCAAAATATAAAAACCTTGGCTTTGTATAGTCCATTTATTTTCTTCATACTGTCCTTTAGGCTATAGTTGGCATTTATACTACACCTACATTCATTATAAACCCATAAGCAATATAGTTTTTGCTTTTGAGTCATATGTATTTAAAGACATTGATAAGAAATTATAAACTTTTATGCACAGTGATTCTTGTTATTTAAAATAGTTGTGCTTTAAAAGTCACCAAAAATACCAAATACCAATTAGTGGATACTCCCCCAGGGGAAATATAAGGTTAGGTTCCTGGGACCCTGGGTCACAATTTATTTGTCAACTGATAAATGCATAAACTTGTTTTATGCATGTTTCTGTTTGAAGACACCTTATTTAATATATATTGTTGATTCATTTACATTGAACTAGGGGCCAATAGCACCACAACTCATGCTTGAACAAAGTTTATCTAACATACAAACTTTCTTAAAAAAGGATATTAGAGCCTTGGCCTTAGGAACGCTAGACTACATTTGAGGGCCATTTCAAGTAGTGAAATCACCAAGGAAAGCACACATACAAACAATCTGGTACTAAATAGACAGGAAAAGACACCTGTTTAAATGATGGCTGAAACAAAGAGGCAGAGCATTTATCTTGTTTGAACTCAGCTGGGAACGTGCTGGGAGTGTGCATGCACTAGGCGGCTCAATTTTTCATTTTTCTGCATATGTCCCTGACTTACGGTGAATGCATTTTGGGTATTAATTTTGACTTGTAAATAAATTTCAGCGAGTGGGCAAGTTCGTGAATGCGGGATCTGTGAATACAGGCATATCTCATTTTATTGTGCTTTGTTTTATCGCACTTTGCAGTCATTGTGTTTTTTACAAATTGAAGGTTTGTGGAAACCCTGCCTCGAGCAAGTCTATTGGTACCTTTTTTCCAATAGCATTTGCTCACTTTTTGCCTCAGTGTCACATTTTGGTAATTCTTGCACTATTTCAAGCTTTATTATTATTGTACTTGTTATGGTAATCTTTAATCAGTGATCTTTGCTGTTACACTGGTAGTTGTTTTTGGACACCACGAACCACACCCATATAAAGTGGTAAAGTTAATTAATAAATCTTGAGTGTTATAACTGCTCCACCAGCTGGTCATTCCCTCTAATCTTCTACTTCTCCTAGGGCCTCCCTATTCCCTGAGACACAAATTATTGATATCATGCCAGTTAATAACTCTGCAATGGCCTCTGAGTGTTCAAGTGAAAGGAAGAGTTGCATATCTCTCACTTTGATTCAAAATCTAAAAATGATTCAGCTTACTGAGGAAAGTGTGTCAAAAGCTGAGATAGGCTGGAAGCTAGACCTTATGAACCAAAGAGTGAACCAGGTTGTGAATTCAAAGAAAATGTTCTTGAAGGAAGTTCAAAGTGCTTACTACAGTGAACACGTGAATGATAAGAAAGTGAAACAGCCTTATTGCCAAAATGGAGAAAGTTTTAATCATGTGGATAGAAGATCAAACGCTCACCATAATAATCGCTTCAGCCAAAGCCTAATCCAGAGCAAGGCCCCAACTCTCTTCAATTCTGTGAGGGCTGAGACAGGTGAGGAAGTTGCAGAAGAAACATTTGAAGTTGGCAGAGTTTGGTTTATGAAGTTTAAGGAAAGAAGCCGTACCCATAACATCAGAGTGCAAGCTGAAGTAGCAGGTGCTGATGTAGAAGCTGCGGCAAGTTATCCCAAAGTTCTAGCTAAGAGAATTAATGAAGGTGGCTCCACAAAACAACAGATTTTCCACGTAGACAAAACAGCTTTCTTTTGGAAGAAGATGCCGTCTAGGACTTTTATAGCTAGAGAGAAGTCAATGCCTGCCTTCCAGGCTTCAAAGGACTGGCCAACTCTCTTGTTAGGGGCTGATGACTAAGCTGAAGCCAGTGCTCATTTGCCATTCTTAAAACCCTAGGACCCCTAGGAATTATGTTAAATCTACTCTGCCTGTGCTCTACAACTGGAACAACAGATCCTGAATGACAGCACATCTGTGCTGCCCACCTGTGGAGACCAGTGCTCAGAAAAAAAAGATTCTTTCAAAATATGACTGCTCATGGATAACGCACCGGGTCACCCAAGAGCTCTGATGGAGATGTGCCACCACGAGATTCTTGTTGTCATGTTGTTTTTATGTCTGCCAACACAGCATCCGTTCTGTAGCCCATGGACCAAGGTAATCATTTTGACATCCAAGTCTTATGATTTAAGAAATACACTTCATGCAAGTATAGTTGCCATAGACAGTGATTCCTCTGGTGGATCTGGGCAAAGTAAATTGAAAATCTTCTGGAAAGGATTCACCATTCTAGATGCCGTGAAGAACCTGCATGATTCATAGAAATAGGTCAAAATAGTAACATGAACAGGAGGTTAGAAATTGATTCCAGCCTTGGTGGATGAGTTTGAGAGAGTTAAGTAAGTGTAGATGTGGTGGAAGTAGCAAGAGAACTAAAACAAGAAGTGGAGCCTGAAGATGTGACCAAATTGCTGCAATCTCCTGATCAGTCTTAAAGGGATGAGGAGTTGCTTTTCATGGATGAGCAAAGACAGTGGTATCTTGAGATGGAATCTCCTCTTGGTGAAGATGCTGAAGATTGTTGAAATGACAGCAAAGGATTCAGAATATATTACATAAACTTAGTTGGCTAAAGCAGTGGCAGGGTTGAGAGGACCGACTTCAGTTTTGGAAGAAATTCTACTGTGGGTAACATGCTATCAAACAGCATCACACGCTACCGAAAAAATCATTCGTGAAAGGAAGAGTCAGTTGATTTGGCAAACTTCATTGTTGAATTGTTTCAAGAAATTGCTATAGCCATCCTCACTTTTAGCCGCCACCGCCCTGATCAGTCAGTAGCCATCAACAATGAGGCAAGAGCCTCCACCAGCAAAAAGATTACAACTTGCTGAAAGATCTGATGATGGTTAGCACTTTGTAGCAATAAAGTATTTTTTTATTTTATTACTTTTTTTAAAGGAGCTCTATGCCTGACATGGGGCTTGAATTCATGACCTTGAGCTCAAGAGTTGCATGCTTTACCAACTGAGCCAGTCAGGAACCCAAGAAAGTATTTTATAAATTATGGTATGTATATATATTTTTTAATATTTAGACATAATGTTATTTCATACTTAATAGACTGCAGTATAGTGTAAACGTAACTTTTATATGTTTTGGAAATCAAAAAAAGTATTTGGCTCACTTTTTGTGGTATTTGTCGTATTGTGGTATTTGCTTTATTGAAGTGGTTTAGGAGTGAGCCTGAGTTATCACTGAGGTATGCCTGTCATGGGGATTGACTTTATTTCATTGAGTGTTTTCCATTTCTCATATTCTTCCTTCCTTACTGAAATTTGTAGTTTCCATCTGCAACATTGCCTTCAGACTGAAGAATTTTCTTTAACATTTCTTGTGGGGACACTTCCAATAGCTGCTCTTTTTCTTAATTTTTATTTCTTTGAAAACATCTCCATTTGCTTTCATTATTGTGGAAGATTTTCTGGGTTGATAGCTTTTTTCTTTTGCTCTTTAAAGGTATCGATTTACTGTCAGCTTCAGGTACTGTATGAAATCCATGGTGATTCAAATCATTCTTTCTTTATGTAATATTTCATTTTTTTTCTCTGAATGCTTTGAGATTTCTCTTTATGATTGGTTTTAAGCAATTTGGTTATGATGGGTTTTTTTATGTTTATTTATTTATTTTGAAAGAGAGAGAGAGCAGGAGCAGAATAGGGACAGAGAGGGAGGGAGAGATTGAATCCCAAGCAGGCTCTCAGCACTCAGGGCTCGATCCCAGGCACTGTGAGATCATGGCCTAAGCTGAAATCAAGAGTCAGTCATACGCTTAACCAACTGAGCCATCCAGCTGCCCCTGCCTATGATGTTTCTAGGCATAGTTATTTTTTTATTTTATTATTTTTTTAAACTTTTATTTTATTTTTGGGACAGAGAGAGACAGAGCATGAACGGGGGAGGGGCAGAGAGAGAGGGAGACACAGACTCGGAAACAGGCTCCAGGCTCTGAGCCATCAGCCCAGAGCCTGACGCGGGGCTCGAACTCACGGACCGCGAGATCGTGACCTGGCTGAAGTCGGACGCTTAACCGACTGCGCCACCCAGGCGCCCCTAGGCATAGTTATTTTTGTATTTATTCTGCATGAGGTTTGCTGAGCTTCTTGGATTTGTAAATTTGTCTCTCAGGATGTTAGCTTTCCTCGAATATTTGGCAATTCTTGCTTCTGTGCTCATCTGTGTACTTGAGATTCTTTTTTCTTTTTAATTTGTTGCACACTCTGGGCAAGGAGTAAGACCTGTGACCAGCGCCTGTATATCTGTCTTTTCTTTAGATGTATGAGGAAGCGGTGGGGCATGCTGCTGAACAGGAAGAGCTAGAGACTGGTGTTCTGTGTTTAAGAGCTTCCTGATTGTTCCAGGTTTTACTAGACACATGGACACTGTCCAATCTATTAAACTGAAGGTCCTGTATTCTATCTAGAGACAGATACCCTGTTGTCACAATGGGATAGGGGGATGAGGAGCTTCAGTTGGCTCACTTTCTCCTGCTGTGAGACTCCAGTTATTTACCTTGTGGCTTAGTCTGGACCCCTTTCCTGCCCCCAATAGTCACCTCTAGATGAGGAACACTTTTGGGGCGCTTGGCTGGCTCAGTCAGTTAAGTGTCTGACTTCAGCTCAGGTCATGATCTCGGGAGCCTGGCATCAGGCTGTCTGCTGTCTTTCAGCCCGGAGCCCACTTTGGATCCTCTGTCCCCCTCTCTCCCTGCCCCTCCCCCACTTGTGGTATCTCACTCTTTCTCAAAAATAAATAAACATTAAAAAAATACTTTAAGATGAGGAAGACATTTTGGTGCTATTACCTTTTATAGCAGTTCTGTCTTGTTTGGGGCTGTTACTCCTTTCTTCTGTCCAATCCATTCTCATAAGTTCTGGGAAATTCTAAGTTCTGGGCCATCAACAGCTAAACTTCTTATTTTCTAATGCACTTTTGAATTTAAGCTTTTAAAATATGTCTTTTCTGCCAGGTCTAGGGATTTATGGCACGAAGAGAACGTTGTATCATGTGCCCACTCTGCCATTTAAAATTTTTTTTTCAACGTTTATTTATTTTTGGGACAGAGAGAGACAGAGCATGAACGGGCGAGGGGCAGAGAGAGAGGGAGACACAGAATCGGAAACAGGCTCCAGGCTCTGAGCCATCAGCCCAGAGCCCGACACGGGGCTGGAACTCACGGACCGCGAGATCGTGACCTGGCTGAAGTCGGACACTTAACCAACTGCGCCACCCAGGCGCCCCTCACTCTGCCATTTTAAATCAAACTTGCTTTTCTTCTCCTTTTTTAAAAAAGGAAGCAGTGGTGTTAACAGCTTGATTTGATTAAGTAGTTAGGTAAAGAAGGAACGGAAGCAATTGTAAGAAAGGAACACTACAAATTCTTAGTCACGTAAAGGGGAGAGAGCATTTAGGGAGTTCAGATTGTCCTGATTATGAAATGATGCTAAGCCTGCCAAGTTTATAAGGTTGCTTTCTCACAGATTTGCTTGTTTCGTGTAGGCTTTAAATTTGCCTTGAATTTCTCCAGTATTTGCCTTAAAGTTTCAGATTCATTGGTGGACTCTGCTTTCATGCCTATACAGTTCTAAAGTTCTATTCAAATACTGCCATCTTGTGGGTCATTCCTTTTCTCCCCATCCCACCCATCAAATGCTCTCCCACAAATACAACCAGAAGAGTGGAGATAGGTCAATTTCGTTAAGGGCTAAGAGCTCTACTGAGAAATTTACAGATATGTCATTTACACTTCATAAGAACTTTATGAACAAACTAGAGATGAGGAAACAGAGACCTAGATGGGTTATGTAACTTGCCTAAGGTATCAAAACTACTAAGAAGAGGAGTCAAATTTTGTATTCGGGCAGTATGTCTCTGTAGCCCTTGCCTTTACTGCATCCACTGTAAAATAGTAAATCTAAGAATAATATAGTGTGACACAATAACGTGAATAAGTTATAGAAGTAGTAGAGAGGAGGCGATAACTGTTAGGAAGGTGCATCAGGGATGGCTTCACAGATTTTTAAGGAGGTAGCCTCTTCTACATGAGGATTTGAAGGATAATCATTGAGTAGAAAGAATGTAGCCGGAGCAATATTCCCTGGATCTAATAGTATAGAAACACCTTACTTGTCTATTATCTTGTCTGCCCTGCCCCCTGCCCTCTTTGGGGGAGCTATTCATTATTCTGCTTTGAAGGTGACTCTCATAGAGGCCATCAAGTATCATACCCTTGACTCTTCACCTAAACTGAGCCAATATGAACCCATCAGGGACCCTGGAATTTTCGTGCTTGAGGCAGAGGGCACAGTGCTGTCTTCCCTAATGGAAAAGCTGAGGTATGTGTCAGAAAGCTGTGGCTGGCCAAGCATTCTCACATGGAAAATGGTCTGGAGCAGAAGAGAATAGGGCCAAACCATAAGGTTCCAGTCATCTCTAGGTCAGCTGCACTGTTGACCTTCCTACAGTAATAACCATTCTTGCAGAACCTAATCAGGTTTGGGTTTTGATCCAATGGAACTATACAAGTTCTAACATTCTTAGGTTACCAGCTGAAGCAGGAGCAGCACTGGCAGCATTGCCTATATACAACTTGAACGATAGCACAACGCATTTTGATTATGAAGGAGAGCACTATTAATTTATTTTGGAACAATGACATTTAGGGAGTACTGCAAATGCTGTGTTGTTTAAAAAATATTTCTGTAGTGCTCTATTCTGGCCTCATCTCAAACTCTATTCCTGATACCTGAGCTATTCTCCTCCATGTCTACGTCACTGCAATTTTCTAAGGTCATCTCTAGATTTATTTCTTGCTTTAAGTCTGCTTCAGAAATTCTAGCCCATTGTTTGGGGCAAATTTGTTTTTTTTTTAAGTCAACATTTAATTATTGCAAGGAAAAATAAATTATAAAATTCAAAGTGACAGAAATTAAGAATCACCCCTAATTTCACCACACTGAGATAATCATTGGTATCCTGCTGTCTCTTCTTTCTTTTACGTGTAAACACAAACAAAAATGTTTAAAAATCCTCACAAAATGGCTAGTTTTGATCTCTTCCTCCCCTAACAGTATCTGCAATGCATTTTTCACTTAATTGTATTTCATTTGCACAATTTCTTGCAATTATTTCAATATTTCAATATTTCTTGCAAATAACCAGTATCTGTGAAAGCATTCAATTTTCCAGGGGAATGAGAATTCTACATCATTTGGACTGGAATGTTCCTTCTTTTCTGCTTTGTCTAGTTATCTCCTACTTATTCCTGGGATCATAGTTCAAGTGTCACTTCTTTGAGAAGTCAGATTAAATTGATAGTATTCTTTGTAGTACTTGTAAAGGTTGCAATCTATTCTTACATTGGGATTATCCAGGTCCATATGTGTTTTCTCTCACTATTGGATCTCCAGTGCTTGCACTTGGTAATTGTTAAAATGAATGAATGACTTTTGGAATAACTCTGCTGCTATGGGAATACTTTTTATTCTTTTAAGATTTTGTTTGTAAGTAATCCCTACACCCAGTGTGGAGCTTGAACTCACAAACAGATCAAAAGTCACATACTTTCCCAGCTGAGCCAGCCAGGGGCCCCTAAAAATACCTTCTGATTTATAAAAGTAAGATTATTCATGAAGTACTAGCCACTCTATCTATATCTATATAACTACATTTTCCACAAATGTGAATGTATTTTTGTTTCTAAAATGCATTACTGATCCTATTTTACAAATGAAGAAAGTGAGCCTTCAGAAAAGCTAATTAACTTGCTTTACATCTATAAGAGAGAAAAGATTTGAATTCATGTCAGGTCTATAC
Organism: Herpailurus yagouaroundi; assembly: GCF_014898765.1. Taxonomy (NCBI): domain Eukaryota; kingdom Metazoa; phylum Chordata; class Mammalia; order Carnivora; family Felidae; genus Herpailurus; species Herpailurus yagouaroundi. Next base: position 42,588,719 of record NW_024412394.1, on the reverse strand, counting down.
ATTTACTTACATTATTCTTTTCATTACTGGTTTCTTTGTTCATTAATATAAAAGTCCTCATATATAGCTTATTTTCAAATCACTTAATTTTTACATTACTAACTGGTTTTTGTTACCTCAAAGTCGGAAATGAGAATAAGGGCAAAGAAAGAACATTGTATTGGGAAGGGCAGCAGGAGAGCTATTCACCCTTTCCCCTCACTAACCAGCTACAAAGAGAGTAGAGCTGAAATGACATCTAGTCCAACTTGGTTTTACAGATGGAAGAAAGAGTGGCGTGTAGAATTGACAACGTGGCAAAGCCGTACAGCCAACTCCTAACTGCTAGTGTTGTTTGTTCTGAGTCAAACTACCCCTCCTTGAACATTTACTGAATGCCTACTGTATGAGACATTTGGCAGCAGTGTTTTCCCACTTGGTATCCTAGCATCGGTTTCCTCCTCCTCTTCCTAAGACTGCTACTTTCTTTCCTCTCTCTCTCTCTCTCTCTCTCTCTCTCTCTCTTTTTCCACTCCGCCACTTTTAAAACCGGCCTTGGATGCAGAGTTAAGTGGGGGAGAGCAGAGTGTGAGCCTGGAGGTCAGGCACAAAAGCGACGCGACCCTAACGGGCAGCAAGTCCCACAGTAGCGATCTAAGAAGTCAGTGAAGCATTCAGACCAAGGGAGTGACTCTTAGATAATCTGAATGTAGAAACGGGCAGGAAAGGGCAAGGATGCGTCTCTGAGCGAGACAATGACTTTGGCTTTCCAATGACCCCATCGTTGGGTGGACGGAAGAACTCTTCTGTGCAAGATGCCTCCGCTTTTGGCTTCTGCTGCGTGGTGACCGGCTGCCCAAGGCATTCCGCCAGGTCTCCAGGGCCCTCGCCGCACCGGGGTTTATCCTGAATTCCAGGGCTGCAGCTGACATTTCTGCCTAGGCCATGGCTGACCCTGCAAGAGACATTTCCACCACCGCTGTTGGCCTGTTGGCCGAGAGTCCCCAACTGCTATGTTTCCCCACCTCCGGGTTGCGCCGATAATCCCAAGGCCGGGGGGTCATGTTCCCTTCGGATTCCCGGGAAAGGCCACAGTTTAGGTGCTGCCACGCGAGGCCTTCTGAGCAAACACCAGCCAATCCTCATGAGGCATACACGAGCCACAGCCAATCAACGCCCGTCTTATTCCTGGGTCCCGCCCGCGCCGGCCTTTTCCCCCCCCCTGCCCCCTTCCCCGTGCCTGTAGTCGCGGCTGTGGTTGCAGTCGCCTCCACAGCTTTCCCGTGCGTGGGGACCAGCCTCCCCCTGGCATCGTTCGGTTTCTCCTGTTGTCTTCACTAAGGATGAGTCCCTGCGCTACTGTGTGTCCGTCTCGCGGAGACCACCGGCGTACTTTCATCTAGCGACTGGTGAGGGAGTGCTCAGCGCGGCTCCCCCGTGCGGAGCGGGTTTAGGCGACGGCGTCTCTTCAGCCTGGGGGGTGGCGGGGGGGCGATGGGACAGTATTCAGTTTCCAGAGGGTGCGGGGTACTGGGGACGCCAGTGGCGCGGATGGACCGCGGGGAAGAGACCCAGTGGCCCCGAGACTGACGCACTTCGTGTAAGACGGCGCTAAGCGGGCCGTGGGGCCGGTGTCAGAGCGCCCTCCTCCCCGCAGCGTGGCTCTGCTAATGAATGGTCTGTTCAGCAAAGTGCTACGTTGCTGGGCCTGACACGCCCTCCAGCGTTGCTGCCTTGCTAGTTTCACATAGTTGCCGGTATCACTTCCCTGGGAGCCTTGAATTTGAAGCCATTCCTTGAAGCATTATCCCTTCCTGGGGGTCACATAGTTTTAGTCCACTTTGGGGATACTAACTGTGAAGTTCTGTGTGAATTGACTATAGTCAAGACCGGTGAAAAGGGACCGGTTCTTTTGGGGGTGGGGGAGACAGAGACGATAGAGGCTTTTTATTCTTGTGTCTTGTCCGGTTCTAAATAGTTTTAGTTCAGCAGACATCCTTGGCTACTGTTTTCCAACATATTAATAAAACCTCAGGGTTTCTTTTTAGGAAGCAGAAATTGGTATAGCACTCCCGCCCCTTTCCGCCGCTCCATGCTTCGAAGTAGAGCGTTCGAAATTCGATATTTATAGAATTACTGAAAGAATGTGACTTTTATGAGTGGTTGTGTTTCTTTACCCATAATGTACCAATTCACATTCTTGTATAGCCACTTGTTCTTCTCACTCCTTTTTCTGTTTTCAATTCCTTGATTTTTAATTGGTTTTAGAAACTGGTATAGATTAGATGAAGACAGAAAGATCTGTTTTCTAAAAAGAACTTATTACAGATATTTGTAGAAACTTTAGCCAAAGCAGAATTTACCTCAAGAAATTTTTAAAAATGGCTGTTCCTTTATTTAATGAAAAAAAACAACAACAACAACCTTGCATTGAGGGCTCTTAGTATCCTAAATTCTATGAAGGAACTTAATACATTCTTTTACTCTCATTATGCTTTAGGACCATATAAAGTTCCATAGGCCATAAATGGATTTACCTATTACATAAAGGAGCTCAGTATTACTTGGCTTATTATTATAAACGGTATCAAAGTTTGTTATTATTAATAGGTCAGTGACTTTTTGCCACATGTAGAGATGTGCCTGCCCCCTAAAATTGGGCAATTATTCTGTTGTGAAACACTGATAAAGTATTCAAGTTCCTATTTTTTGTACCAAGAGAATATTTGAGAAAATGTTAGACTAAAATGTAATATTGATAAAGCAAAATTATTAATTTCCTAAAGGAGTAAGTGCTTGTGTTTTAAAATTGTTATGTGAACTCTTTTCAGGACTTAACACAAGGAATTAAAGATGTTTATGACTCTTCAATTATGAGTTATAATTTGTAGCTTTGTAAGTTATTTTAATATATATATAAGTTTAAAATGAAGATGTTTTAGTGTTAGTGTTTTTACCAATAAACCTGCTTATTGAATATATGTGTGTGTGTATACTTGTATATATGTTTAAGTATATATACTATATATATATTGCACACACACATATATATAGTAAGAAATATAAAGAAATACAGTAGTCTCCCCCCACCCCAAAAGAACTTAAAATCTTTGTGTAGGCAAGGTACATACTAACAGGGCAAGTTATTATCATCTATTTTGCAGATGGAGATACTGGAATAGGGAGATTAAGTTATTTGGCCAAGGTTTTAGATAGCAGGAACCCAATTCTTATGGCTACAAATAAGGGTAATTTTTTTCTACTACACTATTCTACTTCTCATTAAAGACTTCCTAACTGCATTTTGAGAGAGCAGTTTGGGTAGAGTAGAATGGGGGAATCTAGAGTATAGACTACTTAAACTTTCACATAAATTTCCTCATTGTAAAATGAAGGTGCTCATGTAGCAAGGGGCAGTATGAGGCTGAAATTTATGTGACGCACCATGGTTGTCCATATGAAAGTTCAAAAGGTGGTAGACACTCTGTAAGCCATGGCATGTTAAGCAGCCTTGTAAAAGTTTGGGTGAAAAAGATTCCAAGCAGAAAGGACTCTAATATAGTTATGCCATTTTCCGACCTCCTTACCAATAATGTCCTGTTTCCTCCCTTTTTTTTCCTCTTAAATATTTGTTGGGTGCTTACATATGAATGAATTGTCTCATTTATTTTTCAGAACAACTCGGGAAATAGTTGTTATCCCCTTTTTCCAAATGAGAGAATCGAAGCTTAGGAAATTGTGACGTGCCTAGGATCATTTAGTTAGTGATGTACCTGGGTTACTAGCTGAGCCAGATGTTCTGAATTTAGAGTCTGAATTTTACATGGTCTCTAGACTCAGTTGATATCCTCTTCCTGAGATCACAAGGCTAACCTTACGTGAAATAGAGATACTGGGTTTGGAGAATGGCATGATCAGATTTGTGTTTTAGGAAGACACCTAAACTCCTAACCAAGGATAAGTGGAACGATTATGACCTTCGTTAAGGGCTCATCCTCTGCTGGCTAACACCTTTTGTGGTGGGCCAATTCTTAAGACTGAACAATTGCCTGTAGCTAGCTATACTCCTCCAACTCAGTTTTCTATCAGCATTTCATAATACTCACGTGTAAAATAACTTTCTACCTTCAATTTTTATTTGTTGCTTTCTTTAAGTTTGTTTTGTTTTTCTGATTTCCAAAGTTTTACCCCTTAACTCTGCTTGGCTGCCCTATGTATAATCAGGCCAGAAACCTGGGAGTTATTACCATATCTTGTCAATTCAAGAGCTTAAATATCTAAATGTGTCTCTGAATTGCACATTTTCTTTATCCCAAAGAAGGGCACATAAGACTGTCTACATAATCTGGTCCATCCTTGTGTATATGTTAGGCCTCACTCTTTTCTGTTTTCTGAATTACTTGGAATTTTCAGGATAGACTAAAATGATTCTAATGCTTTTATTTATATTTACTGTTCCCTCTGCCTTGAATGTCCACCTACCCTGAATTTATCAGGGAAACCTGTGCTCATCCTAATATGGGAAATTTTCCCTATGTCTCTCGTCAACTCCTTATTCCTATGATTCACTTGTTTTTATCTTTACCAGGTTTATAATAATATGTTTTTATTCCTTAAAAAAAATCAGTCTCTATCAAACTGTGACCCTTTGATGGTAGAGACTATGATAGGTAATAAATTTTGCTCATTCAATACAGATGTTAAATGAGCTATAGTTTCACTTAAGTATTATCCGTGAGCCTGTACTTTTATCATTTTATCTGAAATATACATGCCGTATTTATTTTGTATTCCTACACTGGAGAGGCAGTGTATTGTAGTAGAAATAGCTTGAACTTTGCTGTTAAACAGATCTGTGTTTGAGTTCTAACTCCTCTTTTATTGGTGCAATGATTCTCATGGCTTACTTAATTAACCTCTCTGTGATGTAAGATGTCCAGTACATATTAGATGCTTAATAAATATTTCCTTTGCTTTCTTTGCCTTCAGTAAGCATTTGTTGAATGCATAAATAACATTTACACTGGTAATTGGAAATACGGGCCTGGAATTTAGGAGAGATGTGAGGGTAGGAGACAGATTTGGGAATTATGAGCATGTAGGTTACAGTTAAAAACTAGAAAGAAATTGAAATTATCCACGGACGGTATGAAGTAGAAAGGAAAAGAAGACTGAAGGCCAACATGCGAAGGTAAGGGGAGGTGACAAAGTCTTTGGAAGATGTGGTGAGAGAGAGCCCATGCTTAAATGTTTCAGTAATTCCCTATGCTTTCAGTATCCCTTTCTAGATACCTTGGGAGAATGCAGTGTTAATGACTCAAAAGCAGGGGAGTCAAGTAAGAACAGAAAGAATCTTTAAAGATTTAGCAATTTGGAAGTCATTTTGGTAACCTTAGTATATGTGGTTTAATTGTAGAAGTATGCATGGGAACCAGGTAGCAGAGACAGTGAAGTTCAAACATGAATTTTGAGATTAAATTTGTTACCCTTTTGTTACTGAAGAAATAATAGTAATGAAAGCTGCTATTTGTTGGACGCCTGTTTGTTGAACTGCCCGGTACAGTGCTTAGTAGTTTCATTTATTATTACAGTAACCTTGTGAGGTTGGTGACATTGTCTCCATTTTCAAATGAAGAAATGAGAGATTATGTAATTTTTAGAGTTACATAACTGGTAACAGCTGGCATTGCTATATTTGAATCCAAATATGTAAGACGCTAAGAAACATTAGCTCTTAGTCACTTCCTTATTTATGTTGTTAGTATTCTGTATGTTTCTCCATATATTTTAGTATGCTTCCATTTTTGCATTTGATATTTCTTTTTTTTCCATTAAAATGTTTATATATAGCAACATATTAGGGAATTTTCTTCTGTTATACCTTAATTCTTTTGTGTAGTGTGTGAGGTATTTGCTGGTAAGTAGTTCTTTTCAGGTATTATGAATGCACTGAAAATGCAAAGGTGGAAAAATTTTAGAGCCTCAAAAGAATGAAATTAACTACAAGTGACTATTTTGCCATATAGCTTATTTTCCAGTTTTCACATTTTAAACACTTCAGGCTTTGGCGCCTTTTTCTTTATGTTAACTAACTACAAAATGCTTTGCTTTTGACACCAGCACTTTAAGGTGGGATGTTAGAAAGCCTATATCAAATTATAAAACATGCAGACCAGTAGAAACAGAACTAGAACTAGAAGGGACTAGAAGTACTCTAATTCTTTACTGTCATCTCCAGATGGGGAAGTCAGAATAGCGAAGAACCAGTTAGATTTAGGACTTCTTATTCTTAGTGTGTGGTTTGAAATGGGAGTGGAAAGTGCAGATTGGCGATGTTTCGTACCTGTCTATGGTGCACAGTTTTCCCTACACGTATAGTAAACTCATATGTGTCTCTCTAAATAACTTTCTTATAACTGTTTTTCTTTGTCATTCAAAGTGTATATTTAAAAAATTAAAATGAAAAAAAGTATTTTGGAGAATTTGTTTTATTTTTAAAATTTATTCAGTTTATTTAAAACAAGAAAAAGCAAACAACTGGTTCATCCATTTCTGTCCCTGTCCCCCCACCCCCCCAATTCCGTAACTACCAATTTGTTCTCTATCTGTGAGCTTGTTTTTGTTTTAAGATAACCACACATGAAAGAGTCATGCTATTTACTTTTCTCTGACTTATTTCACTTAGCATAATGCCTTTGAGGTCCATTCATGTTGTTGCAAATGGCAAGATTTCATCCTTTTTAATGAATGACTCAGTAATATTTCTTTGTGTGTGTGTGTGTGTGTGTGTGTGTATAACTTCTTTATCCATTTATCCATTGATGGATGCTTAGGTTGTTTCCTTATCTTGACTATGCAGTGAACATAGGGGTACATATATCTTTTCAAGTTCGTGTTTTTGTTTTCTTTGCATAAATAGCCAGAAGTGGATTTGCTGGATCATATGGTAGTTCTATTTTTAATTTTGGGGGGAACCTCCATACTATTTTCCATAGTGGTTGTATCAGTTTATATTTCTACCTATAGTGTACAGGGGTTCCTTTTTCTCCACATCCTTGGCAATACTGGTTATTTCTTATCTTTTTGATAGTAGCCATTCTAGCAGGAGTGAAGTGATATTTTATTATGGTTTTGATTTGCATTTCCCTGATGATTAGCAATATTGAGCAATTTTTCATGTACCTGTTGGGCATCTGTATGTCTTCTTTGGAAAATTGTCTGTTTAGATCTTTTGCTCATTTTTTAAATCCGATGGTTTGGTTTTTTGCTCTTGAACTGTATGAATTCTTTGGATATTTATATAAATTATAGCTCTTTATCAGATATCTGATTTTTTTAAGTTTATTTAGTTTTTTTGAGAGAGTGAACAGTGTAGGGGCAGAGAGAAAGAGGGAGACAGAGAATCCCAAGCAGGCTCTGCACTAACAGAGATGTGGGGCTTGAACTCATGAACTTTGAGATCATGACCTGAGCTGAACCCAAGAGACAGACAGTTAACCAGCTGAGCCACCCAGATGCCCCTCGGATGTATGATTTCCAAAAATTTTTCTCCCATAAAGTAGGTTGCTTTTTCATTTTGTTTATGGTTTTGTTTATGGTTTTGCCGTGCAGAAGCTTTTTGATTTGATGTGGTCCCACTTGTTGATTTTTTTGCTTTTGTTGCTTTTGGTGTCAGATTAAAATAATCCTCTCCAAGACCTATGTCAGAGAGTGTATTGCCTGTGTTTTCTTCTAGGAGTTTTATGGTTTCAGCTCTTACATTTAAGTCTTTAATGCATTTGAGTTAATTTTGGGGTATGGTTTAAGATAGGGGTCCAGTTCCCAGCACCATTTGTTGAAGAGACTCCTCTTGCCATCGTATATTCTTGGTTCCTTGTTGTTAGTTAATTGACCATTTATGCGTGGGCTTATTTCTGGCCTACTTTGTTCCACTGATGCATGTGTTTCTTTGTATGCCAGTGTCATGCTGCTTTAATTACTACAGTTTTGTAATATAGTTTGAAATCAGGGGACATGATGCTTTCAGGTTTGTTCTTTCTCTCTTGCTTTGGCTATTTGGGGTCTTTTGTGATTCCATACAAATTGTAGGATTGTTTGTTCTATTAAGTATTTTTGATAGTTTGATACCTTGGAGAAGAGAATGTACATAGAATTTCTTTTTTTTCTTTTTTTTTTTTTTTTTAATTTTTTTTCAACGTTTATTTATTTTTGGGACAGAGAGAGACAGAGCATGAACGGGGGAGGGGCAGAGAGAGAGGGAGACACAGGATCAGAAACAGGCTCCAGGCTCTGAGCCATCAGCCCAGAGCCCGACGCGGGGCTCGAACTCACGGACCGCGAGATCGTGACCTGGCTGAAGTCGGACGCTTAACCGACTGCGCCACCCAGGCGCCCCTAGAATTTCTATTATAAAATCTTTAAAATATAGCCATTATGAAATGGATTGATTAGTTACTTATAATCCAGAGATTAAAAAAAAATCCAGAGGACAAAAATACTGAAAAAAAAAATTAGGAGTTGATAAAAAGATGATGGAGAAATGTTGATTGTAAAGTAGTCCACTCTAGGTATAAAATTTCTAATATATCAGTAGTTTTCTAACATGAAGTAAAGAAACTGAAGAATAGTAGTTCGTCAGATAGTTTACAAATAGTATTTCATTTCTCCAGATCTGAATGGGGCAAAGCAGACAGGGTAGCATATTGGAAAAAAAGGAAGCTAGAGGCTCTTATATGGTGGCTGAGTTGTTTTGTTTTTTTTTTTTTTTTGTATTTTCTATATCCTCTCTAATCAATATATTAGCATTTATGTATATTTTTAGATGTTTATTTTTGAATAGCTTTTCATGCACATGGTGAAGCGTTTAAAAGTGGTTCCTAGTAAAATGCAGGTAAAGTCTGCCTTTCATTTCTGACTCCAACCATTGGTGCCCTTCTGCAGAGGAACCATTCTTTTGTGTATTCTTCTAGACTTCTTCCATGCATTTTCAAGCATGAACATGTAAATACATATACATCTTTTCCACAAATGATATTACATATACTTCACATTTTAAAAAACATTTTGAAGTATATATTGCAGATTATTTCATATCAGTAAATATATAGCTACTTTGTTTTTTTTCATACATGAATACTATTCTGTTGCATGGACATAACATAATTACTTCTAACTAGGTTTTTTTCCACACTTTACTATTTCAAACAGTGACTCAGTAATAATCCTATACTTATGCCATTTCACACATGGATATATTTTTCTAAGATAAATTCCTAGAAGTAAAATTGCTTGGGTTAGAAAAAAGTGTACACTTTACATTTTCATAAATACTAGTAAATTGCTCTCCAAAGAGATTGTATAAGTTTATATTCTCACTGGTAATGGGGTAGGGAACCTATTTTCTTACAATCCTGTCAGTACATAGTAATACCAACCTTTGCTATTCTGGTAGATAAAAAATGGTATCTCATAGTTTTTTTTTTTTTTTTTTAAGTTTTTATTTTAATTCCAGTTAGTTAACATACACTGGTGTATTAGTTTCAGGTATACAAATAGTTATTCAACAATTCTGTGACTCACCCCGTGCTCATCACTGACAAATGCACTCCTTAATCCCATCACCTGTTTAACCCATCCCCCCATTACCGTCAATTTTTTCTCCGTGATTAACTCTGTTATCTTGATTTGTCTCTCTCCCCACCTTTGTTCATTTGTTTTGTTTCTTAAATTCCACATATGAGGGAAATCATATAGTATTTGTCTTTTTCTGACTTCCTTATTTCACGTAGTATTATACTATGTAGATCCATCCATGTTGTTGCATGGTATCTCAGTTTAGTTTCAATTTGCATTTTTTTTTTTTTTTTTTTTTTTTAGTGAGATGAGTCTCATTTTTAAAATCTGTCTAAATTTCCTGGTTTTTGGGGCACCTGGATGGCTCAGTCGGTTGAGCGTCCAACTTCGGCTCGGGTCATGATCTCACGGTCTGTGAGTTTGAGCCCTGCATCAGCCTCTGTGCTGCCAGCTCAGAGCCTGGATCCTGTTTCAGATTCTGTGTCTCCCTCTCTCTCTGCCCCTCCTCTGCTCATGCTCTGTCTCTCTCTCTCTGTCAAAAGTAAATAAACATTAAAAAAAAAATTTTTTTTAAATAAAATAAATTTCCTGTTTTTTCTTTTTTTGGAGTAATGTTATATTCTTTGAGGTTTTTTTCTCCTTTCTTGTTTTAATGTAGGTTTTAAACTGATTAAATGTATTAATCTTTTATACCTTTTGAATTTCAGATCATAGGTAGAAAGGACTTTTGGTTGTTTGAAATTATAAAAAAGAGTCACCCATGCTCTTCTAGTGCTTTTATGGTATTTATATGTTTGTCTTTGACTCATCTGGAATTTATATTGGTGTAAGGTATAAAGTAAGTATGTAAAGTTTTTTTTTTTTTTTTCCAGGTTGATACCTAGTTGTTTTGATACCTGATGTTTAATTATTATCTCCTCTTATAGTAGAGACTTTCTAGGCAGAGAGAACATTATCACAGTGCCTGGCTCTTAGTAAAAACCAAATGATGAGAGAGTTGTGCTGGTGGTAGTAATGAAATAATTTTAGGGGGTAAAGGTTGAGATGGGATTGCTATAAAGAGGGTAAATTTAAGTGTGTTTATAGCTTGTGGGGACATAGCTAATAAGAGTGTAAAAATATAAGGGAGAAGGAATGAAGCTTTTGGAAGCAAAAAGAGGTGGACTCCAGAATACAGATACAGAGGTTAACCTTAAACAGGAGACTGGATTAAAGGAGGAGAGAATGATTAGTATAGTTCTAGAATACTGTGGATGTGAAGGTGAAAAGTTGCTAGACTTTTATTTTTTTTGAAATAGGAATTAGGGGCACTTAAATATGGAGGTGGCTGTAAAGTACTTGAGGAGAGCAAGAGGTAGATTTTGTATTTTTTACTTTTTCTTTCCCTTTTTTTTTATAGGTCACCCTTGCAATTATGGATATTTAAAAGGACCAGACAGTGTGGAGGGGGGAGTTCCCCTCCTCACTCCCCCTTGGTGCTTGACTCCAGGAATAATTTATAAACTGTGGAAAGTTTTTTTTTTTTAATAAAGAACTTGTATTTGATATAAACTTTATAGAGCTATTTATAATTTTTTGATTAAAGTGCCAAAATAAATTGTACAAAGGTATATAGTTTTATACTACTACCGTGAGGGTTTAAATTATAATCCTAAAAGGTCATTTATTCTCTATAAATCTTTCTGAATAGCACCGTTTTGTCTTGGCTTTTTCATTTTTAAAAATTAGTCTTAACGGACTATCTTGAACTAAAATTAAGCAGTCTAAAAACAATTAGGATGAATTCTTCCATCCCTGACTGTACATCAAAGTGTCGATCCCTGAAACATGCTTTGGATGTCCTTTCTGTGGTAACAAAGGGGAATGAAAACCAGATAAAGGCCTTTCTCTCCAGTTATTGTTACAATGCTGCAACTATCAAAGATGCCTTTGGCAGAAACGCTCTCCACCTTGTTTCCTCCTGTGGAAAGAAAGGAGTATTAGATTGGCTTATTGAAAAAGGAGTGGATCTGCTGGTGAAAGACAAGGAATCAGGATGGACAGCTTTGCACAGAAGCATTTTTTATGGACATATTGATTGTGTTTGGTCTCTGTTGAAGGTAAGTGTCATTTGTTTATTTAAAACTATTTCGTCCGGCATATGTTTTTCTTAGTCTTTTTCAAAGACTCCACTTACTTTCCAAAGATTTGAGTTTGTTCTTATCAATTGTTTGGTATTTTTTTCTATTGTAACTACTCTTCTTTAGAATTCAAATCCCATATATATTTTTACTTAAACTTTTTGTGATGTAGAATTTTAAATATATACCAAAGTTTACAATATATAATAGACTGTTGGCTAGTTTTGTGTTCTATATGTCCCCACTGACTTTGTTTATCTCATACTATTTTGAAGTAAATCCCACACATTTTATCATTTATAATCAGTATTATGTATCTTTTAGTATTCTTAAGAAATATGCTTTTTATGTAACTATTATTAGCTACTTTAAAAGGGTACTAGTTATTGAAATATAACATTTAGGGACTGTTTTTGGGTAGTATGTTTATTTCTTGTTTGGCTAAGATAAAATTAGTTGTGAAAACATTAATGATTAGAATCAGCTTAATTTATTTGAAATTTCCCATCAAGTAGATTAAATTTAGGTGTGTTGTACTCCATAGCCAAACAATGAAGTGTTTTGAGATATACCTCAATGTCATTTCACTAATGAATGCACATGAAAAACTCAAAATCAGACATCATGATATTAAAATTGAAAAATTTCTTTTGTATAGGCATTTTGTCATGTTTGTAGAGGACACAGAGAAAAACAAAACACTTCCTATCCTCAGGGAACTTTTGGTCACATTAGGGAGCTTAGCTTAAGGGTCTTCATCTATTTTTGATTTTTAAAAATGTTTGCTAATTTAATTCCTCTTACTATGTAAAATGTTTGAATATTGGTTTAATTCCCTTACTTTAATCTTATTTTATATAGGAAGCTAGTTGGTATGAGTTAAAGCATTTTATCAGCTCTACTTTTACCCTTTCCCACCTCTAAAACCTCAGCTGTTTTCAAGTATCTGCTAGAAAGCTGGATTACCGCTAGTCTCATCAAGGTTGAGGGGGTCCTTGGATTTTCTGTTATCATAGGGGTTGTTATTCAGGTGTCAGGATTTGGGGCTTCAGTTTGAAATAGCGTCTGGTTTGAATTTTGGGCCTTCCTTCTCTTTGGGGCTTCATTTTCCTTTAGAAATCCTTAATCATTCTTTTCTCCTTGGCTAAGAGAAGCCAGGAAATTGTGCCTTGGGCCTCCTTGCCCTTGGCTTGACTGTCTTTTGTTATCATCAGAGCCCTATTGATCAATGATAGGTATCTAACAGTGGATGTGTTCCACTGATAAAATTTTCCCACAGAAATCTTTCCTATCCTTTTAGTATTCAGGTCTCAACATATCATGCTATCTGCATTTTGATTTTTAGCATATTTTGATTTTTAGCATATTCTTCTGTCCTTTGACCTTTCAATGTTGTTTAATTGGAAGAGCTGCAGTTATAGGAGTGTTCATGTCAGTTCTACTTCTGGTCAACTATAGCCCTTAGGATATTATGGTTGTCAGAAAGAGACCATACACAAATATACATTTAAAATAAATTGCATTGATTAAAAACTTTATAGTTGTAAGATTTTTTAATTGCCAAGATAAATTGTACAATAAATATAAACCCATACTTTCAGTTCCTGTTTGCCAACAACAACAACAACCACCTCAGTAGAAACCTCTTGTCTATCAAAAGCTGGAGTAGAGACAGCGAATTTTATGCATATCTTCTTTGGTTCCTTGATTCTATGACAAGATGTGTGCCTGGCAAAGACTGTTTATGCTTGTAGGGTCTTGCTGTATCTGTTGTTGCTATACCATTCTTTCATACTGGTGGTTTATTTATGGTACTTTTCTGGAAAAACTTTAATTTTTTCTATTTGTAAATAGAAGAACTAAATCATAGGATTTAGTGGATTAAATGCTATACTATTTATAGAGTATTTGGAACAATTTTTTTTTTTTTTTGAGTGCCTGATGAGTGCCAGGCATTAATCTAGGTCCTAGGGATGTGTAATGAACACAACAGACAGAATCCTTTTTTTTTTTGTTTGAGTTTTTATTTTAGTAGGAGATAGACCAAAACCAAATAATTAAATAAACAAATGGGACAATAAGTGTTGGTGTATTAGATATCTTATTTCATGGAAACAGAAACCAACTACGGTTACCTAAGTAAAAGATATTTTATTAGAAGGGATATCAGATACCTCACAGAATAGACCAGTCATGAACCAGAACAATAAAATTCACTGTCAAATTATAAGTAAGACAAATCTCCTTAAACTCAAATAGAATGATTATAAACTAAATAGAACTGATATGAAGTACCTTCCCACCTCCCTCCTCCAGGATAATTAGGTAGCAGGACCAGTTTATTAAAATTATTCTAGTTTCTGATGTTAAAACCATGTCCTTTGAATATAAGAGAATGGTTATTTTTCTGTTTTTTCTAGTATGAGGACATCTAGCCAGTTTATCCAAATGTACTTCCAAAGCTTTAAAGAATAGGCTTGAAAGAAGGAGAGAAGAGTATATCTCAATTTACCCCACTGGAAATTATAATCTCAAGATAGTCTTTTGATCCTCCCTTTTTTGGCAGTATATGGGCAGCAATAGTGAGAGAGCCATATTAAACTCATTCAACTTAGCTCATAACTAAGTTGGAAAACTAAGTTTGGAAAAATTGGTGTATCAGATACTTTTGCTGAACCACTTCATGTCATTTTGGCCTCACCTTTGTGTATAGGCTTCTAGCAGCTTTGTGTAGGTGTAAATCTGCACCTTGTTTCTAGCATCTAATGCATGCCCCCTATTTTATGCCCCAGAGCTTGGCATTCATACATAACTGACCAAAAATACAGGAGAGTTAAATCCCCTTTAGAGCAACTGTTTGCTAATGAAGGCAAACACTTAGCCCTTTTATTCTTTGACTGGAGAATTATTCAGTGATATATTGTATAAGGTTTCCGGAATGCCCTGGTAGGATCATTCACAAGCCTCCTTAGCAGTGGCCTACTTGATAACACATTTTTGTATTGGTTTTTCCTCCTTTTATCTACTTTCCTCGCCCCTCAGTTTCTAGGATCTTTTCCCAAGGAAATTATCTGCATGCCAGTCTTTATCATATGCTTTGTTTTTGAGGAAGACAGTCAAAACAGTTCTCTGTATTTGCAGACAGGTATCTCAGTAGTGTTACCAATGGTTTCTAGTGGAATAGCTATATAAAGCGCATCTGTTCCTTGTTGTAGATATTCTCAACAAATGCTCAGGCTTATAAGCCTGGTATATACTTAGATGATATTTAACAAACTAATGAATCTACCTATTCTTTTGGAGGCATGATCTGTATTTTATTTTTAAACAAATTTTTTTTTGAGAGACAGATAGAGTGTGTATATGTATGTGACCTGGGGAGGGGCAGGGGAAGAGAGAGAGAGAATCTTAAGCAGGCTCCATGCCCAGCGTGGAGCCCAGTGTGGAGCTTGATCTTGCTATAGTGAGATCATGACCAGAACCAAAATCAAGAGTTGGATGCTTAATCAACTGAGCCACCAGGTGCCCAAGAGTTGATCTTTAAATAAGTAGGATAGACTACACACTGGTCCTACAACCTTTAGAATTTAAGATGAGCATATTAGAAAATATGAGTCCATATCTAGGGAGCTCTAATAAGTAAGTAAGTAAATAAATAAATAAATAAATAAATGTAGTCTTATGCAATTGGAGCTACTTAGAATGATACAAATGTATGTAGTCTTACTAAGATCTAGTTGGTATGTATAATGTTTAGAAAAATTTATAAAACTGGCAAAATAAACTTTCTAGGGATCTCAGTTTCTGGGATCCCATTTGTTAAATTCTTAGCTTGGAGTACCCTATCTTGGAACTTACCTTTGTTACTCTTAAAAGGTCAAGCTCAGGTCTTCTCATATGGATTAATTATATCTAATTAAAAAAAAATACTAGGTAACATATAACTTTAAATTTATTAAGATCTTAGATCATTTCTGATCTAAATTTTTTTTTTTTTTTTTTTACTGGTTAGCTCATAGCTCATTTTAGTCTTTTTTGCTCATTGACAGTCCTTATGTAATCAAGTATTATAACCATCTAGAACACAATGAATTTAGAATTGGTTTTAGTGTATTAGGAATCCATTGTTTCAAGGTAAGAGGAGATTCCTCTTTCTTAAGTAACCTAAAACAGAGTGTTCCAACATATTACACTTAGAGTTTAATAACTTCATAGTTCATCTCTGCCTGTAACTACCCAGGTGAACTGTGTGTACAGATGGGCTGTGATGGCTTGCACCAGTTAAAATAAGGATAAGTCTAATAGTTGAATGTCTTATTAAACTATCAACAAATAGTAATAGTTGTTTTTGAAAATAATGTTTTATATTTTAAAAACTACAGTTAAATAACAATAATATGAATCGAACCTTGCTTTCTATCCCTCCTGCCCCCTTGCACCATATTTTAGAAGAGACAAAAGTATGGTGATAGGGGTAGGGGTGTGCTAACTGCTTTAAATGTTCTATTTCGTGTTGGATTTTGAACTGTGAAGATACAAATTAAAGATTAGTTTAAATTCATCCTTAAAACATATACACACACATCCTCAGATTTTTTTAAAGATACCATTAATTATATGTGATTTAGAGAAGCCACAATTAAATGTTACTAAGATGAAAACCTATATCACACAAATAGAAATATAAATAGAGGAATATAAATAGAAATATAAAAATAAAGGAATATAGTTGTCTTAAATGTAAATACTTGGTATAATAACATTCAAGGCAAAAAGAGATGGGGCCAAGGTGATCACATTATATAAATAGTAAATTCTAATAGAATGACTGTTCTGTCATTGCCTTGAAATCTTTATAGCCCTTAACTGGACTAGATATGGAACATGGCTCTTTAAATACATAATGTGTATGTGTACATGGACAGGCACAGACAGAGAGACCAGAGCTAGGGCATTCTAGGCAACCAGACTTGCCTTACTGTGTTAAACTTTCACATCTAGTTCATTTTGATTTTAAATGTTACTTATTTTATTTCTTAATGTTTTCTGGTTCTTTTATATTCTAAGAATTAGATATCTTATTTTTCTTAGTTCTCTTCTGTGTGTGCAAAAAATGTGGGTGGGCATAGGAGGTAACGTATTTATATATATTTGTTTTCTATTTTTCTTTCTTTCTTTTTTATTTATTTTTTTTTTATTTTTTTTTTTTAGCATGGTGTTAGTCTGTATATTCAAGACAAAGAAGGCTTGTCAGCTTTGGATCTTGTAATGAAGGATAGACCAACTCATGTAGTATTCAAAACTACTGGTAAGAAAATTCCGCAAATATATCCCATTAAGGTATAGCTTAGAAAATTTTAATGAAACTTTGTTCTTATTAAAATACCTGAGAAGGGGCACCTGGGTGGCTCAGTCGGTTAAACTTCGGGTTTCGGCTCAGGTCATGATCTCACGGTTCGTGGGTTCGAGCCCTGTGTCAGCTCTGTGCTGACAGCTCGGAGCCTGGAGCCTGCTTCGGATTCTGTGTCTCCCTCTCTCTCTGCCCCTCCCCAGCTCATTCTCTGTCTCTCTCTCTCTCTTTCAAGAATAAATAAACGTTAAAAAAAAAAAAATACCTGAGAAAATTTGTGTGTGGATATCTGCAAGGAATTTTTACTTTGGTAAAAATACTTTTGGTGTATATTGGTTGATAATTTTAGGGTTTTATTCAGAACACTGATTAATTTTGCATTTTCAATTTCAGTTTATACTATGTTAGAGTAAGAACACAGCCTAAGTAGGAAGACGGTTGGAATTGTAACTACTGTAATTAATGTGCATCCAGAAAGTAACATCAGTACTGGAGGTAGAGAGGGAAAGGATGTGATTCTTCTACCCTCACATCCTTCTGATTTCACTTATTTCTCCAATTTGTTTGCTTTTCAACTTTGGAAATGGAAATTGGTGGAAAAGGAGAAGAGTTTTAAATGGAACCGCTCCATAATTTGCATTTAACTAGTGAACAAGCAAGGACACATTCTTCATTTTTATTTCTACCTTGGGTACTATATTGCAGGTTACAGTTATAGATCTAGTTGAAAAATTTTTACGCCTTCCAAAATAAAAATGAAGACTTAAAACTTAGCTGTGATTTTTATCCCAGTTTAATGGGTATTACCCTGATCACTAGTGTGATTTTGCATCTATCAAGAGTAAACTATTAAAAGTTAATGTTTCTGTAGGAACAGTAACTAATATCACATTTGCTTCATCTAGAACCTTTATATTATATATTATATATAATGTAATAAACATCCTATATTTAAATAACTATAGGTATTATTTTCATGGCAACTAAATGGATATGGCAGGTGACATTTTACTCATTTGGCAGTTAAACTAACTGCTAATGAAACAAGGAACAAATGTTAGATTCCTAACGTTGATACAGGACTGTGCTGATTTGGATTTTCTGTTTCTATTCCTAGAATTAGATAATGTGTTAATAGTTTCATAATGTAAGTGATAATGTTGGCAGCATCTTTCTAAATATGATGGTTAAATTAGTTCCTGTAAAGAGTCTCTGTTGAGGAAAACTGATTAGTAGAGTGTATCTATAGATTGAACTAAAACTGGTATTTGTTTTACATTTTAGATCCTACAGATGTCTACACTTGGGGAGACAATACAAATTTCACCCTGGGTCATGGAAGCCAGAATAGCAAACACCATCCAGAATTGGTGGATCTGTTCTCCAGGAGTGGGGTTTATATCAAGCAGGTAGTTTGAAGTATAGTTTGAGTACTTTCAGAGATTAAAAAGAACTATTGTGTTTGATAGTTTATTTTTTTTCATTTAGATTGTGTTAACTTTGTTGAAAGGATGATAACATTTTAATAAACAAATTGATCAATAGAACTTCACTAATTCTGTTTTAGATTTTGTTAGCTTTAATCCTACCTAGACTGTGATAAATACCATAAAACTATGAGATGTTTGTGCAAGCAGGGTTCGAAATTAGAAGGCACTATAGAGATATTACTTTAACTTTAAAAAGGTAGAGCTTCTGTTGACTTTCTAGCATTTGTTTCCATTTCACAAAAATTAAGAGTTCTTTACATTGTTTCTCAAGTGAATGTGTTATTGAAACTCATTGTTATTAGTTTTACGGGAGGGAACCTGAGTTCCTAAATATAAGTAATGATAAAATTTTAGTTAATATAATTGTGAAGGTTTGGTCTTTGGGCTTATTTCATTATGCTGAAGGATATCTTCCACTTCCATGGATTTTGCTACTGTTGACATAATCCTCTTTTTCTATAATGCAGTGTGTGTGTGTGTGTGTGTGTGTGTGTGTGTGTGTGTGTGTGTATGTGTGTGTGTGTTCACCTGAGGTTGACTAGGTCCTCAGAATTCTTAAAATGCTATTCCACCCATTAGCAGCCACTGACGATTGATCACAATTAGGGCAGTTACAAAAGGTACCTCTTTTCCTTTTATGAATTAATATATGTAGTTTTCATGAGCTGAGAGTTTTCAGGAACAAGAATTTTTAAGCTAGTGAAGGAAGAAATGGTGGCATTAGGAAACCAGAGACTGACTACCTTCTGATCCTAAGATATATATGTTACAGAGGAAATGGGCATATTCCACTTGGTTAGGCTTATACATGAAACAGTACACTTAAGGAGAAAGCAACACATAAGGCAAGAAAGTGAGAATATTTTGTGAAGAGATTAAAGATTAAGGAATTTTATTTACCACAGAATGAGGGTTGAAGCAAGCATTATGGATAGGTTAGAGAGGAAGAAAAACAGTGTAAAGTACAATCAGAAAAGAGAAGACAAGTTTTACAGGAATATTTACTGAGCACCAGTTATATAGAGAATCCCATTAGCCACTGAAAGGGGCTGATATTGTACTATAGAACCAAGTGAATTAGCTGAGATTATTAATTTTAGCACAGTATATTCTAGAGAATTAAGGTGAAAAGCTGTAATTAGTTATCTCCTTAAAAAAAAAACAACTCAAGAGGTTTGGAGCACCTGGGTGACTCAGTTGGCTAAGCATCCAACGTCAGCTCAGGTCATGATCTCGCAGTCCGTGAGTTTGAGCCCTGCATCGGACTCTGTGCTGACAGCTCAGAGCCTGGAGCCTGCTTCAGATTCTGTGTCTCCTTCTTCTCTCTGCCCCTCCCCTACTCACAGTCTGTCTCTCAATAACAAATAAATGTTAAAAAAAATTAAAAAAAAAACAAAACAAAACTCAAGGTTTTGAGGCACCTGGGTGGCTCAATTGATTGAGCATCTGACTTAGGCTCAGGTCACGGACTCGTGGTTCATGAGTTCAAGCCCTGTGTCAGGCTCTGTGCTGACAGCTTGGACCCTGGAGTCTGCTTTGGATTCTGTGTCTTCCTCTCTCTCTCTCTCTGTTCCTCTCATGGTCTCTCTCTCTCTCTCTCTCTCTCTCTCTCTGTCTCTCACTCTTTCAAAAATAAAGATTTAAAAAGAAATTCGGAGGTTTTAAAGTTGGAAAACTTATTAAACTCTGGTATTGGTTGTTGAATAGAAGTCAGAAATATAGAGTGACATTCTAAGATTGGAGATAAAATTGAACAAAATGTATTATTTCTGGCTTCAAAATTTTTTCCTTTACAAATGCTAAATTTGTATTACAAATTTGAATACAATTTTGGGTTTTTAGACTTTCTGGGTATTTGTAATAGCTAAATGAGATAATGACTTTATACATAACTTACCATAAGTGTACATATTCACAGAATTTACTAAGTAGTTAAAGGATATGTGTAAGTAGAGCTTGCAGTTCAGCTTCTAATTTTCTTACTTTCCATAAGAGCTTGACTTTTTTCTAAGTCAATTTCTAATAATCCTAACATTTCTTTAATTCTTTAAAAAAATTTTTTTAATGTTTATTTTTGAGAGAGAGAGAGAGAGAGAGAGACAGCGCATGAACAGGGGAGGGGCAGAGAGAGAGGGAGACACAGAATCTGAAGCAGGCTCCAGGCTCTGAGCTGTCAGCACAGAGCCCGACGCGGGGCTCAGACTCAAAAACTGCAAGATCATCACCTGAGCCGAAGTGGGATGCTTAACCAACTGAGCCACTTAGTCGCCCCTAAGATTTCTTTATTTCTTAATCATTTTTTATATCCAAAGTTAGAAATATTTATAGATGGCCTAAGAAATGTAAATGCAAATGATTTTTAAAAGTAAGCAAACAGAATTTTTAAATACTATATAAGGTAAAATAAATACACTGAATGTTAGATACATTGAAAAATAGTAAAGTGTGGCAGAAGGGTTAAGTATGTAGGTACCCAAACAGGCATACTTTGTTTTATTGCACTTCGCTTTATTGCACTTAACAGATACTGCATTTTTTACAAATTGAAGGTTTGTGGCAACCCTGCATTAAGTCTTTCGTTGCCATTTTTTTTCAATAGCGTTTCTTAATGTCTCCGTGTCACGTTTTGGTAATTCAGTATTTTAAACTTTTTCCTTAGTATTACACAGACAGTATTACACAGACCATTGAAAACTTAGGGGTTGGGGCACTTGACCCCTAATGCAATAAAAAATCTGTGCATAACTTCTAACTTCCCAAAAGCTTAGCTGCTGTTGACTTGGAGTCTTACTGAGAACATAGCACTACTTGTATGTTACATACATTATACTCTATATCCTTACAATAAAGTAAGCTAGAGAAAAGAAAATGTTATTAACAAAGTCATAGGAAAGGTAAATACATTTATTTATTTTTTAAAGTTTATTTGTTTATTTTGAGAGAGAGATAGCACAAGCTAGGAGGGGCAGAGAGAGGGAGAGAGAAACCCAAGCAGGTTCCATGCCATAAGCATAGAGCCCAAGGTGGGGCTTGAACTCAAACTGTGAGATCATGACCTGAGCTGAGCTCTGGAGTCAGACATGTAACCTATTGTGCCACCCAGGTCCCCTGGAAAATACCTTTAAAGTACTGTACTGTATGTACTGGAAAACATCTGCATATAAGTGGATGTGCACTGAAATTCAAACCCATGTTATTCAGGGGTCAACTGTATTTCTTCTGGGTGAGCCGTGCTAAGTTATCTTTGATATTACCATTGTAATTGTTTTTGGGTAACACAAACTGCATCCATATAAGATGGTGAACTTACTTGATAAATGTGTACTGCACTGTCCATTGTTCCCTGTGTCTCTACCTCTTTTGGAGCCTCCCTATTCCCTGAGACACAAATTATTATAATCAGTCCAATTAAGAACTCTGCAATGGGGGTGCCTGGGTGGCTCAGTGGTTGAGTGTCCCAACTTCGGCTCAGGTAATCATCTTGTGGTTGATGGGTTCAAGCCCCACGTTGGGCTCTCTGCTAACAGCTCAGAGCCTGGAGCCTGCCTTGGATTCTGTGTCTCTCTCTTTCTCTGCCCCTCCTCCGCTCATTTGTCTCTGTCTCAAAAATACATAAACATTTAAAAAAATTGTTTTTAATAACAAAAAAAAAAGAACTCTGCAGTGGCCTCTGAGTGTTCAAGTGAAAGGAAGAGTTGCATGTCTCTCGCTTTGATTCAGAAGCTAAAAATGATTCAGCTTAGTGAGGAAAGTGTGTCAAAAGCTGAGATAGGCTGGAAGCTAGACCTTATGAACCAAAGAGTGAACCAGGTTATGAATTCAAAGAAAAGGTTCTTGAAGGAAATTCAAAGTGCTTAATACAGTGAACACGTGAATGATAAGAAAGTGAAACGGCCTTATTGCCAAAATGGAGAAAGTTTTAATCACCTGGATAGAAGATCAAACGCTCGCCATAATAATCGCTTCAGCCAAAGCCTAATCCAGAGCAAGGCCCCAACTCTCTTCAATTCTGTGAGGGCTGAGACAGGTGAGGAAGTTGCAGAAGAAACATTTGAAGTTGGCAGAGTTTGGTTTATGAAGTTTAAGGAAAGAAGCCGTACCCATAACATCAGAGTGCAAGCTGAAGTAGCAGGTGCTGATGTAGAAGCTGCGGCAAGTTATCCCAAAGTTCTAGCTAAGAGAATTAATGAAGGTGGCTCCACAAAACAACAGATTTTCCACGTAGACAAAACAGCTTTCTTTTGGAAGAAGATGCCGTCTAGGACTTTTATAGCTAGAGAGAAGTCAATGCCTGCCTTCCAGGCTTCAAAGGACTGGCCAACTCTCTTGTTAGGGGCTGATGACTAAGCTGAAGCCAGTGCTCATTTGCCATTCTTAAAACCCTAGGACCCCTAGGAATTATGTTAAATCTACTCTGCCTGTGCTCTACAACTGGAACAACAGATCCTGAATGACAGCACATCTGTGCTGCCCACCTGTGGAGACCAGTGCTCAGAAAAAAAAGATTCTTTCAAAATATGACTGCTCATGGATAACGCACCGGGTCACCCAAGAGCTCTGATGGAGATGTGCCACCACGAGATTCTTGTTGTCATGTTGTTTTTATGTCTGCCAACACAGCATCCGTTCTGTAGCCCATGGACCAAGGTAATCATTTTGACATCCAAGTCTTATGATTTAAGAAATACACTTCATGCAAGTATAGTTGCCATAGACAGTGATTCCTCTGGTGGATCTGGGCAAAGTAAATTGAAAATATGGAAAGGATTCACCATTCTAGATGCCGTGAAGAACCTGCATGATTCATAGAAATAGGTCAAAATAGTAACATGAACAGGAGGTTAGAAATTGATTCCAGCCTTGGTGGATGAGTTTGAGAGAGTTAAGTAAGTGTAGATGTGGTGGAAGTAGCAAGAGAACTAAAACAAGAAGTGGAGCCTGAAGATGTGACCAAATTGCTGCAATCTCCTGATCAGTCTTAAAGGGATGAGGAGTTGCTTTTCATGGATGAGCAAAGACAGTGGTATCTTGAGATGGAATCTCCTCTTGGTGAAGATGCTGAAGATTGTTGAAATGACAGCAAAGGATTCAGAATATATTACATAAACTTAGTTGGCTAAAGCAGTGGCAGGGTTGAGAGGACCGACTTCAGTTTTGGAAGAAATTCTACTGTGGGTAACATGCTATCAAACAGCATCACACGCTACCGAAAAAATCATTCGTGAAAGGAAGAGTCAGTTGATTTGACAAACTTCATTGTTGAATTGTTTCAAGAAATTGCTATAGGCATCCTCACTTTTAGCCGCCACCGCCCTGATCAGTCAGTAGCCATCAACAATGAGGCAAGAGCCTCCACCAGCAAAAAGATTACAACTTGCTGAAAGATCTGATGATGGTTAGCACTTTGTAACAATATAGTATTCTTTTTTTTTTAAATTTTTTTAACGTTTATTGATTATTGAGAGAGAGACACAGAGCGAGAGCAGGGGAGGGGTAGAGAGAGGGGGAGACATAGAATCTGAGGTAGCCTCCAGGCTCTGAGCTGTCAGCACAGAACCCAACGCGGGGCTCGAAGGCACAACCTGCGAGATCATGACCTGAGCCGAAGTCGGTCGCTTAGCCAACTGAGCCACCCAGGGGCCCCAGTATTCTTAAATTAAGGTATATACATTATTCTTTTTTTAGCCACAATGCTATTACATACTTAACAGACTATAGTATAGTGTAAACATAACTTTATGTACTCTTAGAAACCAAAAATTAATTTAACTCACATTGCTGAGAAATTCTCCCTATTGTGATCTGGAGCCAAACCCACAATATTTCCAAGATATGCCTGTATTTACAACTGCTTTGGTTTCCTGTTAATTGCCTTTTGATGAAGTTCAGTCATTTAAGTACCCTTATCTTCTGGTAAGAGTTTGTGAGTATATAAGTGTGTGGACCAAGAAGGTAAGGGGGATGTTGGAAACATGGCAGGTAAAAAAGGAAGTGGGGAAAAGAGTAAGAGTAAAACTTGAAAATAAATATAAAATTATTTAAATCCATGTAGTGATATTAAAGACATTTTAGACAAAGTCAGAGATACTAAAAGGACATACTAACCACCAGTCTAACATAGGATGTTTTTTAAAAAATATGCTTAAGGCATTTTCACTGTTTGCTTTAATAACATGTATTGCTAGTTGTTAATCTTTGTGTTTCATGTTGCATTGCCCAGTTGTTGTTTGGGATTTTATAAATCTGGGAAACAGCTGGCTACTGCTTTTTGTGGTTGAACACTTGATATTTATATTTCCCTTTGTTTAGTCTCTTCTGTGGGAAACATATGCTTAATTTCTTTGTTCTTTTTTCCTATTTATCAGTGTTTTTAGGGATAGTTTTAAAGTAAAGCATATATATTTTTAATTTTTATTACAGAACATGTACAAAGTAGAAAAAAGTTACAATAAATCCACACATACCTATCATCCAGCGTAAAGTTAGCAATATTCTGTAGTTTGTGTTTTTATATAAAATAAAACCTATTTTATTCAGAGAAATTCAATAATATTCTCTTGTTTTCTCTTAGGTGGTGCTTTGTAAATTTCACTCAGTATTTCTGTCTCAGAAAGGGCAGGTTTATACCTGTGGTCATGGTCCTGGAGGACGTTTAGGCCATGGAGATGAACAGACATGCTTGGTAATTGAAATGTCATTACTCATTTTAGGTAACTTCAGTAAAATTTCCATAAACTGGAAGCTTCTGTTAACTAAAAAAAAAAACCATTATTTTTAACCTACTATAAGCAGAGAGTTATATACCAATTGATAATATAGTTAAAAAAATCAGTTTCCTGGTATATGTCATGTTCAAATTATAGGATTTTGATATGCACAATTCTAAAGCATCATAGAAAAATTATATTTTGCTTATAGCAAATACTTAGACGAGAGTGTATAAATAAGCTTTAAAATAATTCCATAGTTGAGATTTTATTTTTTTTATTTTTTTTTTATTTTTTAATTTTTTTTTTTCAACGTTTATTTATTTTTGGGACAGAGAGAGACAGAGCATGAACGGGGGAGGGGCAGAGAGAGAGGGAGACACAGAATCGGAAATAGGCTCCAGGCTCTGAGCCATCAGCCCAGAGCCTGACGCGGGGCTTGAACTCCCAGACCGCGAGATCGTGACCTGGCTGAAGTCGGACGCTTAGCCGACTGCGCCACCCAGGCGCCCCAATAGTTGAGATTTTAAAAGCCAGACTAATTGTAAAATGCTTTTCTTAAAGTAGTTGGATTTGTTGTTTTTTTTTTAACTTCTCATCAGAGTATTTGTGGTCTAAAAGTTGAGCCCTTATTCTTATTGTATAATCACAAAATGACTCTCAAGCTACTAAAACTTAGTGCTAATTAGAAGAAACTTGCTAATCATTGCATTCAATAGAATTGCCTCAGTAGGTATTTTTAAGGTAACTTTTTTTGAAGGGATTACTGGTATATTTGTCATCTATTACAGGGTGCTTTACAAAGAATAGAGAGGTATGACAACGGCTTCCATTTTTTGAGGGTTTATATGTTCTAGGCATCAGTCATACTTTTCATGCAGTATTATTACCTTAAGCCTCGCAGCAGTCCTGTGAGATTATAGGCATTATCATCTCATTTATGTTGTGTCAGAGACTGTTTTTTTTTATACTTAAAAACTCATTTACTCCTTACACCTGTATTTTCCTGTATTTTTATTTATTTTTTCCGTACTTGAATACTTTGGCTGAAGAGCTGCCTTTATTTATACCAAACAAATTTGCACTGGGTGTATGATAAGGGCTCAAAAATCATTTGTTGGACTGAATTATCTTATTGAAATGTCTTGCTGGGATTTTGTATTTTACTCATAAGCCAGTGTCCATATCCTATTAAACTCACCTGTCCCTTGCTGAATTGTAGGGTTTACCTGTGATAGATACAGCCATTTATCAGTGTTGTCATTTTGGATACAGTATCACCAGATTCTATTTGCATTTTTGTATAAATGACTAATATATTATACTAAGCTAATTTTATTTTGTAGATCCCTAGGCTTGTGGAAGGACTGAGTGGTCATAATTGTTCCCAGGTGGCAGCTGCAAAGGATCATACTGTTGTACTGACTGAAGATGGATGTGTTTATACATTTGGACTAAATATTTTTCATCAATTAGGAATTATTCCTCCACCTTCCAGTTGTAATGTACCCAGACAGGTAAACTTCTTTTTTTTAAAACAACAAGATGACTGTTTGTTATAAAACCTGTGTGGATAAAAAGATGGAAGATATTGATATGCAACTTATTTTACTCATATTCCATGGTATATACTTTATTTTTCACAGGAGTCATTAAGCATAGTATAAATTAGCATTTGTTTGGAGTAAGAAAGAAGGCACTTGGGAAATTAGGCCCCAAACTGCCTTTGATTCAGTTTTTTTTTTTTTTTTTTTTTTTTTTCTTAATGTTTATTTTTTTTTGAGAGGGAGACAGAATGTGAGCAGGGGAGGGGCAGAGAGATTGGAGACACAGAATCCAAAGCAGGCTCCAGGTCTTGAGCTGTCAGTAGAGAGCCGGATGCGGGGCTGGGACCTGTGAAGCACGAGATCATGACCTGAGCTAAAGTCAGATGCTCAACTGACTGAGCCACCCAGACACCGCTCATCTTTTTAAGTATTCACAAACAGGGGGGGATCCACATTTTTGGGGTTTGAAACAAATAATTTTGAGGGCGTCCTTAAGAAAAGACATGAAATTTATAAATGCAAAATGGGCTATCCAAATGAGTTACCCAGAAGCCTGAGCTTATTGGCCTCATGGAAAATCTGCCTCTTCACAGAAATCCTACCTGGCAAGATTATTTGAGGGGACATAGGTTCAAAAGCCACTGTTATTTGTTCTAATTTCCAGCTCCCATTTGCACAGCCACCACTGCTCAATTTCACAGACCTAGTTCACAGAACTAGGAGTGGTGCTCTAAATTAATATATTACTAGAATCATCACTTAATAACAAACGTGTTTTCAGCTCATAAAATTTTGTATTTCAAAGGTTAAATTTCTTTACTGGTTTAATCCTCTGGATTTAAATTTTTTAAGTATATGGGGTGCCTTGGTGGCCCAGTTGGTTAAGCGTCTGACTTGATTTTGGCTCAGGTCATGATATCACTGTTTGTGGATTTGAGCCCCACATCAGGCTCCATGCTGTGCAGAGCCTGCTTGGGATTCTCTCTCTGCCCCTCCCCCTCACGCACGAGTGGCACTCTCTCAAAATGAATGCATAAACTTAAAAAATAAAATTATTAGATATATATTTTTTATTTACTAAATTATTAAATCTAATGCTTTTCCATTGTGGATGAATAATGGATCAAAAGGAAGTATTACTCAGAAATAGAGGTACTCTCCAATCTGTGGTACTTTTTGGTTGGAAGATCCATTTTCTATAGTGTGGAATTTGTGGATATTTAATCATTTTGTAGATTTCTTTAGAAATGGTAGATTTTATTTCTGTTTTTATTCTCATTGTGTGGCTGTCTTGGAGCTTTGGGTTGATATGGACATACCCAGTATTCTCAACTGGGGTTACTTTTGCATCTCCAGGAGCCATTTGGTAATGTGCAGAGACATTTTTAGTTGTTGCACTGTGGGTAGGGGCGGGAGTGGTGCTACTGACATCTAGTACATAGAGTCCAGGGACACTGCTAAACCTGTAATTTACAAGATAGTCCCCTACAACAAAGAATCATCAGGCTGAAAATGTCAATAGTGCTGCTCTGAATATGTCAAATTTTTTTTTTTCATTTTTTTCATTTTCCTTTTTTTTTTTTTTTTTAATCTGGTAAGTGTACTGTTTAATTCCCATCCGCTCTTTCACCCTTCTCCCCACCCACCCACCACCTCTCTGGTGACTTTCAGTTCTTTATAGTTAAAAACCTCTTTCTTGATTTCTGTCTTTTTCTCCTTTGCTCATTTTTTTTCTTAAATTCCACATGTGAATGAGATCATATGGTATTTGTCATTCTCTAATTTTGCTCAGCATTATTCTCTGTAGCTCTGTGTTGTTGCAAATGGAAAGATTTCTTTCTTTTTTTTTTTGTGGCTGAATAATCATCTATTGATGGTGCTTGGGCTGCTTCCATAATTTGGTTATTGTAAATAATGCTGCAATAAACATGGGTGTACATGTATTCCTTTAAATTTTGAGTAAATACCCAGTAGTGTGATTCTTGGATCATAGGGTAGTTCTATTTGTAGTATTTTGAGGAAACTCCATACTGTTTTCCACAGTGGCTGCCCCAGTTTGTATTCACACCAGTGCAAGAGGGTTTGTTCCCCTTTCTCCACATCTTTGCCAACAATTGTTTGTGTTTTTGTTTTTAGCCATCCTTCCAGGTGTGAGGTGATATCTCATTGTAGTGTTGATGTATTTCCCTGATGATGAGCATCTTTTTATGTATGTGTCTGTGGCCATCTGTATGTCTTCTTTGGAGAAATGTCTGTTCATGTCTTCTGCCCATTTTGAGTGGATCATTTGTTTTTTGGGAATTGAATTGTGTCAATTCTTTATATATTTTAGATACTAACCCTTCATCAGATATGTCATTTGCAAGTATCTCCTCCCATTCAGTAGGTTCCCTTTTGGTTTTGTTGATTGTTTCCTTTGCTGTGCAGAAACTTATTTTAATACAGTCTCAATAGTTCATTTCTGCTTTTATTCCTCTTGCCTCAGGAGACCTATCTAGAAAAAAGTTGCTATGGCCAGTTTCAGAGAGATTACTGCTTGTATTCTCTTCAAGGATCTTTATGGCTTCAGGTCTCACATTTAGGTCTTTTATCCATTTTTGAGTTTATTTTTGTTTATGGTGTAAGAAAGTCATCCAGTTTCATTTTTTGGCATGGAGCTGTCTATTTTTCCCAGCACCATTTTTTGAAGAGACTGTCTTTTTCCCATTGTTTTTTCATTCCTACTTAATCAAAGATTAATTGACCATATAATTGTGGATTTATTTCTGGGTTTTCTGTTTTGTTCCATTGATACATGAGTATTTTTATGCTAATACCATACGGTTTTAATTATTACTACTTTGTAATATACTTGAAATCTGGAATTGTGATACCTTCAGTTTTGTGTTTCTTTTTCAGGATTGCTTTGGCTATTCCTGGGATGCAAGGGTGGTTCAGTATTTGCACAGCAACTAGTGTGATATGTTATATCAATAAGTCATCTGGTTAAAAATGTCAGTTGTGCCATTGAGAGACCCTGAATGTGCCAATATTTGCACAACAATCAGTATGATATGTTATGTCAATAAGTCATCTGGCTAAAAATGTCAGTAGTGCCATTGAAAGACCCTAAATGTGTCAAATTTAAAAGTACTACATTTTCTGATGAAATGAAAATGCTCATTTTGCATATTGCTTGTTGATAGTTTGAATGATTTGGTTTGTATACCATGCCAATTTTTTATATGTTAAAATTGCTGACTTAAAATGGCTATATCAAAATGTCTTGTGTTCTGAGAAGAGTTGGAGTCTCAGTGTTAGTGCTGAGATCTGTTAGTGAATTCTGTCATTAGAACCTGAGAGGCTACTGATGGTGAGTATGCCATATATTGATACCTTCATCAACTGGATCTTGTAAAAATTGTACTAGTTCATAGATACATAGTAAACTGCTGTCTTGTCTTTTTGAATAGATGCAGGCAAAATATCTGAAAGGAAGGACAGTCATTGGAGTAGCAGCAGGCAGGTTTCATACAGTGCTATGGACTAGAGAAGCTGTTTACACTATGGGACTAAATGGTGGACAACTGGGTAAGAAGTCTTGATGACAATGTCTGAAAAAAAATTGAATTCTTAAAGTGGATATTTTGTGATTTATTTGTGCAATTTTTTAGGTTATTTGCCAGATCCCAATGGAGAAAAGTATGTAACTGCTCCTCGTCAGGTCTCTGCCCTTCATCATAAGGATATCACTTTGTCTTTAGTTGCTGCAAGTGATGGGGCCACAGTCTGTGTTACCACGAGGGGAGATATTTACTTACTTACAGACTATCAGTGCAAAAAGATGGCTTCTAAGTAAGTGTATTTCTGTAAAGAAATCTCACTTTAATAATAACTCAACTCTTCCAGCAAAACTCTGATTATCAGCTTTATGCTGTATGATCTGAAGTGTCGGATTGAGAAAGTGGAATGGAGAAAATTTAAAACTGAAAGGAAAGAGTTTTTGCATTTGATGACCTTAGTCTTTTGACAAGCATCCAGGGAATGTATGTAGTAGAAGTTCTCTGTAGGGACACCTGGGTGGCTCAATCAGTTAAGCGTCTGACTTCGGCTCAGGTCATGATCTCATGGTTCGTGGGTTCAAGCCCCATGTCCAGCTCTGTGCTGATAGCTCAGAGCCTGGAGCCTGTTTCAGATTCTGTGTCTCTCTCTCTCTCTCTGCACCTCTCCTGCTCACACTCTGTCTTTCTCTGTCTCAAAAATAAACAAACATTAAAAAATTAAAATTCTCTGTAAATTATAAAGCAGTATTTCTGAATTATGTTTAACATATGGTTAAGGGTGACCTATAAATTTCATTTTTTTTAATGCTTCAGGTACACAAAACTAGATTAATCATAATTCTTGGTTTGTGACACAATCATCATTGGTTCATGTGTACCCCCCTTTTTTTGTTATGTACTTCTTTATTTAAAAAAAAATAGTTAATCATATACCATGGATTCAGTCCATGTATTTATAACTAAGTGGTATACTTTTTATCTTTATATTTGTGTAGCCTGTTGTTACTGAAAGTAAGTCTAGTAGAATGCAGTTAATTTAGCAGCAGTTGGTTGGCTCATCAAAAAGCCAGGTAAAGCAGGGAATCCTAGAACTAAGGTGTAAATATCACTAGGTCCACCAGTTGGAGTTCCCTCCCTATCTTTCGTACATAAGCCATACCCAGAAGGTGTCATCTCTGATTTCATCTTGAACAGTGTAAGGAGCAAGTGATTAAAACAATTGTGAGATAAATTAATATGGTAAGAGTCCTTTACTTTTCATACGTTTTCAATCTTACATAGTCGATTAATCCATTTCTGGTTTGACAGCAGTTTTTTGCTTTACATATTTCATGTGTCATTCCAAAGTATTCAACTTTCAGAATAAACATTCTTTTAAGAGTAATATTTTATTGGCTTATATGTTATCTTATTCAATAATTACAGTAATAAATACAAGTAGAGAAATACATCTTGGAACAAATAAGATGAAATTCAACTACCTGGAAGAGTATAGCTCAATTAGTGGAAGCAATATTGTGCAGGATTTCTAAAGATTCGCCATCTAACTTTTAAATAAGCAATCAGGCATTTAATTTGAAATGCAACAAAATGTGCCTTTGCTATTGTAAATGAGATGGTACTTCATAAACAGATTCCATCCATGAAATTAGCTTATGAGCAGAGAATGTCAACCATCAGTTTGCCACAATTTAGCTTCTATGTGTAACAATTGGAAGGGTATTAATTGTAGGTCATATTTCAGTTTTAGAAACATGAAAGTGTGAACATAAATGTTTCTTGGAACTGACTAGCTTTTTTTCTGGTCATGAGGTAGTTTTTTTTGGATATTAGATTTTGTCATTGATTAATAACATTAAATTGTGTAAATATGTTATAGCCAAGTTTCTAACTAAGAAAATTCTTTTGTTACAAATTGTTACAACATAGTCATTTTGAAAAGTAAAAAATAAAAAAAAATCTTAATGCAAGCAAAGTATCTGAAAAGGGAGTACAATGACTGGACTAGCAGTAGGTTTCACACAATACTATGGGCATATCACATGTGCAGATATAATGGAATGGCTAGTGGATGTGTTATTAAATTAGTAATGATTTTCCTGGTAGCTGTAGCTATTTAGGGTGTCCATATTTGAAATTAAGAATTTGTTTCATTTTGAATTTAAAGTTTTTCATTTCTGTTAAATTGCAAATATACTTAGGAGCTTTTAGTTTTATCAGTTACTTAAAATAGAGTGAACGTGTGCATTAGCAAGTGGGGCTTTAAGTGTCAAATGTGTGTATATGTGTGGGTAGAGGCATTTGGGAGGGAAGGACTTGCTATAAAAAGAAATGGCCATTATATAGGGGAAACTTATGGAAAGAAGGGACTAAGGATACCAAAGTCCAAATCATCTTCCTTTACCTTTCACAATAATCACCCTAGATTATTGTTTGAATAGTAATTTCTTTAAAATCGAGCATGTGTATTTTAGAGAACATATTAATGTAGAATTTTTTTTTCACCTAGGCAACTAAACTTGAAAAAAGTTCTTGTTTCTGGGGGGCGTATGGAATACAAGGTTGATCCTGAAAATTTGAAGGAAAATGGAGGTCAGAAAATCTGCATTCTTGCAATGGATGGAGCTGGAAGGGTGAGTGTATATTTATGCAAAAATGTAGTAATTTTGTTCTCAGTTGATAGCTATAGAGGACCTGATAATGCGAACATGAATTACCATGATAATGATTTCTATTGACTTTATTTCTCTCTTTTTGACATCTAGCACTAATTAGTATGGAGCTGGTACTTCAGGGAAAGTTTGATGACATTAACAAAGCTGCCCTGTGAAACATTAGTTAAAACTGTAGCTCCAGATTTCATTTACTGTGCTTAAAACGGAAATATGGGATTTTGATGGATTATTTGATATGTATACTGAGTACTGATAAAGATATCAAGTTGAATAGATATGATATATGTAACTACTCTTTAAAAAAAGTAATAGCTAAACAGGTAGTAATAAAAATTTGGTGCATAATTAGAAAGTTTTCCCCCTATTTAGTGTTTTTTTTTTTTTTTTTAAGTTTATTTGAGAGAGAGTGAGCAGGGTAGGGGCAGAGAGAGAAGGGGGGAGAGAGAGAGAATTCCAAGCAGGCTCCATACCATCAGTGCAGAGCCTGATGTTGGGCTCGAACTCACAAACCGTGAGAGCATAACCTGAGCTGAAACCAAGAGTCAGACACTTAACCGACTGAGTCGCCCAGTTGCCCTTCTCCAGATTTAGTTTTAAACAAATATACATGTATGTATATTTTCAGAGGCTGTAACTGTCATATATAAAAGATAATGTATTTCTAGATCACTATATGATGACTCTCTAATCTCTCTCCATTTAAGTAGAGTTCTAATTTTAGTTCCCTGTTCAAATATGTCAGTACATTTCTCTAATGAAATTGTTAAATTAAAAGTATACATTAGTAACATAAAGAATTTTACACTGTGGCTAGAAAAACACAGATTGTTATTTGTTTATGAAGTAGAAACATACAATGAGAATATTTTCTGAGGTTTACATAGTGCTATAAAATTTGACATTTTTGAAATTGAAGAATTAATCATAAAGCTCCACCTACTGGTACTGAACAGATATAAACCTATAGTTGATCATTTTAACATAGGGAAATATATTAGAATTAGAGTTCTAAATTGTACTAATGGAAGCAGAGGCATGGGATTACACAAAATAGTACAAAAAACATTTGACTCTAGGATATGTTTCATTTATATTAATATGGATCTAGTTTATACCTCTGGATTTTTACTTTCTGCAAAATTAGAATCTTGCTATGAAAAACCAAGCTCTGAAGGAATCAATCAGTATAGTCTTTTTTATGTAACTTTTGAGTGACCTTGGCAGATAACCATTTTGTTTTAGTTTTTTTAATTATGAGGGGATTGAACTTCTAAAACTAAGCAGCATTAATTTTTCAAATGAGATCTTTCTTGGAATGCAAATATATAAAGCAGACCAGAGTTGCTGCTCTGGATAAAGCTGGATTGTGAAACTCAGCACCCCACCTCTCATTATTTTCTCCATCCCTGAGCATCAGCGTCTAAGCCATTTCTCAGGAACACTAAGATTTGCAGAACCACTTGGAAGCCATAACTGTATTATGAGTTTTCTATCTCTAAGATTTTGTTTTAGTTTTATAATTGGGTTATTCATACATCTCCTTTTTTTTGAGAGTTAAAGTTTTTGGGTTTTCATAGGGTGATTTTCATTCTTGCAAATAGATGGTACTGCACAAGTCTGATATCTAAGATACAGCTTTCATAATTTTTTCTTTATCATTGTAGCAAATCTGTTTGCCAAAAACAAGTAATACTGAAAATTACTTCTTCTTAAGAGGAGTGTCTTTGAAATATTTTTAATGCTTCGTATTTGTTTGATATACTTTTTTCTGGAAGACACAGTTCTTTAAAAATAGATTTTTATAGTATCTTTTTTCCATAGAAGAATGAACATTGAAACATTAATTAGAACTTTTATTTTATAGATACTCTTTCCTGATTTCAGTTTTTGGTTGTTCAAATGCTGTATGGGAATATATTTATATTCCAATGTAATTTGGTTTCAGGTATTTTGCTGGAGATCAGTCAGCAGTTCCTTGAAGCAGTGTCGATGGGCCTATCCACGCCAGGTGTTCATTTCTGATATTGCTTTAAATAGAAAAGACATTTTATTTGTCACACAGGATGGAGAAGGATTTAAAGGGAAGTGGTTTGAAGAAAAAAGAAAGAATTCTGAAAAGAAAGGTCAGTTCATATACGTGAGTAGCACATAAAGTACCTTTGAGTTAACTTTTTAATTTTGCAAGTATTTATCATTAGGTTTGACAAGTATTATTAGGTTTTACCCTTAGGTCTCCTCTTTTGGTTGTGGTTTGTGTGTGTGCAGGTAAGCAGAGTGAATTCAGTCCACTTAAATCGAGTTTTCAACCTTTCATCTGTCTCAGTAGATCTTGAGGTCACAGCTCCTTCCTATCGGTAATAGAAGATCACTACTGTTAATAGAACATTACACTGTTGCTAGCCTTGGCTCAAGGGGCGGGGAAGTGTAAAGTTTAAAAAAAAACGCTTCCCAGATGCTTTTTTTTTTCTTTTTTTAAAAAATGTTTAATGTTTGTTTATTTTTGAGAGAGAGCAAGAGACAAAACATTAGCTGGGGAGGGGTAGAGAGATAGGGAGACACAGAATCTGAAGCAGGCTCCAGGCTCTGAGCAGTCAGCATAGAGCCCAATGTGGGGCTCCAACCCACGAACCGTGAGATCATGACCTGAGTTAAAGTCAGATGCTTAACCGACAGAGCCACCCAGGTGCCCCTCAGATGCATTTGAACCATCTTCCAAGCTCCATTTTTACTCTTCCTCCCTACGTTGAGAATTGAGTGGCTTGTACTTTTTTTTTTACATGTATATATACAGTTAAAGTTTTTAAACAGTACATTTCATGACTTAAGGGAAAATTATGGGAAGAATAAAGTTTTCATATTTATTGAGAATTTTAAAAAGTAAAGGTAGTTGTATTAAACAGCTGCTAAATAGAGATGTTTTATTTCATTCCTTGATGAATATAAAGGATAGCTTTAAGATGCCACCATTGAAAATAGAAGCTTTTCATTATATAGTTCATTCTTAATTTTTTCTGATTATAAATTTATAAATGTTTGGATTACTTGCATTGTTTTTTAACTTAGGTTAGCAACTTTTTTCATTCATAATTGTTCTCTGTTGATTTTTCTTCTGGAGAAACTAGAATACATTTACTTCTTCACAGTTCATTGGCCCCACCGTAGCCCATGTCACATGGACAACTGCAAAAAAATATGTTGCCTTATTTGTACTCTTGTTTCTTTTTATCTGTTCTTAACTGATTATCAGAGCGATCTTTTAAGATCTGATTCTAATATTCCTGTGTTTTTAAAAACTCTTTAATGGTTTCTGCACTTGCTAAACATGGCCTCTACAGCCCTTGCTCTGACCCTTGTCTATGTCTCTGATATCATCTTGATTTCTCTCCCTTTCATTTACCACTCTTCAGTCACATTGACCTTCAGATTTTCAATTTTGTTCAGTAGTCCCAGGGCTTTTTCTAATTTTTCACATCTCAGCTTAATTTGTATGTCAGAAATGTTTTCACAGATCCCATAATCTAAATTGAGGGTACCCGATTTCACTTCTCATATTCCCTTTGTATTTTCATGATGCAGTTCATTTTTGTTTTCATGTATTTATCTTTGTGACTAATTTTTTTAATGCTTTTTTCCTATCAGACTGATAAGATGGCAAGGACCTTAACTGCTTTACTGTATCCTTAGCATTCAGCATATTTTCTGACAGATAGTAGTCCCTTATTAAACTATCTGTTGAATAAATAAATCCGTTATTGTATGCTAAAACATATATAGAGCACATTTATACTCAGACAATTACAAACATTCTTCAAAATCATAAAGCCACAGTGGAGTGATTAATGATTTGTTGTATTTTATTTCTTTATAGATTATGCAAGTCTGTAAACATTTAAAGTATATTTACTACATGCCAGATATAGGACTATGCTTTAATGATACAAAATATATGTAAGATGGGCCCCTGTTCTCAGACACTCATAAGTTTGTAGGGATAGTAGACATGTATATAAATATTTACAGTTTAAAAATACTAATATATTTATGTTAGGTTTTTTGAGAGCACAGAAACTGAAATAACTTGAGTATCAGAGTAAGATTAGGAAAGCCCTCTAAGACTGAAATAGAGTGAATTTGAGAGAGTAACCAAAATGCAGGTTTTGACTTGTCAATGTTGGAAGTCCTTGGAATTGTATCTTCGCCATATTTAGTGGTCTAAAACTGAATTCATGATCTCTGCTCCCACATCTGTTTTGCAATGTTTTCTTTCCAACTAAATGGTTACCTTTGACACCTCACTTCCCCCCCCCCCCCCGCCCATCCCTGTATCCAATCTGTCACCAAGTTTTTTCACTTAAGTCTCAAGTATTTCTGAAATCTTTCCACTTGCTCGAGTTTCATTGCTACAGTAACTTCAGTGTTATCATTTATTTTTTTCTGGATTCTTATTAAAGTCATTTCCTAAATGATCTCTGTTTTTATTTTTAATTACTTCCAACATTCTTCATATTGCAGCTGGAGTCATTTCTTTGCATGCAGATTTCATACTTTTCTTTCATAGCCTTGATCTGACTTGTAATGATACAATCATTTGTTTAAACATCTGTCTTCTCTGCTACATTGTGTACTCTAAGATGGTAGGGACATGCCTAACATCACTACTGTATCACAAGGGATAGACTGATGATCACTGTATCATAGGAGCACAGTGTAGTCACTCAGATATTTGCTGAATAAATGGAAGAATGGAGAAGGAAGTGGGGGAACAAACAAGCGTACAAATTATGAGGATGCTAAATTTACATATTTTTAATGCAAGCTGAGGAATTTTAGAAGCCAGTATAGCACTAGATTTGTTTTTTAGAAAGATAACTTTGGTTGCAGTGTGGAGGATGTTTTTGCTGAAAGGGATGAAATTGTGGATAATTGAGAATGGACTCACCAAAATTTCCTGTTTAATACCTGTACGTAGGGTACAAATTGTGTTGAAGAGAGGGAGGATATAGTTCTTCAAGAGGACTGCTATGTGAAAGATATTTCCATATTCTAGTTGTTTTTCTGTTTTCTTTACTCTTAAACCATTTTAATAGCTTCAATAAAGCCTCCATTAATGAAAGTTTATTTATTTTTCTTTTTAGCAGAGATTTTATCAAATCTTCATAATTCCTCATCAGATGTGTCTTGTGTCTCTGATATAAATAGTGTGTATGAAAGAATTCGACTTGAGAAACTTACTTTTGCCCATAGAGCTGTTAGTGTCAGCACAGATCCAAGTGGATGCAACTTTGCAATCCTGCAGTCAGATCCTAAAACAAGGTACACTTGTATATATTAAATTTCATTTTTTTAGAAGAAATAATCCCTTTCTTTTGTTTTCAGTAGCTGCTGGAACAAATTTAATTGAACTGCTTTTGCCAAGACTTGAAGAGACTTTAGACATAAAATCATATTAGCTGGATAACTCAAAGGTGTAATTTGTTATAGGAAATGATGAGAGTTTCTTTTCGTTTGTAAACTGATATTTATTGAAAATACTGAAGATACATATGTACATGCACAATATTTATTTATATTGTAGTACTTAAGATGTACTCTAGGTTCTCAGATTCTGAGAAATATAAATATTTGTTATGTAGTTTGAAAAAATATCTAACCCTTGAATATGAAAATTAACAAAAGAAGAGGTAGTATATAGTCATCTGTAGGGTAGTGTGACTCTCAGTGCAAAGTCACATTAGTAGAGAGATGACAGGTTAAGATAAATATTAAATATTTAATAAATATTTATAGGGTACTGTTGGGAAGAAATCCTAGAAGCAGGGTGACCATCCAACCTGGTTTGCCCAGGTCTGTCCCATTTAAAGCACCAAAAGTCTCATCTCCTGGAAAACCCCTCAATCCAGGACAAACTGGGAGGATGGTTCCCCTACCTGGAAGGGTGGAATGTGGATTGGGAAGGTGTGATAACATTCTTACAGTATTGAAACAATCAGTGTTGTGGACTGATTGTATGTCTTTGTGTGTGTTTATCTTTACTTCCTGAGTTTCTGACCTATTCTGGGATCATACCTGAAGTATTTGCTCATTTCTTTGTATATTTGGTTTTCTTCACTTACAAGGATAAAGAATAAAAGGATACAAAAGAAAAGGTTGAGAACTGTACCCTTTTTTGGATGTTTTTACTTTTATAGTTCTTTGTGTTTAGTTACAGTCATTTAGAAAATTTCTATGAAGTGGTCATTTGAGTTTATAGCCTAGTGTTTCCCTATAGAAATAGAAAACACTGCTTTTAAAGGAAAATTTAAATCTTGTCATTTTAGTTTAGGAGAAAAATAGAAAAAGAAATAGAAACATTTTAAAGAGTAATATAGTATCTAAGACTGTGCAGTATGCTTATATTTTAGGAAATACCAGATATAAAGTCTTGTAAGTTTGTAACTAAAAAAGAAATTGTACTTTAAAAGGAGAAGAGGCTAGGGATGCTTTTTTTTTTTTTTTCATTTTCTTGAAAGTAAAAATGATTTTTTGTTTCATTTCTAGCCTTTATGAAATTCCAGCTGTACCTTCATCATCCTTTTTTGAAGAGTTTGGCAAACTGTTAAGGGAAACAGATGAAACGGACAACATACATGATGTGACATTTCAAGTTGGCAATAGAATCTTCCCTGCACATAAATATATTTTGGCAGTGCATTCTGACTTTTTTCAAAAATTGTTTCTTTCAGATGGGACTACTTTAGACTTTGCAGATGTTTACCGGAAAGATGAAGATTCTGCAGGATGCCATCTCTTTGTGATAGAGAAGGTTCATCCTGACTTGTTTGAGTACCTTTTACAATTTATATACACAGATACTTGTGACTTTTTACTTCATGGCTTCACACCAAGAATAAACTTAAACAAAAAACCAGAAGAATATCAGGGCGCTCTGAATTCTCATTCAAATAAAATGAATTGCCATGAAGATAATCAGAAGACCGCAGTTGAAGTTTACAGAAGTAATCAAGCTCACACAGTTAATGAAAAGCAGAAAAGCAAACCTAAATCTTCCAACAAAGGGAAAAGTATTGGGGAAGATGATCCTGTAAGAATGTTGCAAAATGTTGCAAAGAAATTTGGTTTCAGTAATTTGAGTAGTAGGTATGGCCTCTCCTTAATATCTATTCTTGAACCTCATTATGTCCTTCTTTTAGAAATTCTTCTTTTTCTTGTCTACTCCTCTTCTCCCCTCCCCCAACTCTCTCCCCAGCCCTCCTTTTTAGAGGGAGGTACATGGATATGTTCTTTCTTTCCTTTCTTCTAAAGCTATCTCTGCAGGACTCACTGGATTAAAACATTAAAGGATGAGGAGGCTGTTAGTCAGTTTGAACTCTCTATGGTGTTTGTATAATAGGGATCTGGAATGATAGGCAGTGTGGTATGCTGGAAAGAGAACTATCTTTTGAATTAGAAATACCTATATGTGCCTCTTTACTATGACTGCCTGGAGCCAAGATTTCTTAGTTTCTTTGAACTTCAGTTTCTCAGTAAAGAAAATGGGGGGGGGGGTGGATAATTGTGATCTCATGTAGTTTTGTTGTATAGCATGTGTAAAATGCCTAAGGCAGTATTTGTCATATAAGCCAGATTCTTTGGAATTCTTGTTTTTCTTAAAGTATGTATATTGCTTGTGAAAGTATAATCTTATGTGTGGGGTAGGAGCAGAGGAAGAGTGTATA
The DNA here is from genome assembly GCF_014898765.1 of Herpailurus yagouaroundi. Classification (NCBI taxonomy): domain Eukaryota; kingdom Metazoa; phylum Chordata; class Mammalia; order Carnivora; family Felidae; genus Herpailurus; species Herpailurus yagouaroundi. The sequence goes on along the minus strand of NW_024412394.1, from coordinate 42,548,021 downwards.
TCTTGTTTCCTATATAAAAACACTAATGGGCTTTGTGGTATGATTTTGATACATTTTTTGTCAGTGATGATATTTAATATACAGTTGACCCTTGAGAAACATGGGTTTGACCTGTGCAGATCCACTTGTATCCAGATTTTTTGTGATAAATGCAGTATAGTACTGTAAATGTATTTTCTCTTATGTTTTTCTTAACATTTTCTTTTTTCCACATTATTGCAAGAATATAATATGTAAATGAATATAACATACAAACCACAGACATACAAACAGATCTACTCTTTGATACTGGGAACACTTCCAGTCAACAGTAGGCTCTTAGTCGTTAAGTTTCTGGGGAGTCTAAGTTATATGCAGATTTCACCTCCTTGGAGGGAGTGCTGGTGGTGACTCTAACCCCAGCATTGTTCACGAGTCAACTGTACTTTGAATTGAACTAAAATTGAAGGAGAATATATGGTACTTTTTTTTTTTTATCACAGAGTAGGGTTTGTTGAGATACTTTTCTAGGTGGTATAAATTAATATAATTAGGTTCAGATGTAAGGTACTGTAATTTGCTGGATTTTCGTTTTGGTCCATCAACTTAATTTTTATCTACTCTTTGACAGGTTAGATGGAGTCAGATTTGAAAATGGAAAAATTAATGTTATTGAGAAGAAAACTGGTAACAAATCAAAGCTAAATCAGAAAAAATGGTAAGTTAGGAAATGAAGACAAACTTTTCATCTCTAGATTTTGAACCTAACTAAGTATGAAAACAGAGCCCTTCTTACTGACATATGAAACAAAATATGTGAATAGATACCCTTTTACCTTTACTAGTCTTCATTTCTAGAAATATTGGAGAACTGTTAAGGTAAGTGGATAAAATATTAACTTCTCAGTAAGACATTTAAACAGTTTTTTTAACAGTTTTTTTATTTCATTATAAATGAAAAAAATTTTTATTTTTTCTTGCCCAAGTTTTGTATTTTTCAATAGGTAGGAAATAGTGTTACCCTAAAACCAAACTAATTATGCCTCTGCATCATTATGATTATTTCCTTTAGTATAAGTTTTTTAATAATAACAAAAATATTTAGAATATAATTTATTAAAAAGTTTTTGTGAGGCATGTGGGTGGCTTGCTTGGTTAAGCGTCCGACTTCCGCTCAGGTCGTGATCTTGTGGTTCCTGAGTTTGAGCCCCACATCAGGCTCGCTCCTGTCAGTCTGTCAGCTCACTTTGGATCCTCTGTTTCCCCCCCCCCCGCACCGCTCCCCCACCTGCGCTCTCCCCAAAATACATACATACATATTAAAAAAGTTTTTGTTTTTAGGTATTTTCACTTTGTAGGTGATAAGTTCTGGAGAAAGAAACTATGGAGATATCTAGATTGTGCTTAGCAAAGAATAGGTTGTAAAAGGAACTGACTTAAAGACCTTTGATCATGATGTCACTTACTAGTATATTATTAAAATTTGGTCTGGCCTGTACCGAAAAAGGAAAATTAGAAGTCTGTTCTTGAATATTTATCTGTATTCGGTTCCCTTTAAATATTCTTTATTATAAGGCCCTTATTATCTTTCCTCCAGTGGAAGGAGATGACGTACTTTATTTGTATGTATGCCCTCAAGTTGTTTGTTGTCTGCTATCTTTAATTAAGACAAAATCAAGCCAAATCCTATAATAAATTTTCTACTTGCTAAATATGTAAAGAAATCACTCTTGCTTCAATTAAAAAAAATTTTTTTTCAGTTCGTTTCTATGTGATGTGACCATGAAATCAGTGGATGGAAAGGAATTTCCTTGTCATAAGTGTGTTCTTTGTGCCAGACTTGGTAAATACACTTTTTATTAGTTCCTGATTTGTTGGTTTTAGTATTGTTTTACTGTTCTAATAGCTTGTACTTTTTCTTTTCTCAGAATATTTTCATAGTATGCTGAGTAGCTCATGGATTGAGGTAAGATTTAAGTTGAAAACACATGGCTGGTAATCACACTTTTTAAAATATATCCTATATATTTAGTATAATATACTAAAGAAATTTAAAATGGGAGCCTGATATTTTAACTTAATTTTATTTTTGTATTAAACTTGATTTATGCTGAAGCCTGCTGGAAAATAGCAGCATTTAGAATTAAAACTTATTGCAGAAAGGCTTCTTAAATCAAAATTTCCCCTTTATTATTTAGACGTGTATTTGGAATACCAGTGTATTTGGTTTTTGTTTCAATTTGTCTTGCTACTCCATGTTATAAGGCATTTTAAAATTAAACGTATGTCATTTTAGCTTTGTGTTTTATAAATGTTTTTTTTGGTTTTTTTTTTTTGCATTTGATGTGATTCCTGTTCAGAATTTTCTGTACCAGTCAGAATGTAGTTTTTTTGTAGTTTAAAATTAATTATTTTACTTTATTTAGGCTTCCACTTGTACAGCTCTGGAAATGCCAATACATTCTGACATACTGAAAGTTATTTTGGACTACCTCTATACTGATGAAGCTGTGGTGATAAAAGGTATTCATAAGAGGACATTTTAGATATTTAAGATATAATTGAATAATGGCAAAATCAACATGAATCTTTAATCTAATTGAAATAAGCCATCAACAGAGGCTTAATTTAGAATAAGCAATAGGGATGATTACTAATAGTAAAGGAGTGGATAAAGAAAATTTTCATTACCTCTGTGAAAATGAGTTCTACAAGAATTATATATAATGGTTGAGATTAGATTGAACAGTTTCATACCCTACTACTTATGTGATTGAGATGAGGAACTGATGATACGGAGTATAGTTTTGACAAACACTTTACAAAGTTTTTTCTTGTTTGTTTTCCCCCTTGTGGTAATATATCTGAGGGAAAAGAACTAGAGGAAGAATTGAATCAAAATTTATGAAGAGATTGTGTTTATATACTTTGTCAAGCAATACACTGATGTTTTAGTTACAAAGTATTTGTGGTCATAGTTGTGATGCAGTGTTCAACTGTATGTATATACCACATTTTTTAAAATTCATTCATCCATCAGTGAACATTTAGGCTATTTCTATATCCTTACTGTTATTATTTATGCTGCAGTGAACATGATAATGTCTTCAAGATTCTGATTTCAATTCTTTTAGCTAAATACCCAGAAGTGGGATTGCTGTATCATACGGTGGTTATATTTTAATTTTTTGAGGAACCTCTATACTGTTTTCCATAGTGGCTATACATTTTACATTCCTGCTAGTAGTGCACACAAGTGTTCCCTTTTCTCTACATCCTTGCCAGCACTTGTTATCTTTTGTTTTATTGATAATGGCCATTCTAACAGGTGTAAGGGCACCTCTCACTTTTTATTTGCATTTTTCTGATAATTATTCACATTGAGCACCTTTCATGTACTTGCTGGCCATTTGTATGTGTTTTTTGGAGAAATATCTATTTAGCTCTTTTGTCCATTTTTTAGCTGAGTTTATTTGTGGGTTTTTTTTGGTTTTGTTTTGTTTTGTTTTTTTTTGTTTGTTTGTTTTGTTTTTTGCTATTGAGTTGTAGGAGTTTCTTATATATGTATTTTGGATATTGATCCCTTATCAGATATGGTTTGCAAATATTTTCTCCCCTTTCTGAAGGTTGCCTTTCATTTTGTTTATTGTTTTCAACATTGCTTTGTAGAAGCTTTGTAGTTTCATGTAATTTCACTTGCTTATTTTTGCTTTTGTTGTGTGTGGTTTTGATGTCATATCCAAAAAATCATTTACAAGACTAGGATCTTTTTCCCTGTTTTCTCCTATGAGTTTTACAGTTTCAGGTGTTAGGTTTAATCTTTAATCCATTTTGAGTTAATTTTTTTATATGGTACGGATCCAGCTTAATTCTCTTGCATTTGCTCATTCAGTTTTCCTAGCACCCTTTATTGAAAAGACTACCCTTTTCCCATTTTGTATTCTTGATACTCTTGTTGAGGATTAATTGATAAAATGAGCGTTTATTTCTGGGCTCCGTGTTGTGTTCCACTGTATTTGATTACTGTAGCTTTGCAACATAATTTGAAGTTAGGAAGTGTGATGCCTCCAGCCTTGTTCATCTTTCTCAGGATTACTCTGTCATTCAGGGTTTTTGTGGTTCCATATAAATTTTAGGATTGCTTTTTCTGTTTTGTGCAAAATGCCATTGGAATCTTGATAGGATTTTATTGAATCTGTAGATTGTTTTGGGTTGAGCGGACATTTTAACAGTATTCTTTCAATCCATGAACATGGGATATCTTTCCATTTATTGTTATCTTTAATTCCTTTCATCAATGTTTTATAGTTTTCAGAGTACAGATCTTTTTCTTTTTTTATTTATTTATTTGGAGAAGGTACACAAGTGGTGGAGGGAGAGAGAATCCCAAGCAGATGCTCTCCATTCCCATTGCAGAGTCTGACTTAGGGCTCAACTCACAAACTGTGGGATCATGACCTAAGCCGAAATTAAGAGTTGGATGTTTAAATGATTAATCCACCCAGGTGCCCCAGAATACAGATCTTTTATCTCCTTGGTTAAGTTTATTCCTAAGTGTTTTATTCTTTTTGATATAATTGTGAAAGGGTTTATTAATTACTTTTTTGGATAGTTCATTGTACATAGAAAAGCAACTGATTTTTATGTTGCAATTGTTACTCAATTTGTTCATTTTTTTTTTTAAGTTTCTATATTTATTTTGAGAGATGCAGGGAGGGAGAGAGTTGGCTGTCGGGGAGGGAGTCCCAAGCAGGCTCCACACTGTCAGTGCAGAGTTTGACTTGGGGCTTGAACTCACACACTGTGAGATCATGACCAGAGCTGGAACCAAGTGGAATGCTTAGCCAACTGAGCCACCCAGGTGCCCCTATTTGTTACTTCTAATAGATTTTTGATGGTGTATTTAGGGTTCTCCAGATATAAGATCTTGTTATCTGCAGAGACAGTTTACTTCTTCCTTTTCAATTTGGATGATGTTTATTTCATTTTCTTGCTTCATTATTCTTGCTAAGAATTCCAGTACTATGTTGAATAGGAGTGGCAAGAGTGGGGGTCCTTGTCTTGTTCCTGATCTTAGACAGCTTTCAGATACTTACTATTGAGTATGATATTAAACTGTGGATTTGTCACAGATGGTCTTTATTATGTTGAGGTATCTTCCTTCTCTACCTAATTTGTTGAGAGTTTTTATCATGAATGGGTGTTGAATTTTGTCTTCTGCACTTACTGCATGTACTGCAAGGATCATGTTTTTATTCTTTTGTTTTTTAAGTTTATGTATTTGAGAGAACAAGAATGATGGGGGATGGGGACAGAGAGAGAGGGAGAGAGAAAATCTCAAGCAGGCTCTGTGCTTTCAGTGCAGAGCCTGATGAGGGGCTTGAACTCATGAATTGTGAAATCCTGACCTGAGCAGAAATCAAGAGTTAGACGCTTAACTGACTGAAAATCAGTTTGCCCTGATTTTTATTCCTCTCTTGTTACGATAGTATCACATTTGTTGATTTGCGTGTATTGAACCATCCTTGCACCAAGCATTAATCCCTCTTGATTGTGGTATATGATCTTTTTAACATGCTATTGAATTTGATTAGTTTCTTATTAAGGATTTTTGCAGCTATGTTCATCAGGGGTGTTGTACTGTGATTTTCTTTTCTTGTAGTGTCCTCGACTCCTTTTGGTATCAGGATAATCCAGGCCTCATAAAATAAGTTTGGAAGTGTTCCCTCTCCTTCAGTTTTTTTTGGACAAGTTTGAGAAAGATTGGTGTTAATTTTTCTTTAAATATTTGGTAGACTTCACCCATGAAGCCATCTGGTCTAGAGCTTTACTTTTGGGAGATTTTTGATTTATGGATTCAGTCTCCTTACTCAGTTATTGACTATTCAGATTTTCTGTTTCCTCATGATTTAGCCTTGGTAGCTTGTATGTTTCTAGGAACTCATCTATTTCTTCTAGGTTATCCATTTGTTAGCTTATAATTATTGACAGTAATCTCTAATGATTTACATTTCTGTGATATCAGTTGTAATATCTTCTCTTTCATTTATGATTTAATTTTTGGAGGGATCATTTTCTCAGTTTACTTAAGGGTTTGTTAATTTTATCTTTCAAACAACCAGTTCTTAGTTTCATTGATCTTTTTTGTTTTTCTAATGTCTAATTCATTTATTTCTGCTCAGTCTTTATTATTTTTTCCTTCTGACTTTGGGCTGACTTCTTTTTCTAGTTCCTTGTTATATAAAACCCTTAAGGTTCTTTCAAGATCTTCTTTTTTTGTTAAGGCATTTATCAGAATTAGAACTTCTTTTGCTGTATCCCATAAGTTTTGGTATGTTGTATTTTCATTTTCATTTGTCTCAAGATATTTTGTACTTCTCTTTGATTTCTTCTTTGAATTACTGTGTTAATTTCCACATATTTACACATTTCCCTATTTTCCTCCTGTTCTAGTTTATACCACTGTAGTTGGAGAAGATACTTGGTATCATTTCAATTTCTTAAGTTGTTAAGACTTGTTTCATGGCCTAATGTATGATCTGCCCTGAAGAATGGTTTATGTGTACTGAGAAGAATGTGTATTTTGCTGTTGTGAGTGGAATGTTCCATATGTATGTGTTAGTTTCATTTGGTCTGTAGTTTTGGTCAAGTCTGATGTTTTCTTGTTGATTTTCTGTCTCCATGATCTATCTGTATTTGAATATGAATATCTATATTGAAGTCCTTTTATTACTGTATTGTTGACTATTTCTGCCTTCATTTTATGTGTTTTATAAATTTAGGTGCTTCATTGTTGTATACTCGTATGTGTATTTATAGTTCTATTGATTTATTGATCTCTTTATTATTATATAATAACCTCTTTGTCTCTTCTGTTTCTGACTTGAAGCCTATTTTGTCGGATAGAAGTATAGCCACTCCAGCTCTCCTTTAGTTACCATTTGCATGGGGTATTTTTTTCCATCATTTCACTTTCAGCCTATGTGTGTTCTTACAGGTAAATTGAGTCTCTTATAGGCAGCATAATGTTGAATCTTGCTTCTTTCTGCATTCAGCCACTTTGTCTTCTGATTAGAGAATTTAATCCATTTACATTTAAAATAATTATTGATAGGTAAAGATTTAATAATGCCATTTTGTCAGTTTTCTGTTTTGTAGTTCCTTTGTTTCCTTTTTCTCTCTTGTTGTCTTCCTTTGTGATTGAATGATGTTTTGGTAGTGGTATGCTTTGATTCCTTTCTCTGCATTTTTTGTGTATCTGCTCTACGTTTTTCCTTTGTGGTTACCATGAGGCTTACATATATGTAACAGTATACATAAAACAGTCTATTTTAAACTAATCACAACTTAACTTCCATTGCATACAAAACCTCTACATTTTACTTTTCCCCATTCTGCCATTATTTCCTAAAATATTCTTTAGGTTATACCTTTATCTTGCAACTCCCGTATGTATCTTGATATGCTGGCTGGTGTTTCATAGGTCTCTTTTTTTGTTTCAAAAATTTTTTTTGATGTTTTGTTTATTTTTGAGTCAGAGAGAAAGCATGAACTGGGAAGGGGCAGAGAGAGAGGGAGACAGGAACCAAAGTGGTCTCTGTGCTGACAGCAAAGAGCCCGATGTGGGACTTGAACTCAAGAGTAATGAGGTCATGACCTGAGCTGAAGTCAGATGCTTAGCTGACTGAGCCATTCAGGCGTCCCCATAGGTCTCTTATGCCTTATTAATTTTTATTCATTGTTTTTTCTTTCTGTTCTTCAGATTGCTTATTTCAGTTGACCTGTGATTTGTGTCTCTTCATTGATATTCTTAACGTTTTTATTTATTTTTGGGACAGAGAGAGACAAGCATGAACGGGGGAGGGGCAGAGAGAGAGGGAGACACAGAATCGGAAACAGGCTCCAGGCTCTGAGCCGTCAGCCCAGAGCCTGACGCGGGGCTCGAACTCACCGCGAGATCGTGACCTGACTGAAGTCGGACGCTTAACCGACTGCGCCACCCAGGCGCCCCTCTTCATTGATATTCTTGATTTCAAGAGACATTATCCTCATACTTCCTTTTAATTTTTTAGACATTTCCTTTAATTCTTTGTACATATTTAAAATAGCTGATTTAAATTTTAATAATGCAGCATCTTCATTTCCTCAGGAGAGCTTCTCTTGGTTGCTTTTTTTCCTGTGGATGGGCCATACTTAACATGTATTTTGCATCTTGCATAATTTTCATAGAAAACTGGACATTTTATTTTATATCTATTTATGTTTTGGGAGAGTGCAAGTGGGGGAGGGGCAGAGAGAGAGGGGGGAGGATCTGAAGTGGGCTGGGCTCTGTGATGACAGGATGACAGCAGCAAGCCCAATGTGGGACTTGAGCTCACAAACTGAAAACTGGACATTTTAAGTAATATGATGTGGTAACTTTTGAAGTCAGATTCTCTTCCCTCCCTGGGGTTTGTTAAAAAGTTTTTGCTGTTTGCTTTTTGACTTTTCTGAACTAATTAATACTGTAAAATCTCTGTTCTTTGTCTTGTGTGACCACTGACGTGTCTACTGGGTTAGCTTAGTGGTCAGCTGATAAGTTAGAAATTTCTTTAAATGCCTAAAACCAATAAATGCCCAGCCTTTGCCACGGAATTCTTTGTGTGTGTGTTGGGGCATGCCTTCATTTTTCAGGCAGGCAGTTCATGACTCTGCTTTAGCTCTTATTTTCTGTTTTAGCAGAGCCTCAAGTTCAGCCAGAGGTAAAAATTTAGGACCTTAAGTTTTTCCTTGGCATGTATATAGTCATCCACATACATGTGGGCTTCTGGTTTCACAGCAATATTTTGGGACTTTTCAAAGCCCCCATGGACATTTGTATTAGTCAACTGGGACAGCCATAACAAAATATGATAGACTGGTGGCTTGAACAACAGAAATTCATTTTGTCATAATTCTGGAGGCTAGAAGTCCCAGATTAGAGTCTGGTAAGGTTGGTTTCTGGTGAGGACTTTCTTCTTGGCTTATTATACATGAATGCCTTCTTATTATGTCCTCACATGGTCTTTCTGTGTGTGTGTTGTGGAGAGAGGGAGGGAGGGAGACAGACAGTTATCTCTTTGATATCTCTTTTCTTAGAGGGACACTAATCCTATTGGATCAGGGCCCTACCCTTTATAACTTCACTTACTTTTAATTACTTTCTTAGAGGCCCCATCTCCAAATATTGCCACACTGGAAAGTAGGGCTTCAACATGTGAATTTTCAGGGGATACAAACATCTAATCATTAACAAACTTTTTCCCTAGCTTTTATTTAAAAAAAATGATTTTTGTCTGCTTCTTGTTTGCTCCATCTATTATCATTGTCTCAGTCAGCTTCAACATTAATTGCAACTGATTGTTTTTAATAAACACCCTGGGGGAAGAGGCTGTTGACACCAGTAAAAGCTTTGAGTCAGGTCAAAATAAAGACAAGCCCTGCCGCACATGTCAAATAATGACTTATCTTTAATAATGTTGCTTTGTAACTCTTCTGTTGTCTTCAGTGGCTTTGGTTGTTCGTTTTCACTGTGATTGCAGGCTTGTTGGTTTTTAAGACTGGAGGAGGGGAGGGGAAGATTTAAATAGAAAAAACTACAGTGCTCCATTGCTCACTGTTCTTACCAAGATTCAGCCATTTTTCTTGAGTCAATACTCCCTAGATTACTGTAAGCCTTTGGCTAACTTCTAGAATTTTGAAAAAGTTGACAATTTTCCTAGTATCTTCATTGCTTTTGTGGAGAAGAGGAATTCTGGAAGTAGTCCTTAGTTTGCTATTCATAGTGAGTTCACCTCTTCCTCTTTGTCAAAAATAGTTTTTCGACATTTTTTCTTCTTAATCTTTTTTTCTTCCTATTGTGGTTTGGTTTTGTTTTGTTTTGTTTTTGCATTTATGTTATTCTGGCAGTGGCTCAGGGTTACTGCTTTAGGCGTTAATAGTACTCAGGACGAGAAAGATTATTTTAAATAAGGAACTCCTATAATTTAAAAAGAAAATGTACTCTTAGGCTTGCTTGCTTGTTTATTTTGTTCATTTATCTATTTAGAATGTTTATATATTTTGAGAGAGAGAGCACAAGCAGGGGAGGGGTAGAGAGAGAGGAAGAAAGAGAGAGACCCTCAAGCAGGTCTGCACTGTAAGCGCAGAGCCCGGTGTGGGGCTCAAACTCACTAACTGAGATCATGACCTGAGCTGAAATCAAGAGTCGGTTGCTTAACCAACTGAGCCTCCCAGCTCCTTAGGCTTCTTTATTTAAAACAAATATGAGGGGCGCCTGGGTGGCACAGTCGGTTAAGCGTCCGACTTCAGCCAGGTCACGATCTCGTGGTCTGTGAGTTCGAGCCCCGCGTCAGGCTCTGGGCTGACGGCTCGGAGCCTGGAGCCTGTTTCCGATTCTGTGTCTCCCTCTCTCTCTGCCCCTCCCCCGTTCATGCTCTGTCTCTCTCTGTCCCAAAAATAAATAAACGTTGAAAAAAAAAATTAAAAAAAAAAAATGAGCATCTAAAAGCATTATTCACCCTACTCCCTATATATACATTTGTTCTTAACGTATATGTTATATGTATTTAACACATATCTACATAATAATTTTGATGCTGAGATTTGAATTTCCCCTCTATTAGATTGAGAAATGTTTAACAATATGGGAAATTTTAATAAATCAGGCATTTTTAGACTAAATGCTTTCTAGACTAAAAAGATCAATTCAAGTTACCCATTTTATGGTCCTAGTGTGAACCAAGGCATTTTGGTGTGTTTCTTTACAGCTTTCCACTTAAAAGGTAGAAAAGTCTCACATTATTACTATTTATCATAGTTGCCACTCTTTAGAAAATAGTCATTATAATTCTCCTTCTTTGTGTCTTAATTACTTGAACTTTTGTCATAGGTATAATGTACAAAGTAATAGTTTTGCTTGTTTTCTTTCTTTTTTTAGAATCTCAAAATGTGGATTTTATTTGTAGTGTTCTTGTGGTGGCTGATCAGCTTCTCATAACTCGATTGAAAGGGATTTGTGAAGTTGCATTAACTGAGAAACGTAAGTATTTTTGAATTTGAATATTACTATGTTTGCAGGTTGATACAGGATTATTCATTGACTTTTGATGCCATAAATTTACCATTTTACCATATATGGTAAAGTGCACCATTATGTTTTTGAATTATGAAGAGTGTCAAAACATTTAAGCTATTTTGTGCAACAATAAGCACATCCATTTTCCAGACATGTTAATATGTGAAAATATGTACATCTGATAATTGAAATATGTAATTTTTTTGAAATGTCATGAAACCTTGAATAATGAAGATGGTATGAAATTTATTTTGAAATTACAAAGATGAAAGTTTGAAAGAATTTAAAAAAAAATTTTTTTAATGTTTATTTATTTTTGAGAGCGAGAGAGAGCAGGAGTGGGGGAAGGACACAGAGAGAGGGAGACACAAAATACGACGCAGGCTCTGAGCTGTCAGCACAGAGCCTGACATGGGGCTGAAACTCACGGAGATTATAATCTGAGCCAAAGTCAGACACTTAACCGACTGAGCCACCCAGGTGCCCCTCAAAGAAATTATTCACTCTTGTCCTGGTCTTGGCTGTAAGCCTGTGTTTAGCTATCTGTTACTATTTGCTAGAATTTTTTGTTTTAATTTTTTTTTAATGTTTATTTATTTTTGAGAGAGACAGAGACAGAATGCAAGTGGGTTAGGGGCATAGAGAGAGGGAGACACAGAATCCAAAGCAAGCTCCAGGCTCTGAGCTGTCAGCACAGAGCCCGACATGGGGCTTGAACCCATGAACCATGAGATCGTGACCTGAGCCAAAGCCAGACGCTCAACTGACCAAGCCACCCAGGCGCCCCCTTGCTAGAATTTTTATATAATCATCTTATTTATATATTTGATCAAAACTTAATCTCTTTTCTCTTAAACTCTTATTTCTGTCTCTGTTTGTTACTTCATTTAATAAATAGTTCATTATTTCAGTTCATCGCATGGCTGTCTTTTTGAACATTGAAATTTTGAAACCCAAAGCTATTTTTTATATTGTTTTTGTTCTTTACGTCCAAATTTTTTCAGTTGTCACAACTGATGCATCTTAACTATATTTATTAATCATATTTCCCCCTACCTTTTTATTCTGTGTCCATGCTAGTTCAGGTAACTGTTATCCATCCCTTCTGTGTAGTGTTACTGTAATGTTTTAAGTCCTCTTTCTGTATACTTTAATTTTTCTGTTGGGAGTAATTGTGTCTTCCTGTTTTAGGTATTTTTAATTGCTTACTCTAGGATAAAGGTTAGATTTTCTTAGCCTGATATAAAAGTTTCTAATTTTATCTTTGTTAATCTTTGTTCATCTTCATTGTCACATTGTCATACTTTAGGAAGTATGAAAGGATTTCCTGTCAGAATTTTCTAATTTTTTCTTGCTGATAGTTTGTCTTAGTTCTGGTGTCTTATATAGTTACTTTTCTTGAGCTTTGTGGAGAGACTTCTCCTTGGTTATCAAAAAAAAACCCCAAAAAAACCAACATCTCTAATCTTTTAAGCTACAAAATGGAAATATATTAAAATAAAGGATACAACATACTACAGGAATAAAGTATACGTATTGGAGGGGCTCCTGGGTGGCTTAGTCGGTTAAATGGCTGACTTTGGCTCAGGTCATGATCTCATGGTTTTTGAATTTGAGCCCTGCATCAGGCTCTGTGCTGTGCTGGCAGCTGAGAGCCTGGAGCCTGCTTCAGATTCGTGTCTCCCCTGCTCACGCTCTCTGTCTCTGTCTCTGTCTCTCTCTTTCTCTCTCTCTCTCTCTCTCAAAAATAAATAAACATTAAAAAAAAAAGTATACATATTGGAGATATTTTTAGTTGTTCAGTTGACTTTCCTGGCATTCCTTGGATATTCTTTTTCGGTCCATGCTACACAGCTTCCTTATTAATGAATATCTTGATCTTCCTAGAACTTAGCAAGAGAAGAATTCAACAGAAGTTTGATCTCTATTATTGGGTAATCCTTGTTCTCAACTGAACAACTGTAAAGTTTTTATATGATCCATTTTTTTGTGTGTGAAATGGGAGAGTTTGGGTTCATATTAGGTTTGGTTAGGAGCGAAGCAAAAACCATTATTGACTGCAATTACACCTTTTGACAGAGTTAGAAGGAAGAAAAAAAACATAGGGTAAGCCAGGTGTAGAAAATAGTTATGTTCCTCTCTTGGTTTGGACTCATAGTAAATAAAGAATGAAGGGGTTTGGAAAGCCAAAGTCATTTACTAGGTGAGTAGAATATTCTGAGTTAGTCTCTAGCAAAATAGGACACTTCATGCATAAAGTTACCAGGATTGTAATAAAATCCAGAATCTTTTGTACAGTTATACCAGATTCTGTACTGGCCATGAATAATGATATAGTAATATTTAAATGTGAATATTTTCCAAATATATAGTGTGTATATGTGTTTATGTAAATATACCCACATAAATTTTGATGGATTACTCAATGTAAATATATTTTATAGAATGATTTTGTCAGTTTCTCTTAGTCTTTTTTTAAATTACTCTTAACGTTACTCTTGATGTTTTTATTTTTTATTTTTTAAAATAGTTTATTTTTTAATTTTAAGTAATCTCTGTGCCCAACATAGGGCTCGAACTCACCACCCCAGGATCAAGAGTTGCAGGTTCTACCAACTGAGCTACCCAGGCACCCCTGGTTTCTCTTAATCTTAAGATCTTCTTAGTTTTATAGAAAAGAGACTATTCTGTCTATATAAATAAAAAGGAAGGTTTATTTGTGAAAGTTAAAACTATTCTAAAATCCTTAGATAGAAAATTGTCAATTTTTAGGTGACACATATCATCTCTATTTTCTTTTGGTGTGTTTATTTTGCCTCATAACCGATCATTTAAAATACTTTGGCACATTGGGATAAAAAGTGCATTCTATATTTGCCCTATTATAGTTATTTTGGCAAGAAAGTACTTTCAGTTTTCCTTGTTCAAACCTGACAACTTTAAAAATAAGTATGTATTATTTGCTGTAGTAACATGGCTTTTGTCTCACTTTGTCTTTTCTTTGTAGTTACCCTTAAGAATGCTGCTATGTTACTGGAATTTGCAGCAATGTACAATGCTGAACAATTGAAACTGTCTTGTTTACAATTTATAGGACTGAATATGGCCGCTTTACTTGAAGCAAGGTAGGTTGGGTGCATACATTGTATGACTGTTGCAAAAGCAATTATTTATACATAATAGCAGACATGTTAGCAATTTAAAAGAATAGTGACAAATTACAGCTTTGTAGAAAAAAATGTAAGGGGATTCAATCATTCCATCAATATTTGAGTGCTTGCTTGATATATGCCAGCCACAGCTAAGCTACAGCAGTGAACAAAATAGGTAAAATTCTTGCCCTCAAGGAAAGCATTCATTTTTGTTGGAAATTTGTGGGGAAAAAAATTATAAGTATGTTCTTTATATCTATGCATTCCACTGTTTTTAGTAGTGGAATTATTTGGTGAAATAAATTTGCAGATTTATTTTTTAATATAAGGTCTAATTTTTATTACTATAAAGTTGGTGGTGAGAAAATGAGTGTTTTGGTGAACATAGAAGTTTTAGATTAGAGTTCCGTGTGTCAGTTTGCACTTTTGAAGCTTCAGTATTTTGTTTTGGATATAATAATGATAACTAATACTATGTGCCAGGCAGCATTCTCAAAGTGTTATATAGATCTCAGTTGATTTTCATGTAAACCTTATGATGACATAGATTCTGTTTATATCCTCATATTATAGACGAGAAAACCCAGGGACACTTTTTTTTCAAAGAATCAAAATTTTGATCTACATAATTTATTATATATGGTAATAGGTTTTTCAAGTCTCATCTTTCAAAGTCAGGATGGTCTTTAATGAAACTAACTCTAAAATATGAAATAAAAGTGCTCTACTTTTTGAGGTGAATCACTGATTCTTAATAATTGCTATGTAGGATTCAATTCACAGGAAATTCTTTTGGCAATATAATGCTTTGTTATTTTGTGAAAGTGCTTTTCAAGTGCATATTAATGTTATGGGATATTAGTATGATTTTAAAATGCCTCTGGTATTTTGGTATCAGAATCTCGCTAGGGTTTCAGAATAAATTTCTTTGCTGACATCACATTAATGATTTTAATCAAAGCAATTTTTTTTTTACTTTGCTTTGCCAAACTAAGCTCATTCATTTGTCAGATAAGAATCGACCAAAATGCAAAACAAGCACTGAATCTACTTAAAATATGATACTGGGGGGGGCTGCGCCTGGGTGGCTCAGTCGGTTAGGCGTCCGACTTCGGCTCAGGTCATGATCTCACGGTCCGTGAGTTCGAGCCCCGCTCGGGCTCTGTGCTGACAGCTCAGAGCCTGGATCCTGTTTCAGATTCTGTGTCTCCCTCTCTCTCTGCCCCTCCCCTGTTCATGCTCGGTCTCTCTCTGTCTCAAAAATAAATAAACATTAAAAAAAATGTTTTTTTAAATAAAAAAAATATGATACTGGAAAATGATGTGTGTCACTACCATTGTTCAATAGTTATGTTGTGACAGGTGTCAGATGAACCATTAAGAATGGGGCGTGTGCTGTGGTGATGTCTCTACTTGTATAATTTTACATGAGTAGACATGCATAACTTGAATTAAAACAAAGATTTGTACAAATTTAACCATTCCTAGACAACTATTTGTTTGCTGGGAGTATAAATAAATATGTATAAAGATATTAAAAAAGGAGAGCTGCACCAAAATGGATATAACATCACAGGTTAATTATCCTCAAAATGTTAAAAACTGGTATGGTACAGATTTAAATATCCAAATTGTTTTGCACTCGGAAAAATAGTTTAACATATATTTTAGAATGTAAACTTGAAATTTTTACTGATGCCTTAAAAGTATCTCTTTGGAACTGGAGAGTTCCCTGAAATCTACTTTGAATACAACTGATGTAGTCCAAACATTTTATACATCATGAACATACTAAAGTCCAGAGAGATAAAGTTAGTTGCTCAAAGTCATGCAGGTAATTGCTAGCAGTGATAGCTGTAGATAGAATTCAGGTATCGTGACAGGCCATTGTTCTATCACTATAATACTTTAGGAACTAAAGATTACAGATGTGGAAAATGAATACAGGTGGTGCCTGACTTACCATGGTTTGACTTAGGATTTTCTGACTTTACAGTAGTGTGAAAGTGATACACGTAGAAACTGTACTTTGAACTTTGAACTTTGATCTTTTCCGCATACTAGTGAAAAGTATAAGTGATCCTGGTGATCACTTATGGTGATCCTGGGCAGTGGCAGTGAGCCGCAGCTCCCAGTGACACACAGGGTTTTCAAGGGTGTAAACAACTGACACACTTATTTTTTACTTTCAATATAGTAATAAATTACATGAGGTAGTTAACACTTTGTTTTAAAATAGGCTTTGTATTAGATGATTTTGCTCACTCAAGGCTAATGTAAGTGTTCTGAGCACGTTTAAGGTAGTTTAGGCTAAGCTGTTCAGTAAATAGGTGTATTAAATGTATTTTTGACTTAAGAGATTTTCAACTTAAGAGATTTATTGGGATGTTGAGGAAGAACTATATTTACAATTTTGCTATGATATAAGTGATATAAAAATCTTTTCTAAGGGTTTGATTTTACTGAAGATGTTTGTGTATGTATCTTCCTGTTTATTTGAAATATATAACTATACATACTTTCAAAAAGAATTTTTAGCATATTGATGGCATATTGATGATTTTAAAAATAATGTACTTATTCAGCAGTGTAAAGTGTCTCAACAGATTTGAAAATCTTGGTAGGTATTAAGTTACTTAAGTCTTAAAATAGAATTTTGTATCTTATTTTTTAGGTCTCTTGATGTTTTAAGTGATGGTGTTTTGAAGGATCTTTCTGTGTTTTATAGAAAAATGGTAAGGTTTATGTTTTTTCAATAATATAATCAAATTAAAGTAGTATATTAGATCAGACTTCTCACTGAAATAATTTCCTAATAAATTGTAATACATTAGGATATTTTAAAAATGAAGACATACAGTTTTTGTTTGTTTTTTTTATAGATCCCACAGGTTAGTATGATAATCATAATTGAAAGTATTTAATGATAAAACTAATAACTTTTAATTCCTTTATAAATGAAAATTATTGAAGACTTTTCAAGTCTTTCATTACTTGTTAATTTACTAAACATCAGGACAGTACAAAAACATGGATTCATATTATCCCCAAAATTGGATTAATTTGTATTTAGTAATGAGTTTTTATGGAAAGTGTTTTTTGATATTTTTTGGAATAATCTGTTTAATGAGTCTAATCATTTTTCCCTTTGTTGTAAACGTAGGAAGTCATTAGGCATTCTAGACTTTTCCTTGTTAATGTCCCCACATATCAAAACAAGTGGGATATTATACCTATTTTGAAAAAATCTTTACACATTTTATATTTAAAAAGTGACTTTTAAAAAAAAAAATAGATTCCAGCAATGGATAGAAGAGTCATTACACCATATCAGGACGGACCAGATATTAGCTATTTGGAAATAGAAGATGGAGATATCTTTTTGAAAGAAGACATAAATACGGAACAGAATTATTCGTAAGCTCTGTTTCTCTTTCTTTTCTTCTTCCCTCCTCTTCTTCCACTCTTCTCCCTGATCTTTGACACTATTAACACGTTTATACTGAAAGAGAAAATTGGAGAATCCTGAAATAGGAAGTATGTATTTATGTTTATTCTTAGTCTTGCTATAAGAAAGTACATGCATAATTATTTGCAGATGTAACAAAATTAACTATAAATATAAAAGGAATACAACCTTTAAGTTAACATGTTAGGTTGAATAAATGCATTTATCTTAGCTACCTTCCCAAACCCTGCTAAAATTACAATAAATAAAAAAAGGCATTTTGCACTAGAGCAGAGAGAACAGGAAAGGAGAAACAGCAGTTAGGAGGTGTTAATAGTTTTGGAAGTTGGAAAGTGGTTGCTGAGCAGTAATGACTTAGGAAAAAAAACTAAAACAGAATTCCAGAAAGTCTTAAGAATTAGAGGTAGCAGGTTTATGAAGACCAGGGTGAGTGGTTAGATTTGAAAAAGATCATTTTTTTAGCTTCTTTCAAAGAAAATTGACCTTTTTCTGAACTCAGTTCAACCAAGTGATTGTTCCTCCTCCATCTTGGCTGAAAGATTTGCCCGCTGGAGAGATTGAACCAAGACTCCATCAGCCATTATGGATTTTTCTCTATAGAGAACCTGACTGGTTCAAGAGATATGACCTATAGTGACTGACGTTTGGGAATCCTCTAACAAAATATCCCAGGTTCTACATAATCTCCCTGTAGTGTGGCCAAACATATGACAAGCCCTGTTTAGTATTTCCAAACTGTGTGTTAGGCTCAGTTATCAACTGGTTATAGAATTACTTTCCTTCTACTTAGTAAATGACTTGTTAAAATCTTTGGGCATTCAAGTCATTTACTATATATATAATAGTAACTAACTGTGTAGCCCACTGAGAAACTGCTGTTAGGTTCCAGATTTGTTTCTAACCCCTTTTCTAGTGTTTGTTAGCATTTGGGTTACTTGAAGTTTATGATATTTGATTATTTACTTTTAAAAGTATTTCCCTATTTCTAACTTTCACAGAAATAGTAGAGTTACATCTAGTAAGAGTACACACTGAGGTTCAGTAAAACTGAGTAATTTGCTCTGAGCAACATAGATAAATGCAACTAGAGCATGCCTATTTTTTGTGTTCTCTGTTTGACTAAAATGCTATACACACACACACATATATGTATATTCTCTTGCTCAAAATGCACAGTTCTTTTGCTGTTAATCTCTAACTTATTTCTAAAAAATGAATTTTGTATTTGCTTTTTTCGTAGGGAAAGTATGTTCAAGAAGGCAAAAACAAGAGCAAAAAAGAAGACACGTAAGCGTTCGGATAGTTCTGGAGGTTATAACCTTTCAGACGTTATTCAGAGTCCACCATCTACAGGTTAGTGAAAGTGTCTTAGGATATATTTCCTGATCTAATCTTTCATGTCTCTATTATCTAATTAATTTAACATGTATCAGATACTATTGTATGCCATTTGCCAGGCCTACTGAAAGAAAATAGCCTTTGTCTTAGGGAGGCTACGGAAAATGATCGTATATTGTAATAAATATTCTGATTGAGATTTGCTTTGAGAGCACAAAAGAAAAGCCCATATTAGGGGCACCTGGGGGCTAAGTTGGTTAAGCGTCTGACTTCAGCTCAGGTCATGATTTTGTTGTTTATGAGTTCGAGCCCTGCGTCAGGCTCTGTGCCGACAGCTTGGAGCCCAGAGCCTGCTTCGGATTCTGTGTCTCCTTCTCTCTCTGCCCCTCCCCTACTTGTGCTCTGTCTCTCTATCAAAAATAAATAAATGTATAAAAAAAAAAAAAGAAAAGCCCATATTAATCTGAGGAGATCAAGAACGACCTCTTGAGGAAAATGATACATGAGTTGGATCTTGAAGAATGAAGAGAAATTGGCCAAGAAAAGGAGGCACACTGATAGACATATGAAGCAAAGGGGGCAATATACTCCCAAGGCTAGAGGCACTGGAAAGAACTGCATATTTCTTGTGCTTTGGTCAGCATGCTTCAGCCATATAGGGCATGTGTAGATAAGTGGTAATTGGCAATGGTCAGATTTTGGAGGGATTTTATGCTAAACTAAGGAATTTAAATGTGATTCTGAGGGCTATGAGTAATCGATTGATGGATTTTTAAGGCATATAATGTGAGTGGATAACATTTTTTTTTAGAAAGACCACTCTGTCCAGTGGCATAGACTGTTAGTGATGGGCAAAACAGGACAGAGACACTATTATCACATGGATTCATTTCATTTACATCAGTACTCCGAGTTAGATGCCATTCATGTGCATTAGAAGGTTATAATCCAGTAATACAAAATATTTTATATCTATGCATTATGTGAGCTGTTTGAAAGTAAAGGTCATGTAGTTTTTCTAAAATGGTTTTCGCAGTTTAGTTTGAAAATCTTTTACTGAAGAGATGAAAGAATGAAAATCTGGATACCCTTCCTCCAAATTTATTGTTAACCTGTTACCACATTTGCTATTTTTTATAGACTTTCTGTTGCATGCTCACTTCCTTCATTCTCCAGTCTATCATTTTTTACAGATCCACTTGGAAGTTGTAGGCATGGCATTTTAATATAAATTAATACGAATTTCCTAAGAATAAGGATATTCTTCTACACAACCATAATATCATTAGCACATCGAAGACCATTAACATCAATTCATGAATATTACCTAGTATTACAGTCTCTATTCAGATTTCTCCAGTTGTCCAGGAATGTTTTTATAGCCTTTTGTGTTTTGACCTTAAAAAACACCTGGTATCCTGTGAAGATAGATACTGCCTTTGCTTATTAATGTCTCTTTAGTCTCTTAACTAGAACAGCACCTCTCACATCTTTTTGTTTTGATTTCAAAAGTTCAGGCCAGTGGTATAGACTATCTCACATTCTAGATTCCTCTGATTAGATCTAGATCTAAACTATCGAAATTGTAATACTTTCTTTAGATGAAAATACGGAAGTGTGACCACAATGAGACTACAGTATGGCTCTAAGAAATAGTATGTGTGTCTGTAGGAAGACATAAACAGGTATAACTTCTGTCAGCAGTATTTTCTTAGCCTGATGAGGTAACTTTGAAAAATACAAGTACACATTTTGTCCCTGTGGGAGAAAAAAGAAAAGCTGTCACTCAGGGCAAAGAAAGAATGTCTTTATATTTAACATGATCTATAAATGAGGTACTTGATGTGTTTGATAATGTTCAAAGGAATAAACAATGTCAAGAATAGTTGTTTTATTTTTTTATTTTATTTTATTTTTTTTTTAATTTTTTTTCAACGTTTATTTATTTTTGGGACAGAGAGAGACAGAGCATGAACGGGGGAGGGGCAGAGAGAAAGAGGGAGACACAGAATCGGAAACAGGCTCCAGGCTCTGAGCCACCAGCCCAGAGCCCGATGCGGGGCTCGAACTCCCGGACCGCGAGATCGTGACCTGGCTGAAGTCGGACGCTTAACCGACTGCGCCACCCAGGTGCCCCAAGAATAGTTGTTTTAGATAACACAGAAAGATATAAAAAAGACAATATACCTGGATTGATTGATGAAGCACTGAAGCTAGGTCTTTCACGTTTACTACATCTCCTGATTCCAACTTAGGACCTTTTAATATGTAAAATTCTGTGATTTTGTGTTCTCTCTGTTACACGAATTACCTCTAGTCCATAGAAGGACGTGTAGGTGGATTGATGGAAAGATGAATAAATGGACAGACAGGAAGTTATGAAACTAGTTGTTTTTCAGTTGCCTAAAAGACTTAGGGAAAAAGCAGATATTTAGTTTGTTTTAAATAATGGTTTTATTAGCACACGTGTTAGAATCTTTATATTTCAGAGATGGAAGAGACATTAGTAATGAACTAAATTTTTGTCCCTTCCTTTAAACCTGAGGAAACAAAAGCGCAGAAAACTTCAGTGATTTGAGGTAGTGACAGACAGAAATAGAATTTATTTTTTTTGATTCCAGTTCTTATTCTTCCTGCTTTACTACTCTTTCTGTGGCCAAAGCAGATAATGATTGAAAGGTCAAATTTAATTGGGGCCAAAAAGCCTGTTCTGGAAGTAAACTTCATTGTGTGATCCTTTATGTTAGAAGACCATCTGTGAAAATGTTTATACTAAAAATAATTGTTGGCCAGTTTAAACATCCTCTTTATTCATTAGATTTATTTCTAATTGACTTTTGGTAGCATTCTGGCATTAAATATACTCTCTTAAAAATTTGCTGCTCTTAAAAATATTTAAAAGATGGGGGGAGTGCTGAATGTTATTTCCAAACTATTTGAGCAGTGACAGCAACAAAAGAGGCATATATCTTGTCAGAGTGATTTACTTTAAGGAAAACCCACTTATTTAAATATATAAGAGATAGTATGTTTTATTTATTTTCCTTTTTAAAAATTTAAGTCCAAGTTAACATACAGTGTAATAATGATTTCAGGAATAGAATTTAGTGATTCATCGCTTACATATAACACCCAATGCTCATCCCAACAAGTGTTCTCCTTAATACCTACTACCATTTAGCCCATCCCCCCACCGAGCACCCCACCAGCAACCCTCCATTTGTACTCTGTATTTAAGAGACTCTTATGGTTTGTCTACCTCTCTGTTTTTTATCTTTTTTGCTTTCCTTCCCCTATATTCATCTGTTTTATTTCTTAAATTCCACAAATGAGTGCAGTCATATATTTGTCTTTCTCTGACTTATTTCACTTAGCATAATATACTCTGGTTCATCCACATTGTTGCAAAATGTGTTTTATTTATTTTTAAGTCAAATTTTTAGTTATAGCTCATGTCATGTGTTTTTTTGCTACCTCATTTAGATTCTACTAAATTTGAAATATGTGAAAGTAAACACATGAAATTAAGCAAAAGTTTGTTTTCTCTCTTTATATTTGAAATGACTTTGATCTACTAATGAATCTGGATACCAAATATGGCAGGGAAACAGGTATTTAGCTTGCCTGGGAGAAGAAATGGTATGTACATTTCATAACAGCCCTTTGCTTTAGGCAATAGGCTAATTAAAGTTGCTGTCAATCCACAGATTCCACCCCCCTCTCTAGAAGTAAAAACCGTCAATCAGGCCACGGTTGGCTTCAGCATAACCTCTGCTACGGGGCCAAAGTCATCCAGTCTTTGACTAGATGAGAGGTAGAAAGGCCACCGTGTTCCTCCCACACAGAATGAGGCCAATCCCCGTCTGCATGCGTGCAGAGAACTTGGTACAGAGAGACAGATGAGAAAGGGGACGGTCTGAAGTTTATTAATTTTGTCTTTTTTTTTTTTTTTTTTTAATGGGGAGAAAGAAGTTCTGAATCACTTCTCAAAGCAGATCCCAAAGAAGTGTCTTCCTTAATGTTTATTGCATAATTGCTATATAATTGAAATGGATAAAACTGCTATTTTATTAAAGTCCCGTTTTAGTTTTTTACTTTAACTTTTTTCTTCAGTTAGCTTGAATTGTCAAGATTTGATACAGTGAATATAATTTAAATGTTATTAAATCTGGATAAATGGAAGCTTTTAGCTCTATTTAATTCACTGAATGTAATATACACATGTTTACTGTATTTTAAGTGTTTTAAAATTTTTACCTTTTAGGATTATTAAAATCTGGTAAGACCAATTCTGTGGAATCTCTTCCAGAACTGCTGACATCAGATTCTGAAGGAAGCTATGCAGGAGTGGGTAGTCCTAGAGATTTACATTCCCCAGATTTCACAGCAGGATTTCAGTCAGATAAAATTGAGGTTTGTTTTTATTTATTAATGCACTGTTTTCTTAACTTCAGATTTTAGATCTTTATATAATTTATTTATAGTTTTTATTATTTTTTGCTCTAACTTTAAAATACTCTCCTGGCTGGTTTATAAAAAAATACATATGATTAGTAATATATGTAGTATTAGTTTTCTCAAATTTGCATTATGTTTCTAGTTTTAAAGATTTTAATGGCAGTTTCAGCCCTCTATGACATTACATTTCTAATCCTCTTTCTGTAAATTAAAATATAATGTTGATGCAACATTGATGCAATATAATGTTGATGTATAGACATCTGGAAAAATATATTTATAGCTAAATTACTTGAAATTTACTTTGTGAAATGTCAGTTAACACCAAAGAACTGTCAAAGGAAAATGATTTTGAAAGGAAGCCTAACTTCAAATTCTGCATAGTCTCTTCCCTCTATCATGTTAATGGGAGCAATACAGGCTGGAATGGAGTTCTCCTGGTCCGGCACAATTGACATAAAATGCAGAATTTCTAGTCCAGTTGAACGCCGGACAGTCCATTTTTTAGACATCTCTTAACATTTTATTCCATAATTGTTAATGTACAGGAAAGGAAAATGTCTAACTTATTAGATATAGGTCATTTTTCTCTAATCCCTAGTCCTCCACAAAACTATTAGCACTTCGAGAAATTCATGAGACAGTGGAAAATTTATCTGTTCTTCTTAGTCTTCTAGGCCTCAAGAATTGATTTTTTTTTTTTTTTTTTTAATGTAGCTAGATAGAGGTTTCGGGGCAATTCATATTAACACCAAGGTTGGTGTAGAGGACAGTTGAGGTTTAAAAGGAAAATTAAAGGCATGCTGTGAATGTTTGGCAATAAGAGTCTGTCCTAGCAATGGAAATAACCATTTTAATAACTTCCTTGACCTATTATAATGGCAATTGTTTTAAGGTTCCTTTTCAGCTGTCAGTATTATTTACCTTTAATTTTATTCAGAATGAATTATATGACATTAATATGAAACAAAATGAAAGTTTGGTATGAAGTCATGGACATTAATTTTAAAGTTACTGCTTCATATCTTATTTCAGCAACTTTTATTAACATTTTTACTTAATGCTCATATTAATGGGAATTTAATGTGCAAACTTATTTTCCTAAAAATTATTCTCAAAGCTCATGGTAACTGCGTTATAGTGACTTAGAAGTTTTGAGAATTGGTTAAGATGCTAAAGTAGAAGAATGCTAGATGATTATTGTTATAAGATTTTATGCTTTAATATAATTTAACCAATATTTATTAAGTGCCAATAGGTGTCTACTATTATTTATTTTTTAATGTTTGGTTTTTGTTTTTGTTTTTGTTTTTTACCTCCAGGGGAAAATTAAACCATATCTTAATGGTACACCTCCTGCATATTCTAGGGAAGATTTAAAACCATGGGAAAAATCACCAATACTTAACATATCTGCTCCACAGACCATTCCCAGTAACAAAATTGATACTACAAGCTCTTCCAGTTGGGTTGCTGGCTCTTTCAGGTAGGATTTTCATCTTGTTCTGTACCTGTTAGTTGAAGAAATACTATTTATTTTTAGTCAAATGGAAATTTTTAATGAAGCACATTTTTTTTTTTTTTTTTTAATTTTTTTTTTCAACGTTTATTTATTTTTGGGACAGAGAGAGACAGAGCATGAACAGGGGAGGGGCAGAGAGAGAGGGAGACACAGAATCGGAAACAGGCTCCAGGCTCTGAGCCATCAGCCCAGAGCCCGACGCGGGGCTCGAACTCCCGGACCGCGAGATCGTGACCTGGCTGAAGTCAGACGCTTAACCGACTGCGCCACCCAGGCGCCCCGTTGTTTTTTTCTTTAAGAGTTTCAGTTTTATGTTATTACTTTGGATGCATTTTAGTTATTTATATATATATATAAGTAGCTTTCATTCAAAGTATCCTTTTTGAAGTTGGCCACAGCTGACAAAATAAACCTAAATTATCCTTTCATTATCAATCTTACATATAATTTATAGTTTCAGTGAAGTTTGGGTATTGGACTTTATGGATAAATAACTGTATTGTAAAGTAAATTTTATATGTATTTTAGTCCTGTCAGCCCTCCTGTCATGGATCTCCGAACCATCATGCAAATTGAAGAAAATAGACAAAAATGTGGAGCTACACCAAAGACAAATTTGGGGTTGGTTAAAAACTCATAAAAAAGGAAAGACCATGTTGTTTTATAGTTCTGTCCTAAAGAATTAGAAAGACCTACTATACTCTTTTTCTGCATTTGATGTTAAACTCAATTAGAAAGACCTACTGGACTTTTTTTGTTTTGTTTTTCTGCTTTTGATGTCAAACTAAGTTATAAACTCTTTTTTATTTAGGCTTATAGCCTTCGTAACATTTCTTAAATACATGCCAAAGATTGAGTTGGTTGGTAGTCCAACTCGTAGAATATGGTGTTGTCAGAAATTTGCCTCTAAAGTATCATTGTGGACTATTTCTGGTGCAAGTGTGATGTAAATGTATTAGTAGGAAGGCTCATTTAGTAACTGTTATTTGATCGTCGATAGTATAAACTGATATTGTCACTCTTGAATCTTATGGCCATTTTGATCCAGTAATAGTAAAATCACATCAAATAAACAGAAAGCAGTATAATTACCTGTAACCTCCATTAAGCAGAAATTAATGCTAATTCATTTAATTTCTAGCAAAATGATTTCTCATGGAGTTAAACTTTCTCAGAAGCAACGAAAAATGATTGCAATGACTACCAAAGAAAATAATTCAGGAACAAGTAGCATGGAAACAGCTTTAACTGCTCCTTCAAAAACTCCAAAACCAGTGAATGCATGGTATGCTTTAAGTTTTATTAAAATAGGCAGAGATCTGTGTGTTACCTTTTAAGGTAGTTCTTGGCTTCTGGGTTTCCCTCCTAACTTTTCAAGTATTTCACTCCTCTCTTTAAGTTAAAAATTAGACCTTGGGAAATAATTTTTTTGTTTTGACATATGCACCATGGTTTGTTCATTTGTTCGTCATTCTTTCTATTATAGATTTCAAAATGTTTTGTATAGATACAGTTTCTTCTTGGTATTCTAATTAGCATGTATTACTAAAGTAATTTAAGGAAGGAGACTTACATTTTTTTCATTTGTTGTAAGAAACAATATATAGCATAGAAAAATTGGATAAACAATTTTTTACCACCTTAATTTCTTTGTCCTTCTGTATACATCATGAATATCTTTGCAGTGTTAATAATCTTGGTTTTCGTTATCACTTGTTTATTTTTTCAGTGTTTATTTATTTTGAAAGAGAATAGAGAGAAAGAATCCTGAGGAGGCTCCATGCTGTCAGTGCAGAGCCTGATGTGGGGCTCAATCTCACAAACTGAAATTGCGACCTGAGCCGAAATCAAGAGTCAGACGCTTGGGGTGCCTGGGTGGCTCAGTCGGTTAAGCGTCCGACTTCGGCTCAGGTCATGATCTCGCGGTTCGTGAGTTCAAGCCCCGCGTCAGGCTCTGTGCTGACAGCTCAGAGCCTGGAGCCTGTTTCAGATTCTGTGTCTCCCTCTCTCTCTCTGACCCTCCCCCGTTCATGCTCTGTCTCTCTCTGTCTCAAAAATAAATAAACGTTAAAAAAAAAATTAAAAAAAAAAAGAGTGAGACGCTTAACCAACTGAGCCACCCAGGCACCCCTCATTGTCACTTCTGTAAGCAGGAGTATTTACTTGCTATTATAGAGATTTTCTCCATTACAGTTTACCTGTAATTTGGAGATTAATAGGAGTAATCTCCAAAGAGGTCAGATAGCAGTTTTGAGGTGTATAAAATAGGTTGTACTTCCTGTCCCCCTTCCATCCTCCCTTTTCTTTGTAGCCTGTCAGAACCACTTACTACAGATCTAAAGCATGATCACAGAAAAGAAAGTAAAGGAAGATGTGGGAAAACCCAGGTAAAGAATAAGAGAGAGTAAAACTTGAGAGAATGGGTTTAGTAGAATGTTTAAATTCATCAGTATTTGTGCACACCTTCTATATATGAGACTATGGTAGACTGATTTGGTCACCCTCTGTAGGGTTTGTGGGATAGCTGTTAGAACATTGAGTTGTGTTTTCCCTAAAGAAAAGTATGGAGGGGCAGCTGGGAGGCTCATTCACTTAAGTGTCCAACTTAGCTCAGGTCATGATCTCATGGCTTGTCAGTTGGAGCCCCATGTCAGGCCTGTGCTGACAGCTCAGATCCTGGAGCCTGCTTTGGATTCTGTGTCTCCCTCTCTCTGTCCCTACCCAACTTGTTTTCTCTCTTTCTCTCTCAAAAAAAAAATATTAAGAAAAGTATAGAAAAGATAAAAAGAAAGTTCTTGGATCAGCTCTCAAGATACTAAATATCTGTAACTTGAGAGAATTAACTAAGCACATGAGGAAGCTTTGGGCTTAGTAATATAGTTTTAGCTATGCCATTATTCACTTTTATTATTTAAAAACAAAAAGTAGGGGAGGATCCCAGGGAAGATGGCAGATTAGGAGGACCGTAAGCTCACTTTGTCCCATAATATAACAGATAACACACACATCATTTTAAATAACCCAGAAAATGATCCATACTACCAAGAGCAATCTATAGATTCAGTGCTGTCCCTATCAAAATAACAAGGGCATTTTTCATAGGACTAGAAGAAATAATCCTAAAATTTGTATGAAATCACAAAATAACCTGAACAGCCCAAGTAATTTTGAGAAAGAACAAAGCTGTAATAATCAAAACAGGTATGGTACTGGCACAAAAACAGACACATAGATCGATGGTGTGGAATACAGAGTCTATAAATAAACTCATGCTTATATGGTCAATTAATCTTTGACAAAGGAAGCAAGAACATATAATGGGAAAAGAACCCATCTCTTCAACAAATGGTGTTGGGAAAACTGGGCCATTTCCTTATACCATATCCAAAAATAAATTCAGAATGCATTAAAGACTTAAGGACAGAAACCATAAAACTACTAAAAGGAAATGGAGGTGGCAAGCTCTTAGACATCAGTGTGAACAACAAAATGAAAAGGCAGCCTACTAATTTGGAGAAGATAATTGCAAATGATATGACTGATCAGGGTTTAATATCAAAAATACATAAAGAATTCCTACAACTCAATATTCAAAAAAAAAAAAAAAAAACCCAACGCAAGTAAAAAATGGGCTGAGGACCTGAATAGGCATTTTTCCAAAGAAGACATACAAAGAGGTAACTAATAGACACGTGAAAAGATGTTCAGCATCACTAATCATCTGCAAAATGCAAATCAAAACCACATTGAGATACCACACTTCTGTCAGAATGATGATTGTCAAAAAGACAATAATAAGTGTTGGTGAGGATGTGTTGAAAATGGAACTCTCATGCACTATTGGTGGAATGCAAAATGGTACAGCAACTATCAAAAACCATATGAAGGTTTCCCACAAAATTAAAAACAGAGCTTCCGTATGATCCTGCAGTTCTCCTTCTGGGTACTTATCTGAAGAAGATGAAAACACTCATTGGAAAAGATAAATATAGAATCCTGTGTTCTTTGCAGCAATATTTATAATAGCCATGATATGATACAAGTAAGTACCATTGATGGATAAATGGATAAAGATGTGTTATGTATGTGTGTGTATATATACACACACAGTGGTATATGAGCCATAAAAAACAATGAAATCTTGGCATTTGCAACAAAATGGATGGACCTAGAAGATATTATGCTAGGTGAGATAAGGAGGAGAAAAACAAATACTCTATGATTTTCCTTATATGAAAAATCTAAAAAACAAATGAACAAAACAGAAACAGACTCATTCATACAAAGAACAGTCTGGTAGTTGCCAGATGGGAGAAGGGGAAGGGGATTAAAAAGTCAAAGTAACACACTTCCAGTCATAAAATAAATAAGACACATAGATACAATGCAGAGTAGGAAATATAGTTAATAATGTGTAACAATGTTCCTGCCAGATGGTAGCTAGATTATGGTGGGTGATCATTTCAGTGTATATAAATGTTGAATCACCTGAAACTAATATAATGTATGTCAACCATACTTTAATAAAATTAAAAAGTACAAACTAATCAATAGTTATATGTATCTTAGGATACCAAGTAAGTTTAATTATAATTTTATTCTGAATTATTATCAAAGTGAATTTAAAATTATTTATGCACTTTTTGTGCATTTTTGGCTTCTTGAGACTATATTTTTGGTATCTGAAGGATCTTTTAAAGTTTCTTTCTGCTAAATTCTTCTGAATATATGTACTTTTATTTGTACTCATTGTACAGTGGGCTGATGGAACTTAGCAAAATATAGGTATTAATTTGTCAATATGTATCTAAAAATCAAATAAGCATATAAAATATATACATATGCTTTGTTTTGTTATGGAAATTTTATAAGTTAATGGAACTAATAAAATATTTGTTAGAGATTTTAAGAACCTATTTATAAAATGGTTGGTATTCATGAATTTTGATCCATATTTAGTATAAATGGAAATAATCATTATTTGATTGTTGAATACTTTTTACACATAGGGTGCAAATCTATGGTAGTATATGTTTGAAGAAACTAAAAATGAAATAGATTTGTTTTCCTGAGAGTATCCCATGTAAGTGTTCATCTAATGAAACTTGGTCAGATTTAAATTTTACTGTGCTATGAATAAATTAGAAAAGCTTAAATTAGCATTTTAATCTGATTTACAGATTGTATTTATAAAGTATATTCAGTATTGTAGTGATTTAAGTTTTTAAAGATATTTCTTAAAAGTGTATCTTCCTCATCCTGAAGAATCCTCTAACAAGATTTTTTTTCCATACAAGATTTTTTATGCTATGTTTTTATCTTGAGGTTAAGGTGCAACTTCTTAGCACATCACAAATTAGCCCTGTGAGTCTGCTTCTGATTATGGGAAGGATTTTCACTAGTTTGTTGGCAGATTCATTCACCTAGTTTATATAACTCATAGTACATAGTTGTGCTCCTGCTGTCTACAGTTAGGTGTGGCAATATGTATTAAAGACAACTGTTTTCTTGCATTAGAATAAGTTCTGATTGGCTGAATTTAAATCTAGTGTGCAAACACCAAGTGTATTTGAGAATTGGGCAGTTTTCATTATCAACTGTTTTACTTGGAGAAATAATACATTTCTCACCATCTTGAGTGGAAGAATGCGCAAGCTTTGTGACCTGGCTTGATGTATAAATATAAATTCTTCCAAATTCCATATACAGGTAACCCATAAATTAGAAACTAATTTCAATGTTTAACTCTTTAGAGCTGAAAATTTTATTTCTTAAGGCAAAAATTTCAGGGCTGCTGTAGCTGAGAAACAAAATCTTGATTAAGTTTTAGTGTGGCTGTAAGTGTCTACAAATGCTTCTTCATAAAGTTACTGTGGCTGCTAAGATGGCAAGTAGCCAGAGCCTGGGTTAGGAAAGCAAAATCATGGGAAATCAGACACTGTTCCAAATTATGGCATCTTCAGTGGAAAGAATAGTAGAACTCATTTAAAGAAAAATGGGTAAGTCATTTTTATAGGTAACCAGTAAGCATGATTAATGAACATGTAAGTTTAAGATATTTTGTAAGCGCTGTTACTTACATTTGTTCCAAAGGAGATATTATCAGTAGCTTTAAAAAAAAAAATTCAGAGTTTTTAAGAAGTATATATATCATTTATATCTAGGAGTCCCTAAATTACTGCTAGGATAAATCTGACAACTTGTGCTTTTCAGATCATTATTAAATTTCTGTATTTAGAAACATGAATTACTTACAGGGGACATTCAATAGATTCTCCAGCAAGAACTTTTGCCAGCAGTGTTCGCAAATTGCTAATGTTACACTGTACTTTACACCATAGTTACCTTGTCAATGGAAACTGTTAGGTATGTGTGCTTTGGGGAGGAGGAAAGAGTTGTTAAAGAAATGGGGAGTGATTTCTTTTGTATATATGTTTAACTTGTTATTATGTTTTGTGTATGTACGTGTTTGGGGAAAATTTTTCGTCAAGTTATAGGTAAGTTCCTTTTGAAGAAATAGTTTTAGTATGAATACCTTAGTAGATCATGTTTCTAGTACAAATCTCTAAGGAAAATTTCTCTGATGTGATTTAAGGTTTTACTTAGAGTAAAGAACTTAAATATGGGCACAGCAGTATAGTGATTAAGCTTAGGTTCTGGAGTGAGTCTTGCTTGAGTTTAAATCATGTATCTGTTACTTGGGAATAATGTAAACTTAGATCAGTTTTTTAATCTTTCTTGGTCTTACTTTCCTTGTCTATAAATAGAGTTAAAAATAGTACCTATTTCACAGGAGTATTATGAAGCTGAAACTGAGTCAAAGCATGAAACATTTAGTATATTCAACAACGTCTAATCAAATATGTAAATTTTAGCCATTAATATTTTAATAAGTTATAACTTAATTTGTAATATGGTTATAATATGTATTAAATTTTGGTGAACTTTTTTCTTAGAAAAATCTTATGTGAGACATTTTGTATTGATCTAATCTTTATTGAGCAAATAGAAATTTGGTGAAAATTTTTAGTTTTGTTATGAATTGATGCTTATACGATAGCAAAACAAAGTGTGGATCATCAGTATCTGTGTTATCTTTGGCACTTTATAGGAAGTATTGTCTTGATTTCTTACAGAAGGCAACAGTAGACTAGATGGCAAGGATGGGTTCCATCATTAAGAACTGGTTCTGCCTTATCTCTCGTGATCCCTGCACTTTGGTTATACTCTTCTTTTAAACATAGGAGATGATAAAAATGCTTATCTTTCAGGATTGTTATTGTAAGAATTAAATGGCAGGATGCACGTTAAAGTGTTTTACAAATATAATTTGGTAATTAGGTCAGATTCAGGTACAAATGAGTTATTCAGACAAGATACAGGATTTTAGAAGTCCTCACTTTTTTATGGACTACCTCAAATAGTTTATGAACTTAATCTAGGTATGGATTTTAAGGTTTCTTCCAAGTATGAGTTTAACTTTTTGGAGAATTATCCAGTTAGCATTTGTATTCACTTATTGACATGGCCACTTTGTTTTCTGAGTAAAGAAAATAGAAAAAAAAAAATAACTTAGGCCTGGAAGTTATTTACATTATTATTGCTGAGAATTTTGACTATCTAATGTTAAGGATTCTGAAAATGATGCCAAGAATATGGTGTAGATCTAGTGTACAAAATAATAAGTAAGGGTTATCTTTTTAATTTTTCTCAGTCAGACTTTAGAAAAATACTAAGCCTATTATAACTGATTATATTTCTTCATGTCAGAACTTCCTTGTTCTCATTGTCTTCTTTTTCTCTTAAATCACAGTTTTGTTAAATGCTATGAAAATTATGGATAGTAAGACTTACATAGCATTTCTCTGTAACAGGTACTATTTTAAGTATTTTTCCATAAATTAACATTTGATTCTCAAACATTATCCTCATATTATTGATGAGGAAACTGAAGCACAAAGGTTAACTTATGAAGGTCAGAGCCAAAATTTGAACCCAGGAAGTCTAGCAACAGAGGCTTTGTGCCTAATCCTGACTGTTATCCTGCAAATTGCTTTTGTACTGATAGTAAAATAAAGCATTGATTATTAAGAGATTCTGATATCATAAAAATCTGAGTATGAGATCTTTGAAAGCTCAGTAGGTCTGTATAGATGATTAAATTTTTGCCTGTTTTTGGGGAATATTATTCTAAAATACATTCTACTTTTAATTATCAAAGTATTATACCTATAGTGAGTGTGATTAATTTTGTGTATGTAGGTCAACTTAATTTTTATTTCTATTTTATCCATGTAAAATTAGGTTTACATTTTAAGTAACTTTTTATTAAAACATTATATACACTTAAAAGTGCAGTTATCACAAGTGTATAGGTTGAATTTTCACAAACTGAACACATCTTGCACACTCAGAATTCAAATCAAGAAGTAACATTACCAGTATCTAGTCCCCTCCTGCCACCCTGCCATGCCCCCTCCCCAGCCACCAACCCCACTATCTTTTTTTATCATCCACTCTCCTCTGACTTTTCTTTCCATAGATTTTCTTTTAATATATATAAATAGAATTGTGTTCCTTTGTTCAATGTTATATTTATTAAACTCATTCATATTTTGATGAGTACTAATATCCATTGTGTAAATATTCATTCAATTTTTGTTAGCATTTGAGTATCCTCCTTTTTTTACTATTAGGATTGGTTCTGCTATAGATACTCTAGTTCATGTCTTTGGTATACATACAGTTGCATTTCTATTGGGTATATAACTAGGAATAACTGGGTCATAGGATATGCATGTATTCATTTTTAGTGAATATCACAAAACATTCTCATCAGTGGTCTATGAGTTGTTCTTTCTCCACCTCTTTACCAAAACTTGGAATTTTTTAACTTTATTTTAGTCTTTTGGGAAGGAGTGCAGATTTCCTTTTCTATTCTGTTCTTTTTTTAATAACGTTATCAAGGTATAATTTAAATACAGTAAACGAACTTTGTATATAGAAGTTTTGGCAAATGTATTTACATCTGTATATTCACCACCCCAATGAAAATTTTAAAAATATGTCCATCATCCAAATACCTTTTCTTAGTCACTCTCTACCCTCCTCCCATGCCACCACTGATGAAATTTCTGTCACTATAACTTAGTTTTCGCCTGCTCTCGAACTTTATAT
The DNA here is from genome assembly GCF_014898765.1 of Herpailurus yagouaroundi. NCBI lineage: Eukaryota > Metazoa > Chordata > Mammalia > Carnivora > Felidae > Herpailurus > Herpailurus yagouaroundi. The sequence continues at coordinate 42,513,831 of NW_024412394.1, read as the reverse complement.
AAATGGTAGAAGTCCAGTATATTCTGTTTCCTTCATTCAACTTAAAGTTTTGGAGATTCATCCATGTTGTTGCATGTATCTGTAATTTCTTCCTTTCTTGTTGAGAAATACTGGGTTTCCAGTTTGTTTTTATGAAAAAAAAAGTTATATCCAAGTCTTAATAGATCTGTATTTTTATTTACTTAGGGTTGAAATTGCTGGGTCATATATTAACTGAATGTTAGACTTTATCAGAAAATCACCAGGTGTTCCAGAATGGTCATATTTTACATTTCTGCCAGTAATATGTGAGAATTCCTGTTGTTCCATACCCTATCCAACACTTGGTACACTTAATCTTTTTAATTTTGGCTATTCTGGTAGGTGTGGCTTATTTTACATTTCTCAGGGGCTTATTGGCCACTTTCATATCTTTGGGATGCATTTTCACATTTTTGCCTTATAAATTGGGCACTTTATTCTCTTAATATAGTACTGTTAGAGTTTTATATTCTGGAAGTAAGACCTTTGTTAGATATAGATGTTTTGTGAATATTTTCTTCCACTCTGTAGTTTAGCTTTTCATTTTCTTAACCTTATCTTTTGAGGAGCAGAAGTTCTGCATTTTGATAAAATGTATTGCATCAGTTTTTTGTTGTTATTTGATGTTAGGGCTTTTTGTGTCTTTGACTAAGGTTACAAAAATTTTGTTTTTGTTTTGATCTAGATGTTTTATAAGTTTAGCTTTTACGGTTGGGTTTATGATTCAAATTTATTTTTATATATAGGGTAAGATAGAGCCCAAGGTTTTTTGTTCCCCCCCCACCCTTTTTTTTTTCCTTACCAGGTATCTAGTTGTTCCAGCACAATTTGTTGAAAAGAATGTCCTCTCCTCATTTTATTACTTGGCACTTTTGCTGGAAATCACTTGACCATATATGTGTCAGTCTAATTCTGGACTCCTGTTGAGTTCCATTTGATCTACATGTATATATCCTTAAGCCCGTATCATACTGACTTGATAATGATAGCTTTTGTAAATATTGAAATCAGATAGTATAATTTCTTTGGCTTTGTTCTTTTTATACAAAATTATTTTTTCTAATTTAAATTTTTCCATGTTTGTATAAATCTTAGATTAGTTTATCAAAAATGCCTACTAGAATTTTTTAGGTATTGTTTTGGGTTTGTAGATGAATTGGATTGACAATTTACGATATTGAGTCTCCCAATCATGAACCATGTAGTATCTTTTAGATCTTCCTTAGTTTCTCTTAGCAATTTTTTATAGTCTTCAGTGTATAGATCATGCCTATCTGTGTTTTGTTAATTTTATCCCTAAATATATGTCATATTTCAGATCATAGGACTTTTCTATAGGATTTTTCTCTTATCCTGTGAGTGTTAGATCACCCTTGCATTCCAGGAGAAAGAAACCTCACTTGGTCATTGTTTATCTTTATTTAATAAATTGCTGGGCATTACCATTATCGCTGAAAGTTTTCTTCAAAAAGTTCTTTTTCATCCTGGTCCCTTCTCCATATCAATGTCAACCACTGTGGTGATTTTTCTTTTTTGACCACAGATTAGTTTTGCCCATTCTAGAAGTTTATGTGAGAACAAAACATAATATACTTTTTTCTGTTTTCATTCAGCGTATTTTTTCTTTCATTCAGCATATTTTTCAGATTTATCTGGGTTGTGTGAACCAATAGTTTATTCCCTTTTATTACTTGGTAGTATTCCAAGGTATGAATATACCACAGTTTGTATTTTTTCCTGTTGATGGACACCTGGACTATTTCCAGTTTTTGGCTATTGTGAATAAAGCTGCTGTTTGAACATTCTTGTGTAGGCCTTTTAATAGACATATATTTTAATTTCTTTTGTATAAATACCAGGGAGAATTGCTGGATTATACAGAAGATACATGTTTACTTATTACAAAATTGCCAGTCCTTTCCCCACAGCACTGTGGTACCATTTTATCCTCCCAGCAACAATGTATGAGAGTATTGGTTATTTCATATTCTTGCCAGCACTGGTATTGTCAACTAATTTGACCCATTCTGGTAGGTGTGTAGCAGCCTGTCATTGAGGTTTTGTGTTTCCCTGGTGAATACTGAGTACTTTTTATGTGTTTATTCATCATTAGCATACTTTCTTTGTGAAGTGTACATTCAAATCCTTTTTGCTTTTTGAAATTCCCTTGACTTTTATTATTTGTGTTTTTAAGTTTTGAGTTCCAGGAGTTCTTTTTATGGTCTGGATACAAGTCATTTGTCACATATATGTTTTGCAAATGTTTTCTGTTTGTTTTTTTTTTTTTTTTTAATTTTTTTTTCAACATTTATTTATTTTTGGGACAGAGAGAGACAGAGCATGAACGGGGGAGGGGCAGAGAGAGAGGGAGACACAGAATCAGAAACAGGCTCCAGGCTCTGAGCCATCAGCCCAGAGCCCGACGCGGGGCTCAAACTCGCGGACCGCGAGATCGTGACCTGGCTGAAGTCGGACGCTTAACCGACTGCGCCACCCAGGCGCCCCTGTTTTCTGTTTTCTTAATATCTTCTGATGAGAAGTTTTAATTTTCATTAAGTGTAATTCATCATTTCTGTATTTGATGTTTATTCCTATATAAGTCCTAAGAAACCTTTGCCTACCACCAAGTTATAGTCGTCTGTTTTCTTCTAGGATACTTAGCTTTTACATTAGATATATGATCCATCTTGAATTAATTTGGGGATATGGTGTGAGATAAAGGTAAAGGTTTCTTTTATAAACCATTTGTTTATTATAGATAATTACTTTCACCACTGAATTGCTTTGGTAATTTAATTATTGAAAGTAGAAGGACTGTATATATGAGGTTCTATATGTAAGCTCTTTTGTTCTTTTCCATTGATCTGTTAATCCTTATGTCAGTACCACTCTGTCTTGATTCCTGTGACTTGTTTTATCTTCTTCCAGCTTTGTATTTCTTTAAGAATACTTTGACAAATCTAATTTTTTTTTGTATTCTCATATAAATTTTAAAATCAATTTGTCAATTTCTACGATAAAAAAACTGCGGGATTATTCAATTTTTTAAATAGAGCTAGGTCTATATATTTTTTATTTCTATTTTTGTTATCTTTGATAAATTGTATTTTCAAGATATTTGTCCATTTTTTGTAAGTTGTCAAATTTATTTGCACAAAGTTATTATAATCTTTATTATCTTTTTAATTCTAGTAGTATCTTGTATTATCTATTGCTTTGTAACAAATTATCCCTAAGTAATGACTTAAAACAACCAGTGTTTATTGTCTCATAGTTCCTTTGGGTCCTATTGTCTCATATCCTCTGGATATGGCTTCACAGAGTTATTGCTTATGGGTGCCCCTGGCTCAAGTCTCACATTGCTGCAATCAGAGTTCAACGAGGACTGTAATCATTTCAGAGCCTGACTTGGGAAAGGATCCTTGTCCAGGTTCACTCATATAGAGAACTGGATGGATAGTTTTCTTCCTTACTTTCCTCATATTAAAGATGTTGTTCTACTGTCTTTTGGCTATCCTTGTTTCTAATAATCTAAGTGTTTTCATACTGTGTTGTATTTCTGTGGATGCTTTCAAGATTTTCTTTTGATCTTTGGTTTTCAGCAGTTTGCTCATGTGCCTAAGTATGGTTTTCTTTAGATTGATCTTTGAGGTTTGCTAAAATTCTTCAATCTTTAAATTTGTATCTTCTACCAGATTTGGGGAATGCTTGGGCATTGTTTCTTTGAATATTTTTGTCAGCCATATTTCTCACCTCTCCTTCTGGGACTCCCAGTTATATTTATGGTAGACCTTTTGATATTATCTAAGTCACCATGGTGGAAATTTTTTCAGTCTTCCCTCTGTTTAGATTCAAAATTTTGTATTGCTTTATCTTCAGTTTTACTGACTCTTTTCTAATCGGCTGTTACCTTCATCGGTGAATTTTGTTTTTTAAATATTGAATTAAAAGTTCTTGAATTTCTGTTTTATTCTTTTTCATAGTTTTTCTCTGGGCTTATTCTTTATTTTTCTCTGGGCTTATTCTTTAATTTATTCTGCACATTTTTTTATTGTTGCCTTAGGCATAGTTATAATACTTGTTTTTAATATCATTGTTAATTTCAACATCTGGGTTATCTTCAGTGTTGGTCTCCATTGTTTTTTTTTTTTTTTAAATCACATCATTTTGATTAGTTCACAACTGACAGCAAGAACCCAGCATCGCCTTAAAAACTAATTACATAATATTGTAAAATTTTTGGTGTACATTTTCCCCATTCTTCCATTGTGATTTCTAGCACTGACCTTTTAAAAAATGGATGTCTTAACATGATCTTTTGTCTTTTGCAGGGCATCTTCTCTACATTCAGTTTCATCTAAGTCATTCCGGGATTTCTTAGTAGAAGAAAAAAAATCTATTACTGGTCACAGTTCAGGAGATCATGTCAAAAAAGTTTGTTTTAAAGGAATAGAAAATTCCCAGTCTCCAAAAGTTGAAAGGTAATAAGTTAAACTTATACATTTTCTACCTTAAAAAATTCTATGGTAGTTTCACATTCTGAAATCTTTAAAAATTTATCAGGTGGATTTTTACACATTCTTTTACACTGAAAATTAACATGTCTTTTTTTTTGAGGCTTTATTTTGGTAGAATTGTCTTATAGTAAGCTTGTATATATTTAAAGTATTTAATTTGATGTTTTGGCATATGTACCTGTGAAACCATCACCAGCTACACTCAAAACAGTGAATATAACCATCATTCTTAGAAGTTTCCTCATGCCCCTTTGTAATTTCTTCCTCCCTACCCCATTTTGCTCTCTAGGCAGCTACTAACCTGCTTGTGTCAGTATAGACTACCTCGTATATTCTAGTTTTATACCTGTAGGACCATTCAGTATGTAGTTTTTGATTCATACATGTTGCTGTGTGTATCAATAGTTCATTCCATTTTATTGCTGAGTAGTAGTTCATTATGTAGATATAAAACAGATGATGGACCTTTGGGTGTTTCCAGTTTTTTCTCTAGCTATTTTTGATACAAGTTTTTAAAGTCCATTGTATTTTATTTATTTTTGTATATACATCTTATTTAATGTCTTAATATGGAATTTATTGTCAAATTGGTTTCCATACAACACCTAGTGCTCATCCCAACAGGTGCCCTCCTCAATTCCCATCACCCACTTTCTCCTCCCTCCCATCCCCATCAACCCTCAGTTTATTCTCAGTTTATTCTCAGTTTTTAAGAGTCTCTTATGGTTTGCCTCCTTCCCTCTCTGTAACTTTTTTTTCCCCTTCCCCTCCTCCATAGTCTTCTGTTAAGTTTCTCAGGATCCACATAAGAGTGAAAACATATGGTATCTGTCTTTCTCTGTATGACTTATTTCACTTAGCATCACACTCTCCAGTTCCATCCATGTTGCTACAAAAGGCCACATTTCATTCTTTCTCATTGCCAAGTAGTATTCCATTGTATATATAAACCACAACTTCTTTATCCATTCATCAGTTGATGGACATTTAGGTTCTTTCCATAATTTGGCTATTGTTGAAAGGTCCAATGTATTTTAAAAGAGGTTTCGTATTTTAAATGCTTACATGGAACATGAAAATCTAAGCATAATTTAAAAGCAATTTTCTAATAAAAATAGCTTCTTTGCCATGGTATGTAAATTCTCTTAATCACTGTACAAAAAGGAACATTCTTAGAGCATTAGATAGTCCTGTGTTGGAAGAAAGAACTGTGTTTCAAGTTGGTTGACAAAATGGAATTTTTTTTTCTTGTTTTTGCTAATATGACATCTCCCAAAGATATTAATCCCTAAAGTATTTTAGACAAAACAAAAACATAATTAAAAATGTCAGCTGTGACCAGATTAATATTGTTTTAGGTAATGATAAACCTTTTTTCACTGTTTGTTAAGCCTTTTCCCCCTAAACCCTTTTTTTAAATGAAATCTTATGTCCAATTCCAATGTTATCAAATATGTTTTGCCGATTGAATCAAGAAGAGGGATGTGGGAACCATTACTAGTTTAACCTTATCATATCTACCTTACAAGCAGCTGCTGAAGAACTGTCAAAGTCTTCTAACAACATTGGAAACTACTGGTTTAGATGAACTCTTTAAACTATTTTTGTAGTTTATGTCGTGACTGACTGCCTTATTATAGATAATGTATATTTGGGACCAAAGATCTTGAGCCATTTACTTACAATATGGAAAATCAGGGATCAGAAAGAATCTGAAAAAATCATTTGCTCTCTCTTCCTATCTTTATGAAAACTTTTATTAGTAGAACATGATTTTAAAATAAAAATCTTAAATGTAACTCTAACATATGAAACAGATAAACGTTTTATATGCTTACTTAGGAAAAAGAATATTAAGGCTGGTTTGTTAGGGTCATAAATACAGAATTGGGTGTGATGTAAGACATATGTAGTCTTAAAATTGGCAAATATTTAATGACTTATCTGCTCTCTATCAGACATGATGCTAGGTACTAGAGTTACAGTGATAAAATTACCATAGCCCCTGCCTATTTAGAACACAGTCCAAAAGAGAAGAAAAACCTTACACAATTCAGTGTACAAAGCATATTTTAATTCTCTAATATTAAGAAAATCTTGACTGAAATAAGTAGTTATAAATGATATAAAAATCAACTCACAGATTCTTTAAGAGCACAGTTCACTTAAAGATGACAAAAGAAATTTTATTCTTGAAATGATGTAAGAATGAATGAACCTGGCAATAGAAGTTAACATGCCAATGATCTTCAGTGTATTAAAAGTATTTGTATATTTTTAGTTTTAAAAATGTATTTCAGAAAAAAAATACCAACAAATGTTTGGTGAACATTTTATTGTACACTGAAAATGACAAACTATTCAGTATTTATAAGGTGTTTTCTTAACAATGTTGAGGGAAGGACATTTTATTCCATTCATAAGTAACAGTCTCTTAAGTTCTCACAGTAAAAGTGTTTATTTTCAACTTCATTTGAATGCCATTGTACACATACACATGCATTTGTTTATATATTTCATAAATGTATATGTTTACAAATTCTAAACAGATGTTTTAAATCATTATCTCTCATGTTTTTCAATCCCAGGTTTTTAAAAATTTTAAGTTGGCTTTTGTTATACTCAGTAATGATCCTGTATCATAATACTTTTAAAAACTGAATATAGTCTTTTTCAATAATAAAAAGAAATAAGAATACCATTGGTTTTTGTAAATTGTGTGATGAGTGATGTAGACCCACTTGTAAACTTCCTTATTTTCTTAATATGAAACACAAATCTGCATCTGCATGTATTCTTTTTTTTTTTTTCTTTTTTCCTCCTTTCTTGTTTTGCACTGGAAGAGTTATTTTTCCTGTCTAAGGTTAGTATTTGTACCTGTGCTGGCATCTTAACTCCTTTCCACTTCAAAAGCCTTAAGCTGCTAATTATCCCTTTCTTTTCTTGTGGATATTCAGCCTTTTTCCTTTTAGGTAGATACCTCCCATCTGGTTTTGAATATGCTCAAATCTCTCTCTTGTGGTCTGGGTGAGGTAATCAATCCCTCAGTCATCTCCCACACTTTCTTCTAACAGTTGTCCTATCATTACCAATCCCTTACTCCCTTCACAGCCAGATTTCTCAAAAGGGCTGTCAGCTCCCAATCACTTCTTAATCCAGTCTGGCTTCCAGTCCCATTACTAAACTGAAACAGTTGAGGTGAAGTTCAGCAGTGACCTCCATATTGCCAAAACCATGAACTTTTTTTTTATGACTCATTCTACTTGAAGTTCAATTACAGGTCATCTTCTCATTTCACTTTATATTCTTTCTACACTATTTCATGAGCTTCTATCTTCAGTTATTAGCTATAAAGATTCAAAAATTTTATCACCTGCCCACAACTATCATCTGAGCTTCAGACTTACTTAACTGTCTTCTTGATATCTTCATCCCACTTAGATGTTCTGAAATACTGTAAACTTTATGTCCAAAACCAAATGTTTTTTCTCATACCCCTTTCATAAAATCAAACAAAAATATAGAAAAAACATGGGGCGCCTGGGTGGCTCAGCCGGTTAAGCGTCCGACTTTGGCTCGGGTCATGATCTCACAAACTGTGAGTCCAAGCCCTGCCTCAGGCTCTGTGCTGACAGCCTGGAGCCTGCTTCGGATTCTGTCTGCTTCTCTCTCTGCCTCTCCCCTGCTCATGCTCTGTCTCTCTGTGTCTCAAAAATAAATAAAACGTTAAAAAAATTTTCTTTAAATATATACAAAAAACATCCCCTTCCCTGATTTTTCTTCCAAAAATTTTCCAGATTTTTTCTTCTTGATTTACCCAAAGATTATTTCAAAAAGATATATGCACCCCTATATTTATTGTAGCATTTTTTTACAATAGCCAGGTATAGAAGCAGCATAAATGTCCATAGATAGATTAATAGATAAAGAAGATGTGTGTGTGTGTGTGTGTGTGTGTGTGTGTGATGGAATATTACTTAGCCATAAAGAAAAATGAGATCTTGCCATTTGTGACAACATGGATGGACCTAGAGAGTACTATGCTAAGTGAAAGAAATCAGAGAAAGACAAATACCATATCATTTCATTTATAAGAATCTAAAAAAGCAAAAGAAACAAGCAAAAACAGAGACATAAATACAAAGAATGGATTGGTGGTTGCCAGAGGGGAGAGGGTTGGGAGGATGGGCAAAATAAGTGAAGGAGACTAAGAGGTATAAACTTGGGGTTATAAAATAAGTAAGTCATGGGGATGAAAAATACAGCATAGGGAATATAGCCAATAATATGTAATAATGTTGTATGGTGACAGATGGTGACTACACTTACTGTGGTTAAGCATAGCATAATGTATAGAACTGTTGAATTACAGTTGTACACCTAAAGCTAAGATGACATTGTCAATTCTATTTCAAATAAAAAATGCATATATAAAGTCCAGTTCTTAATGAGAAGAATGGAATATTTTATGGTTAGTTGGAAACAAAAAGGTATATCATAATACTTAGCTTAAAATTAAGACAAAAGTTCTCTTTTAAAAAGCCCATTCTTCCTGAGTTTTCTTCCTTGGTAAATGGCATTTGCAAGTCTTTAACATTCTATTTTCCTGACCAATATCTAGTCTACCATTAGGACATGTCATTTTTAGATCTTGAAAACTTATCAGATCATATAGTAAACTTTGTCTTCACTGTTTTCTCCCTTGTTCATATTACTGTGATCTTTCACTTGGGCCACCTGAGTAGTCTAACTGGTACTTGCCATGGCTTTTCTTACAATTCCTCCAGTATACTGAGCCAGTATATTCTTTACTGAAATGCAGGGTGAAAGCTAGAATCTGTATATGGCCTTTAAGGCCTACATAGTCTGGCTCCTGCCAGCCTCTTATCTTTCTCTTTTAACATCTCTGTATTCTAGTTCTCTTCTCAAATGCCATTTATTTCTGGCCACCTGCCTACCCTTTGACTAGTTGACTCTGATTCTTCTTTCAGGCTCTATTCAGTCATATTCTACGGAGAAGTCAGACTTCCCTTCCTGCGTCAGTTTTCTATGTGTTCCCATAGCATTTCTTATTCATCACACTTTCCACAGTTGTTATTAGTGTGATTCATTGTTTAGTGTTTTCACCTACAAGTACTTTAATGTTTTTATATCCAACTATATATTCAATGAAAGCATAGGAGAGGAGAGTCATCTCAATGAGAGAAGTTTGATTGCTGCTCCTTACTGAATTACCAATGCTTATTTTCTAGCATGTAGTAGGTGCTCAGTGAGAATAAGATGAATAAATTAGGTAAAATTGTAGCTGTTTCAAGTAACATTTGTTTCTAATAAGTGAATTATGTGCCTTAGGTGTATAAATTGTAAGATATGAACATTAAGTTCATTTTTGTAATAAGTTTACATTTTGAATATTAATGCTGTAGATTGAAATTTTATTTTCTTTGGATAAGTCTTTATTTGTCATAGAACTCAAAATATGGAGGATCTGTGGTTTCATAGTTGATCACTAGAGTGTGCTATAACATCAAGGCTCTTAATTGTGAAAAGTGGCATCTGCTGTTACACTGGTTTGGAAATTGTAAAGGAGTGTATAATAGTGTCATGCCATCCATAGCTTGACTGTTTGGTAAGTGGAAGTTAATGTTTTAAATAGCTGTAAGTTATCACTGAGCACTGTGTTTTATCTGATCACTAACAAGTAAAATAGCTTGGCTTTCATTTTTTAATTTCATCACAGAAAATGTGTAACCATAAGTGAGCTTTTTAAAAAGGAAATAATAAAACAGGTGAAGTAAAATATTAATTCACCAAATTATATATGAACAACATTCTGCTAGCCTCTATTATGTGTATATATAAAAGTGTTATATACAGGCCTAGTCCCTTAAATGTATTTGAAATCTACTTGGTAAGTCTATATAGGCACTACATGGAAGTTAAAGTCAGGAATGAAATTGGAGTACAGTATAATAATATGAAGTCACAAGGCAATATATGATTTAAGTGATAGATGAGTGGCTCAGAGAAGGGGAAAAAATGGCCATGGGCTGGAGATGTGTTTAGTTCATAAACACTTTTCTTATTCAGTGCCAAATATTTGACCATTATATGTATGGCCACATGAATAGTATTATAAAAATATTGATCTATTTGCATTGCCACAAGCTTTTGAACATAGGATGGGGTTTTTAAAAGAAGAGAGGAGAGGGGGTACTGTAAATAGAGGAAACAGTGTTATGGCAAGAAGCAGAAATGCTATGATTCTTTAGGGAATTTTCATGGCAGGGATGATGGAACTCATCTTAGGAAATTCCTCAAATCCTACATCTTGTTTTAATTGTAGAAACTGTGATTTTTTTTCCCCCGAGGCTAGAGAAATCTAGGAATGGCAATGTTATTTGGGGATTTTAAAATGTAGAAAAGGGGTTTGTGTAATTTATGTTTATTGTTACTTGTGTGTTCTTTCATATTCCTTTCACTTAAACACCCCCTTAACGTAATTCTGGGCAGAAACTGATCTCGTGTTTCTTATTGGTTAGGAAAACTAGTTGTGAGATAAAAACTGTTACATCAGCTCTAAACTTATGTAAAAATCTTTATAATTAAGCTAATACAGAATGTTTTTAACTGTATGAGTAAGAAGTAACTTATTCTCAAAGTCTAAATTTGGCAAGATTAACGTTCTTTGAACAAAAATCTCTGAAAGAAGATTTTATTTTAGCCAGCCTTTCAATGTTGCTTTTATTTTCAAAAGGCTAAATTTTATAGATTGTCTATTGAGATGTCTGTTTTGCAAATACCTAAAGCTTAATAATGTTGTGTTTATTATCTGGAAACTTAGCATGTTTTGATATCTGTTTAATCAGAGCTCTGTTTAACAGTTTTGCTTCATTCTAAGATGAAATTTTCATGGACTTGCAGTTGTTTGGGTAAATTTATAACTAATGAGATTATCCATTGAAAAACCATTAATGGAAAGACTTCTGGGATTACCATCTTATAAAACAGATTTGAGTTTCAGTCTAACATAGTAGCCCTCTGTGAACCTCTCCTGAACCAGTTTTATCACATGAAATGAGAATAATGCCTGTCATACAGGTTTATTATAGGGCTTATATCTGATGATGTATATGAAAGTACTTTATGTATTATAAAATCTGTTATACAGGTGAGTTGTTATACTTAAGCTCTGATTTGCCTAACTTTGATTTAATAAGGCCTGTATAAGATAGTGTAGTCCTGATACTCAATTTGTTTTAGCCAGTATCATAGCATTTTCACAGTTTGTAGCTGTTGCTTCTTACTTAATTGAATAATAATTGATTACATAATATTTTTCCATTTCTTTGCAAGTGTCTAACACTTTTAGCTGATCCCCAGATACCAGAGGGAGTTTTGAGCACCACTTAAGTCATTATCTGTTTATTCCATGCTATGCTTCAGTGCCCCTAGAAGGCCTCTAATCTCCAGTCTTGGACTGACTTTATTGACTTTAGGACTGTTTTTTTTTTTCCTAAGAACCTTTCCAGGAACTTAACCATGGGAACTTGCATTTAGTCTTTAAGGTACCTCTTTATTCCATCAGAATGTAGAATTTTTTCTATTTATTTTGTAGTTTTTATCTCATACTTAAAATCCTTTGGCTTTATGATTCAGTTCATTATTCCTAGTTATATTTTTACAAATGACTGTGTTCCACATGTCCTGCTGGACACTGAGAGACAAACATGAATGAGGCACAGTGTGTACCTTGAGAGACTAGTCGAGCAGTTAAGGCAGGCGTGTAAATAATAATAACACAGTGTGTAAAGTTCTGTAATAGTAGTTGAAATGCTTTAGGAGTAGAGAGGAGGTGATATTTGAGCCAATCCTTAAAGAATAAGAAGATATTTGTAGTGGAATGTATTCTAAACTAAGGGGAATAATAGAAAAAAGGCATTTGTGATAATGGAAAACATACTGTACTCTGAGTAAAAAAGACCAGCTTTCAGCTGTCCCTGCTACTTACCCAACCTGTGAATAAGGCAATTATGTAATATTCTTTGAGTCTAAGTTTCCTAATCAATGTAATGGAATAATACATGCTGCTTTCTTTACAGAGTATTACGAAGATTAAATGAGATAATGTGTATGAAAATACTCTCAGTAAATTTATTTGCCCACACTTCAGGTCTGAACATTTTAGCTTTCAGCGCATTTTGTACTCTGGCCCTACTGGTTCATTTTATTAACTTTATATCCCTTTTAATCGCATCCAAACTCTTAAGCCTATCATTCTGTTTATTGAAAAGAACAACTTACCTTTACTTAAGCCACCAGAATCTTTTACTATTCCATGTATCTGTACTACCAAAAACCCCGTGTCAGTGCCACCTTCCTCAGCTTTAATGCAGTTTCCTCAGTGAAGACAGCAGTATATACCCTCATCCATAGCATACCAGTTTCTCCTGTGAATCCATACTACTTAGTACATATTGGTACAGGTATCAATTGTTTTATCTCATGTTCTTTCATCATTGTTTAGATAGATTTTTAAATCTCTCCTCCAGAATCTTTTGAGGGGAGGGACTGAGTTTTAAGCAGTCAGATTTTCAGCACCATAGTGCTACACATACCCAGTAACTGCATAAACAAATCAGGATGTCAATATTTTAGGCCCTGTTTGTTCATTCTCTGACTTTCTTTTAAATCTGTCTAGGCCTACATTTGCTCATTCCTGAAAGAGAGCATTGGATAAATCCAGATAATCTCTAGGGTACCTTTCTAGCCGTAAAATTCCACAATTAGGCCAGTCTCTGTAGTACCTTTGTTAAGTTTTTCCCTTACAGGAATACTTCCTATCCCCCTTATCCTGTACCCTGTTACTGTCTTTTCCATGAAGCCCTCTCAAGTAACCAAATCTTTAAAAAAAAAAAAATGTTTTTAATGTTTATTTATTTATTTTTTAATTTTTTTTAAACGTTTATTTATTATTGAGAGAGCGTGAACAGGGGAGGGTCAGAGAGAGGGAGACAGAATCCGAAGCAGCTCCAGGCTCTGAGCTGTCAGCACAGAGCCCGACGCAGGGCTCAAACTCACAAATTGTGAGATCATGACCTGAACTGAAGTTTTACGCTCAACTGACTGAGCCACCCAGGCGCCCCTTAATGTTTATTTTTGAGAGAGAGCACGATGTGGGGAGAGGGGAAGAGAGAGGTGGAGACACAGAATCTAAAGCAGGCTCCAGGCTCTGAGCTGTCAGCACAGAGCCCAACATGGGGCTCAAACTTACCAACTGTGAGATTATGATCTGAGCTGAAGTCGGACACTTAACCGACTGAGCCACACAGGTGCCCCTAACCAAATCTTTTTTGATTTTTATAGTCCTTGTTAGATACTAAATTATTTTCTGCTATACTATGTCATTTTATGTTTTTTTCCTCATTTAGTTTGTGAGTTCTTATAGGATAGAAATATAAGATATGATCTCTATATTCTAATTCCTCGGTTATCAAAGTATTTACTATAATAGTTGCTCACAGAATTTGGCTGCTAATTATCTTGTTTATATGTATTTTGAAACAGTGCTAATTTTTCACTTTTATTCATAAACTATTAATGTGGAACTTTATTTACAAAGTTTTCTATATTTCCTAATGTATGTTTGATAATAGTAAATGCTTATATGAATATTATTATAAAAATAGACCATTTCTTGCAAGATCATCCTCTGTGGTATTTTATACACATGATTTTATGAGTATAGTTTTTTTGTGTTTTGTTTTTTACTTATAATTTTAAAGGGAAATCTGACCTGACTCAGGGATTCGTAATTCTTCCTCTTTATTTCTATTAATAGTTTTGCTAATATTACTAGAGGTCTTAATCTCCAGTTTTGGCATTTGTTTTGCAGATGTTCCACTCATGGTACTCCAGGACTAGAAGGCAACCATATTTCAGATTTACCACTTCTGGATAGTCCCAAGGCTAACTGATTAGTTTTGGAGCCTTCAAAGCTATGCTGTTGCTTAGCACTGAAAGATAATATTAAGACATTGGGAATAGTATGATATTGAATAGAATGTATTATCTAACTACTGTCTGCTCCACAGTTTTAGTTACCTTTCTGTTTAGTTATATTGTTTCTGCTCCATCTCACCTATTGGTGTTTTCTAAAGTTATCTCTACAGCACTGATCTCTGCAGCACTGATCCAAATAAAGTATTAGCTCTCCTTTCTTCTATTTCTCACCTTACCATTCTATAAAGAGAATGCAAAAGCTTCCAAGTCCCCTTAAATTGTAGGTCATTGGGAAAAAATGTGGAAGAGTATTTGAGAGGAGATTTTATATGCTAAAATTTGGGGAGATGAATGAAAACTCATTGTTACTATTCTTTCAGTCCCTGGCTGTCTTCTTCATTGACTGCTCCTTCCATGGTAGCCCCCGTCACTTTTGCATCTATTGTAGAAGAAGAACTACAGCAGGAAGCAGCTCTTATCAGAAGTCGAGAAAAACCCTTGGCTTTGATTCAGGTAAGTAAGTTGCCTATAATGGACTTAATTTAGGGAAGAACTACATTACATATCATCCACATGTCTTAAAATTATGTTTGTTTTCATTGCAAAGGGGCATATATTTATTACATTAAAATGTAAACATAAAATTAAACTGAGGCACTCAATAAGTATCAGTTGAAGTATTCAGGATAATTAATTTAGAACCAATTATTATAAGCTCATTTTTTTTTTTAGCACTGGTGATACTTTAGACCATTTTAATTTTTAAAAGTGATCGATAACGAACTTAGCAATATCTAGTTCTACACCCAGCTTCTGTGTCAGTAAGTGTTCTTAGGTTGTAAGCCACAGATATCAACTTTGGCAAACTTAAGGGAAAGGGAAACTATTAGAGGGTTATTAGAATTCCTCAGACTTAGTTGAAAGGCTTGAAAACCAGGCTTAGAAACAGGTAAGACCCACAGTTGCCCCAGAGAGCTTAGAAGCAAGAATTAGAAGACTTGTACAGTATCTCACTGAAGTTACTGGAATGAATGGATTCCAACAACTATTTTCAGGTGTTGTTTTGTTTTGTTTTTTGTTTTTTTGTTTTTTTTTTTCCTTTCTGCTCAAGATTAAAATTCAAGGCTGGGTAGGTATCTGATTATTCTAATTTAGGCCTTAATCCTTCTTGCCAAGGGGATAGCAGGATACCTAGTTTTGCTGCATTGTATTCACAAAAAGTGGTACTTCCACAAAAGGAAATTGGGAAGCTAATATAATCCTTCTAAAATAGTAAAGCAAGTCTTGTTGTTTTTTTTTTTTTCCACCCTTCTTTCAGATCGAGGAGCATGCGATACAAGATTTGTTGGTTTTCTATGAGGCATTTGGAAACCCTGATGAGTTTGTCATTATTGAAAGGACACCACAGGGACCATTAGCAGTACCTATGTGGAATAAGCATGGATGCTAATTTGCTGTGGAGTTGAAATGCATTTTTTCAGAAATCATGATTGTTATAAAGAAAAGCTGTGGAAAAGAGTTATTAATTTGGTAACATCATTCTAGATAGAATAAGAAAGGATATAATTACTGAAGTTTAGGTATTTAATGTTTATATGATTAAAAACAAATGCCACAGAATTGTGATTTTAGTAACTTTATGTAAAAATGTGTGAGAGGAAAAACTTACTGGTTAAGATTAAGTAGAATTATTTCTTCTGAACAATCTTAAAAAATACGAGTGATTGAAGTGTAAAATTTAAGAGTGAGGCATTAAAAATAAGTTTCCATGAGAATTTGAGATAAATAAGTAGATTTTGCCAAATGTCTGTTGTCACTCTTCTTTTTTTATGTGATATTGATGAGCTTAAATTAGGAGCATCAGCCATTATTTCTGATCCATTAATGGCCAAAATTTGTATTCGCTACAGTAGTTGTTTCCATTCTTGGGTCTTTTTTGATCAGGCTATCATGTTCTAGGTCTATTTAAAGCTTAGACTGCTCGAATGCCATAGTTTTTCAATTTGTACAGCACATTCTGCATTAAACTACAGAGTCCAGTGAGAAAAGAATATGATTACTATTCTGAAATGTAGTCCAAGATAATGGTTCCTTTATAAAATTTGGAGCCATTGTGGGTTGTTTTTTGGTGGGGAGGGGAAACCTTATAAAAGCCTGATTGTGAGAGAATCAGTTTCTCAAAATGTTAAAATTTTCCAAAATAAATGCTTAATTATACATATAAGAATTGAATAGTTTTGAAGACCCTTTACAATATTATATAATCAGAAGTTCTCTGAGCCTGAGTTATATGAATAGACATAAACATTGTTTTCTTTACAGTATGCTATTTGTTTTTGAGTGGTTAAATTTTTTAAAAACAAATGTTAAATGTGTGCTCTAGTAAACTGGACAGATTGGGAAGGTTAATCTTCTAGTTTCTGAAACATAATCGTAGGGGGACATAGAGGCAAGTCACTGCTGTAATTCAGTTGATGGAAATATGGCTGAAATTAACTTAATACTTGAGATTTAGCTCTACCGAAAACAGTAAATTTGTAAGCAAATGTGCAATAAAAAATAATCGATCTATTTTACTGCTAATGTGTCTTTGATATACTATATTGACATCTACCATAGGAGGAATTATTATTCCACCTGATATACAATAGATGTAATAAGTTGATGTTGTATATTCACTCCTTGATTGCTTAAAATAAGGTGGTTTTCCTAAGATGCATCTGTGAACAGTTTTATGTTTGACTACATTGAAAAAAATGGATTTTATATTGAAGCTGCAGTAAAGAGGCCTTCTGAAGTAATGGATTTATTTCATTCGAAGCTCTTTATTGGCATCTTTAACATTTAAAGATGCTATAAAGGGATGGTTTTCATGGTGTACTCCACGTTGCCTATAGGAAGCACCATAAAGGATCTTTGTTGGATGGGATGTGAAGGAAGGACAAAGGCTGACTGAGTCTGTGGAGCTTCAGACCTTTACGAACCTCCATCAGAGCACTGGACTGTATGGCCCATTTGGTATTATAAGGTATTATATGAAATTTCATTGGGAAAAAGAGTTCATTTGCTAATAAAATGAAAGAGAAGCACTACTATGCACTATAACTCTGTAAACAATTCCGTGAAAATAGTAACCTAATACTTTACCACCAAAAAGCCCAGGAAAGTGAAAGGCTTTTTTTTTCCCCTAAAATAATATTCTGCCTATAATAATTCATCTTTAATCCCTTGACTTTAAGACCTAATAGTGAAGAAAATCTAGAAATTGACAATTTAAAGGATCAGGGGATGGAGAGGTTTTTAAGGTGGACCAAAACAATCCTAGAACTCTTTAGCCTGGAAAGGTGATGGTTACGTGGAGGTGGGGGTATAAAATAAGAATATCCTGAAAACTTGCAGAGTTGACAACTCTACCAGTCAAGTAAAGTCAAATATTTTGACAAAATACTACAATTTGGGACCTCTCAAAGTTCAGAAGAGATGGCTTTTAAAACAAATTTAAGACTTTCCTACTATATAGAAATGACAGAGACAGTTGAGAAATATTGCTAGTTAATATCTAAGTTGGTTCTGTAACTCTTTTGGAGGTTGGGGTATATGTGTTTGCTCATAAGGGTGTTAATAGCTGTTTCATAAAGTTTTAGATCTGAAGAAGCCTAATAGACTAACCCTGCAGATTCTATTTGATAAACTGAAGAAAATGAATTCCAGAGAAAGTGACTAATGAGAATGAGGTCTTCTTTCAGTCCGATTCCCCTACAGCTGTGCCTCTTAGAAATTGCTAATTGTCTGTAACAATTTAACCAAGACTGAGAAAATATAAAAAAGCACTTAGTAAACATAAATGTAATCCAGAAAGAAGCTTTCCAGAATTGTCAATTTAAGAGAGGTTTTCAGAACAAACTACAACAACCTTCTACCAAGGAATTGGGACAAGTGATCCAAGATTTATGGTAATGCTTATGTGTATCTTTTTTGCGTGAAGTGATGATGCTCAGTTATGTAAGATACCAGAACAAGCTGGTTTTTCCTATCCACATGACCATCAAACTAGATCTTTAAGACCTTATGTATTGTATTTTCTTACATGTCATCTACTTGGCTGGCATTTCATTTGTGTCAAAACTGAATTCTTGACACCCCCAAACTTCCTGATCTTTTCTATTTCCTTATCTCTCAATTTGTCATTCTTCTAAGTCATTTGGGCTGAACTCTTGGATTCTACTTTTTCTATTTCCCCATCTGACCCCTACATTTATCAGTTGTCCAATTCCTATTGATTCTGTCTCTGCAATATCTTTTATTTAATCTTTTCCATTTCATTCTTACTACTACTGCGTTTTATGTCCTTTTTTCTTTACAAAAATTCTCAAACCTTTTGGTCTCAGGACCAAAGGTTTATACTGATAAAAATTATTGAGAATTCCAAAGAGCTTTTGTTTATGTGTTACATCTATTTGTATTTAATGCATTCAAAGTCAAAACTGTAAAAATTCCTTTAAAAACCAGAAACCATCATATGTAAACTTAAATAACATTTTTAGGGGCGCCTGGGTGGCGCAGTCGGTTAAGTGTCCGACTTCAGCCAGGTCACGATCTCGCGGTCCGTGAGTTCGAGCCTCGCGTCGGGCTCTGGGCTGATGGCTCAGAGCCTGGAGCCTGTTTCCGATTCTGTGTCTCCCTCTCTCTCTGCCCCTCGCCCGTTCATGCTCTGTCTCTCTCTGTCCCAAAAATAAATAAACGTTGGAAAAAAAAAAAAATTAAAAAAATAAATAAATAAATAACATTTTTAATGAGAATATTTTTATAAAACAAAATTAGTAAGGAGATTGGAATCATTTTCTGTTTTTACATATAAAAATATATGACTCAGTATTTCAGGTTTAGGTCTTTGTTGCCTGGTTTGATCTGCTTCTGCATTCAATCTGTTGCAATGTCACTTGTCATATAGCATCTGGAAACTTGAGAGATCAAGACAGAAAAAGGCAAATGACAGGTTATGAAAATCGTTTTGATCTAACTCCTCCTGAAAGGTTAAGAATGTGGTTAAGAACCACTGCTTTAGTCTTTAGCTGCTACCCCTTTCTCCATCTGCCTTGTCCAACCCAATACACTTATTAATTCCCAAACTAATAGCCCCAGAGCATAGGTCTTGTTTCTGCTTTGAAAACTTAAGTCACTCCCTTTACACTTCAAGTAAATGCATATTTCCTTGGTTTGGCCTTCCAGTGATGTTTTTTTCCCCAATCTCTACATGTGGTGGTAGAGCCAAACTTGACCTGATATTTCTCCCAAACAGATTTTGCTTTGTTCATGCAGATCTCTGCCTAAATTTTTCTTTCTCTTCACCTGTTGAAATTCTCTTTATCCATGATTAACACAACCCAGATTCTGCTTCTTTATAAACTTTTTCCTGTTTTTTTTTTCCTCCCCTCCTGTTTTTTTTGTCCTCCCCATACTCCACCAAAAGAAAAACAAAAGATAGTATATACATGGATTAACTGTGTTCCCATTTCCTTTTAACACTTTATACTTTTTAGGGTATTTGCCATATTTTGCCATTATTTTTGTCTTTCTATTAGTCTTTATCTTTCACTAAACTACTTATACTTTGAAGGCACAGACTAGGCATTCTTTCCTTTCTTGTGTGTATTTTATTTAAAATCTTGAACCGTAACACAGATAAGTGCACAACACAAAAATATTCAGCTCAGTGATTTACCAGTAGTCAAGAAATGCACCATTAACAGCACCTCAAAAGAGGCATTGGATTTGGTTTACTAATACTTGATTGAGGTTTTTTGCTTCTATAATTCATGAGGGATATTGGTCTGTGGTTTTCATTTCTTTTGTTATCTTATTCTGGCTTTAGAATCCATGTAATAATGGCCTCATAAAATGAGTTGCGAAGTATTCCTTCCTCTGTTTTCTGGAACTGTTTATAAATGATTGGTATTTCTTACTTAAATCTTTGCTAGAATTAACAAGTGAAGTTAACTGGATGTAGGCTTTTCTTTGTGGGAAGATCTTTAATTATTAATTGAGTTTTCTATTTCTCTACATGTTACAGGCCTACTGAGATTTTTATTTAAATCTTGAGTAGGTTTCAATAATTTATGTCTCTAGGACTTTATCTAAATCTAGTTTGTTGGCACAAAGTTCTTCACAGTATTTTAATCCTTTTAATTTCTGTAAGGTTGCTGGTGAGGTCTCCATTTTCATTCTCAATTTTGGTAGTCTTTGTTTTCTTTTTTTCCTTGATCATACTAATTTTGTCAATCTATTCAAAGAATCAACTTTGGGATTCATTGATCTTTTCCTGTGTTTTTTTCCATTGGTTTTAATCTTGGTCTTCATTTTTTCACTTTTTCTGCTTGCTTTAGCTTTAATTCACTGCTATTTTTCTAGATGTTTAAGCCTAGCTTATTGATTTAATATCTTTTTTCCAAATATAGGCATTTAGAGCTATAAATTTACCATTTAGCACTGTTTAACCTACATTCCACAGATTTTTATATGTTGTATTTTCATTTTCATTCAGTTCAAAGTATTTTCTAATTTCCTTTTGATTTTTTTGAACCATGGATTAGTTAAAAGTATATTAATTTCAAAATATTTGAGAATTTCTCTATCCTTTAGTTTTGTTAAATTTGGAGAACCTATTTTGTATTGTTTCAAACCTTTTAAATTTGTTGAAATGTATTTTATCATCTAACACATGTAGAATCTTGGAGATTATTCCATGTGTTAATGAGAAGAATATGACTGAATTGATACCAACATCTTATGAAATGGCAGTTTACAGAACTTTGTTTTCTATGTTGAAGAATGAAATTGTTACCTAAATAAAGGGCAAGAATAGGTGAAGATGAAAAGGTTTGGACCGTGCTGGATATTATCTATTTGCACCTCAGATCCATTCTCTGTTCTTCTCTCTACTATTCTGTCTTACGAGGTTGAAGTCTAGAACTTTATCAACCACCTCATTTTCCTTCTGGATTTTGATAACTTTAGGCAGTTTGGAGCACCAATATAATATTGGCATATTGACAAGAGGAAAGAGAATGAACCTTTATTTTTTTTTTCCTGTCTCCACCTCCATGGTGTTGCTATGGGTTACACTCCTCACCAGAATGTCATAGCTGCCATGAGGCAGTTTGCTCCAATGGGGCAGTCTCTCTCCAAATTCTGGGAGGTGTTGTTTCCTGTTACTGATTCAGATTTAGGCACTCCAAAGGACCATCTCTGATTGATTATAGCTCACGTTACTACAGCGTGCATTGTAGTTTTTCTACATCCTGCCCATACTTTTATAGTTTATTAATAATTTGCCCAAGTTGAGAATGCTACCTGTTCCCTGTTGGGACTCTTAATTCAGAGATGATTCAGTAATGAAAAGCATGTAGAGGTTTTGGTGCAAGGATATATTATCTAGAAATTTGGCAGTGAATAAGTAAATGCATGAGAAAAATGGTAGATGGCGCACTTGTTTTGTGTTTTTAAAAACAGCTCTACTCATCAAGAAGGCAAAAGGAAGAAGTCAGTGCATACAGAGATTGGAGATGCTGGGGGTAGAGGAAATAATTGCAGAATGGAGATGAAGAGGGAATTGAGTACAAAGTAAAATTTATTGGAGAGAAATGTTATTTATTTTTCTCTTAAACTGAGGGGAAATTTTTAGTATAATCATAGGGCAGTGGTTCTCAGTTTGATCTCCAGATCGGCAGTATCAAAACTACTGGGAACTTGCAAGAAATGCAAATTATTGAGCTCTACTCCAGTTCTACTGAATCTGAAACTTGGAGTGGAACCCTGCAATCTGTATTTTAACAGGCTTTCCAGGGGATGCTGATGCATGCTAAAGTTTAAAAAAACCACAGTATAGGGGCCATTTTGAGGTGAAAGAAAAGGGAAGATATGCTTGGCTTGATAATCTATAGAGTTATTTTTCATAGTACAAAGAAGGCTGGTAACTGGAAGAGAGTGGCAAACATACTTGCTATAGAAACTTAAAAGCTTAAATTTTATCACCAAATGGAGGGCTTTTTACTAATTGATAGCAAGAGGGGAATATGTGTAAATTGCTTACAATTCCCTTTTAATTTCAAATACTTAGTATACTTTAAAAAAAGATTTTGAATTTTCTTAAGTGCCCTAAAATCCACTCACTAGTCCTAATTATAACTTGCGATAAAGAAAATAAAAGTTTTTCCAAAGATCATCCAGACAGGAAATCAAAGAAATAATGGCCTTAAATGGCATGTTAAACCAATGGACTTAACAGTTAATATACTAAACATTCCAGGGGTGGCTTAGTTGGTTAAGCATCCAACTTCGGCTCAGGTCATGATCTCACAGTTCATGGGTTCAAGCCCCGTGTCGGGTTCTGTGCTGACAGCTCAGAGCCTGAAGCCTGCTTCAGATTCTCTCTCTCTCTCCCCCTCAGCCCCTCCCCCGCTCATGCTCTGTCTCTCAAAAATGAATAACCGTTAAAAAAATAAGATATACTGAGCATTCCATCCAGAAACAACAGAATATACATTTTTCTCAAGTGTACATGGAACATTTTCCAGGATAGATCATGTTAGGCCACTAAGCAAGTCTTAATAAATTTAAGAAGATTGAAATCATATCAAGCATCGTTTCTGACCAAAATGGTATAAACTAGAAGTCAATCACAGGAAGAAAGCTAGAAAATTCAGAAATATGTGGAGATTAAACAATATGCTACTGAACAACCAGTGGGTCAAAAAAATCAAAAGAGAAATCAAAAAATACCTTGGGGAAAATGATAATAATACAACATAATAAAAGAGGATGCAGCGAAGGCAGTTCTCAGATTAAAGTTCATAGCAATAAATGCCTATATCAAGAAACAAGGAAAAAATTCCAAACAACCTAACTTTACCCCTCAACACCTAGAGAAAGAACAAATGAAGTCCAAAATTAGTAGTAGCAAAGAAAGATCGGAATGGAAATAAATGAAATAGAAACTAAAAAGACCATTGAAAATATCAATGAGGGGCGCCTGGGTGGCGCAGTCGGTTAAGCGTCCGACTTCAGCCAGGTCACGATCTCGCGGTCCGTGAGTTCGAGCCCCGCGTCAGGCTCTGGGCTGATGGCTCAGAGCCTGGAGCCTGTTTCCGATTCTGTGTTTCCCTCTCTCTCTGCCCCTCCCCCGTTCATGCTCTGTCTCTCTCTGTCCCAGAAATAAATAATAAACATTGAAAAAAAATTAAAAAAAAAATAAAATATCAATGAGAGTAAGCTGATTTTTGAAAAGATAAATATGACAAACCTTTAGCAAGACTTCGCAAGGGAAAACACACAAAATTAGAGGAGACATTATAACTAATACCACAAAAATACAAAGGATCACCTAAGTTACACATACCAACAATTTGGAAAGCCTGTAAGACATGGATAAATACCTAGAAACATGTAACACTGAATCATAAATAGATAATCTGAACAAACTGATTATTCAGGAAATTGAATTAGCAATCAAAAACCT
The DNA here is from genome assembly GCF_014898765.1 of Herpailurus yagouaroundi. Classification (NCBI taxonomy): domain Eukaryota; kingdom Metazoa; phylum Chordata; class Mammalia; order Carnivora; family Felidae; genus Herpailurus; species Herpailurus yagouaroundi. Next base: position 42,489,777 of record NW_024412394.1, on the reverse strand, counting down.
CCCAACAGGGGAGCCTGGGTGTCTCAGTTGGGTAAGCGTCCGACTTCAGCTCAGGTTATGATCTCGAGGTTGGTGAGTTCCAGCCCACGTTGGGCTCTGTGCTGACAGTTCAGAGCCTGCTTCAGATATTGTGTCTCCCTCTCTCTGTGGCCCTCCCCTGCTCACACTCTTTTTCAAAAATTAAAACAAAACAAAACAAAAAACCTCCCAACAAACAAAACTCCAGGACCAGACAGCTTTACTGGTGAATTCTACCAAACATTTAAGGGAGAATAAATAGTAGTCCTTATCAAACTCTTCTGAAAAATAAGAGGGACCACTTCCAAACTCATTTTACAAGGTCAGCATCACCCTAATACCAAAACCAGCAAGGATACCACACACAAAAAAAACTAAAATTACAGGCCTATATCCCCAGTGAACATTGATACAAAACCTTCAACAAAATACTAGCAAGTCATATTTGACAATACATTAAAAGGATCATGTGCCATGAGCATGTGGGACTTATTACAGGGATGGTTCAATATCTGTAAGTGTGATATATCACATTAACAAAATGAAAAATAAAAATCTTTTATAGAATTTTTATAGTAGCCAAAATATGGAAATAGCCTGTGTCCATTGATGGATGAATGACTAAAAAATTGTGGTTCACACACACATATTGTGTGTAGAAAAAAAGTTTGCAATGCTACATGGTGATGGATATTAACTAGACCTACTGCAGTGATAATTTTGCAATATATGCAAATAATTATGTTGTACACCTGAAACTAACATAAGTCAATTATATCTCAATGAGAAAAATTTTCCTAGTTACAGTCTCTGTTAGAAAATAAAAGTTAAATGGTATATACTGAAACTGTGTGGGGAAAAATTACAAGGCCAAACTCATTTTCAGATATCCAAGACAGATAATTTCCTAAGTAATCAGGTATTTTGTGCTATAAGCTCTCCCTTTATGTGTCTTTTATACACTAATTATGTGCATATGAACTGGATACTTTTTTTTTTTTTTAAGAGAGAGAATCTTAAGCAGGCTCCACACCCAGTGCAGAGTGCCACATGGGACTTAATCTCACCACCATGAGATCATGACCTTAGCCGAAAGAGTCAGATGCTTAACAGACTGAGCCACCCTGGTGCCCCAGAACTGGATACATTTTTAAGTTGTGAATATGAGTTTATATAATACAAGTATTTTTCAAAATATTTACAAAGTTCTTTAGATATGGAGCTTCGTTTAGGATGCATTTGGAGCTCCTAAATAAAATCTTATAAATACACTCCTTTTAAAATAGATGGCATTTGAAATAGATGGCAAATATAAATATAGCATTTTTTTAAAGTTAGGCTAAAATATTAAGGGAACCTGCAATCCTTTCATGTGCATATGAGATGATAAAAGAAAGATTTGGAAGCGGTGTAAGTTTTTTTTACTTACACTTTCAAGGCACAATTTAGTGTGCAGTAGGACTTCCAGTTTTCAGATGACAGAGAAAAGACATCTTCAGCCTCCTCTTGAATATCACCTCTGAATAACAAGAAAAAGAAGCAAATACAAGCTTCACCTTTGATCAAACCAGGGGTTCTCCTTAAGACTGAATCTCAGTATAAGATGACAAAATGTGTATGAATCCCGTCAAACTTAAAGCAGAATGGCCTCCACTTATTACTTGACTGGAACTACAGAAAAGCTCTAGTTCTTGCAGATTTTCCTCTTTGCCTGGTTCCGGTTTGACCTCTTTTGGGTCCAACACACGTATCCTGAGTTTTTTAGAATTTTCTCATTTCTCAGAGTAGATTTGGTTATCTATACTGAGGAGTTTCAGTAACCATGGATTAACGGACAACTTCAGCTTTTAGCAGACTTCAGCACAGTGCTTTGTTCTTGTGGCCCAAGCCAATTCAGTATCAACAGGCTTACCTCACAATAGCATCTCATCAGCTCATCAGTCCTACTAGTCACCCCTATGTTGCAGTCCACAAAGCATGGTCTCGCTTCCTGTTTTTGTGTGTGTGTACCTTTCCTAGTTAGCCCAGAACATTTTGTATACATAAGTTCTGGAGACCTACTTTACTGCATACCACCTATAGCAAACAGTAGTGATCTTATACTTAAAATTTGCCAAGACAGTAGATCTTCTGTTACTGCGCCCCCCCCCCCACACACACACACACACACACACACTACAACGATGACCATAACTACTGCTGCTAAAGAGGGAAGGAGGAAACTTTGGGAGGTAATGGATATGTCTATGACCTTGAAGGTGGTAAAGGTGGTGATGGTTTCACAGGTATACACTTATTACCAGACTTATCAAGTTGTATATATTAAATATGTAAAGCTTTTTACATGTTAGTCATCTCAATAAAGTTTAAAAACTCATTGAAATAAAGAAGAAATAGGTTGAAAGAGCTGAACATGATCGCCTTTGAGCTGGGGTCAGAGAGCAACTATTTTGGTACAAGTCTTTTTTAGCAGGGATTGACATAAGCTTTTCTAATTATTTTACAATAATTTAAAAATTGTAAAATTAACTATAAACTAAAAACTACAGTAAGTAGATAGCTTTATAGAAAAGAAAGACAATTCTTGCTCAGTATAAATACTGATTTAACTTGTGTTTGATCTTAAAATCTGAGACCGTAAAACAAGTACACTGAACCTGGTTAATATGAAAGCTCTAATTATTCAGCCAAGTTTCCTTCATAAAATAAGCCCCAGTGTCCAAAGATGCACAAGTATAAAGCCTCCATCTTCATTTGCTATAGCTATCAAATATTTTAAGACAAAAATCTGTGATGGAATATAACATAAGCATTTAGATTATTTGCATATATTAAAAGTTGTTTCATAGCCCTATTTTTTAGACTTGTTAAAGACTTTTGAATCCTACTGTGATGTATAAATGATAGAGATAACTGTGTATTCTGATAAATTACCAAAATATACCATAAAGTTACAGCAGTACATAAGCATATTTGAATAGACCCTTTTCTCTTTAAGTTTATTTATTTTGAAGGAGAGATAGCGGTGGAGGGGCAGAGAGAGAGGAGGGAGAGAGAATCCCAAGCAGGCTCCTCGCTGCCAGCACAGTGCCCAGCATGGGACTCCAACCCACAAACTGCGAGATAATGACCTGAGTTCAAGAGTCAGATGCTTAACCGACTGGCCCACCCAGTCCGTTTATTAGACCTTTTTCTAATAAACATATTAATTGCTGGGTGTTCCTATATGGTATATGAGTCGGTAAAGAAAGTAACTCTAAATAAAGCAGGAAGTTAACAAAATCTGGTAAAGTTTATCAGTACCTGGGGTTGGTTTCTATTAAAGCTAAGCATTTTAAAAATTGGTTTCAGTTTTGTGTACCATTTCAGGCTAAGATTCTTCTTTGGAATCATTTTGAAGTTTGTGTTTTAAGAACATGTGAATCTTAAAAGTGTTCTAAAATTAGAAATTAGAGCTTTTTTGCAGGTGACCAGGAGTTCAAAAGTCCAAATTTTAATGTTTAATAAAAGTCTCCAAATGAAGCACTGTCTTTCAGATTCATAGAAACAGATGGCGTATTAGTTTAGAATTTTAGGCTGTGTCTCTGTCTCAAAAATAAATAAACGTTAAAAAAAATTAAAAAAAAAAAAAAAGGGGGGGGCGCCTGGGTGGCTCAGTCGGTTAAGCGTCCGACTTCAGCTCAGGTCACGATCTCGCGGTCCGCGAGTTCGAGCCCCGCATCGGGCTCTGGGCTGATGGCTCAGAGCCTGGAGCTTGCTTCCGATTCTGTGTCTCCCTCTCTCTCTGCCCCTCCCCCGTTCATGCTGTGTCTCTCTCTGTCTCAAAAATAAATAAACGTTAAAACAATTTTTTTTTAAAAAGAATTTTTAGTTGTGAATTGTATCAAAATTTTTAGCTTAAGAATTGGAAGGGTGAGGGTTTTTTGCATTCTGTATGAACATACCTACAGTTGGTAGGTGGATAATGTTTAAACAAGGATAAATGTTTAAACAGAATTACACAAAGTACATTCATCAGTTTTATTTTTCTGTTTTCATTTTATTGTGTGCCAAATAAGCAAGTTTAAAATTAGAAGGCAAAATAAAAAAATTTTTTACATCAAGTCATAAACATCAAATCAAGCTAAATTTTGCTCCAATATAGTGTATAACTTTAATGAGTAAGTCTTAAAATTCTGTGGAACATGTTCTGGAATATTACAAAAGTATATTTTGTATACTTTATGACAAAGAGGAAGTAGTAATATCCACCCTCACTGAAAAAGTCATTTAATAAGATAGAAAATAAAAGCATAATTAAGTTCAATTCATAACAACTTATGCCTGACACTATTGAATGTCTTACTTTAAACGTTTTTGAAGTATTCTATTGGTAGAAATTACAGATGGTTCTATTAAAAATAATTCTGTCATTGTAACTCAATTCTTCATTCCTTCCATAATATTTAGAGGATATAAAACATTGTCATTTTTTTTTTTCAACGTTTATTTATTTTTGGGACAGAGAGAGACAGAGCATGAACGGGGGAGGGGCAGAGAGAGAGGGAGACACAGAATCGGAAACAGGCTCCAGGCTCTGAGCCATCAGCCCAGAGCCCGACGCGGGGCTTGACCTCACGGACCGCGAGATCGTGACCTGGCTGAAGTCGGACGCTCAACCGACTGCGCCACCCAGGCGCCCCTGTCATTTTATTTTTAAAGTTTATTTGGAGAAAGGGAGAGCACGAGTGAGGGAGGGCCAAGAAAGAGGGAGAGAATTCCAAGAAGGCTCTGTGCGGACAGCATAGAGCCTGACGTGGGGCCCAATCCCATGAACCATGAGATCATGACTTCAGCTGAAATCAAGAGTTGGCCTCTTAACCGACTGAGCCATCCAGGAGCCCCTAAAACTTACTGTTATTTTAATTTCAATTAATTTTTTAGAGAAAATTAGTTTATAGCTATTTATCTCTAAAGTTCTATTTGTTACCTATGTCACTGGTTTCATTTAAATCCTCTATTGTTTCTAACGTTTCTTTAAAAAAATCTAAAGTTTTTGAAACAAATTACTAACTGCATTTATCAATAAAAATAGAAAAACATGCAAGTTTTAGAACTCTAGTATTCCTTTTATTTCCAATCCCAGTGAAATGGAAATAACAGTAGGCTGAAATGAAAAGATGAATTTTCTTTTACCTTTTAAGAAGAATAACGTAGCAGTGACTAGTCTAATAAGCAATAAAATAGAATAGTGTGTTTGACTCATTTTGCAATCATTAGACGTGAAAAACTTTTAGAAAAAGAGCCATTTAGTATTATTTTATGTTAGATACATGTCCATAACTATGTATCTAAAGCCTTCACCATCAGCATCACACTCATCACCGAGCATTTATTTAATAGCTACTGCATAGAAGGTAAAATTCAAGGACACGGACTAGCAAGTACATTCTCTTCCATATAGGGAGTGACATTTGAGCTGAAGGTGGCAGAAAATAATGTAATGTTTTAGGTTTCTAAGAGCTTTATATAAAAAGAGATAGGTAAAAAGTACTAGAATTAAAGGTTGTGACTGAGATTTGATTCTTTGTATGTATGTTAAACAATTATTTTGCATTAGTTAGATACAGCCCCCACAACACGACCTTATCTTCAACTTTTCAGGATAGTACACGATTCAAGGTGAAAAGTTGCAGGCTTATCAGAAAGGAGATTTATGTTCTCTTGAACACCATTTGTTCTCAGAGTTGTTGGTGTAAAACTTGCTACTCCTCTGGGGTTTTCATAAATCTAAAGCATATTTATTAAGTTTGCCACAGGATTACTTTCATCAGTAAGATGCTACAATGCCATGTAAATGAACTATCTGGAGTTCTTGTGAAGCTATATTAGAATTAGTTTACAGAAATATCAAGTATTTGAAAATAGGGCAGAATATATGCTAAATGCAGGGCTCCCTAAAATGTTTCAATAGAATGCTAATTCTGAGGGATTCTAATAGTGCTATGTATTTCTTAAAACCCCTGTGGTAAACTTAATTTGGGAAATGCTGGGTTCAAGACTATAGTATTCCTCAGATTCTGCATTGCAGACTCACAAGAAGGGCCCTTTCCAACATGCTTTATTTTAAAATTTATACTAAATTCATTTAACCAGTGAACTTTATTATCATTATTATTATTATTATTATTATTATTATTATTATTTTGAGCAATACCCCTAAGGAATTGGAGTTCTATGGAGAATATTCTGGATTACACTGGCATCAAAATTAAATACAAAGCTCTGGAATTAGACAAACCACCAAGGCACTTTACCTCTCTGAGCCCTGGGTTTTCACTGATACATTAAGAATAATTGCTACTAGAGATTGCTAGTTCATGTAAAGAATATAGCTTATTATAAGCACAAAGAATATATCTTATAAGCACAAATAAAAAATTCTTACATATCAAAACAACATTAGAGGAGCAGAATCCACAAACAGCCACTGTAATTTCTCAGAAAGTACAAAGCCTAGAAAAACTGAGCAGTATGTCACCAAAGATAACTACGAAGCAACAGAAAAAAATTTGAACTATTTTTATTAAAATATAAAGTTTACTTTGGTTTATGATTCATAATTCAATCCATAATTAGTTCACTATTAATTTTCACATAATCTTTAATCTTCATAAAAACGGCTGATACTATGTCTATTTTTACATTTAATTTTATAAATGACAAACCTAAAATAACCTTCCCAAGCTCTAACTAATCTGTGGAGCCAGTATTGAAACTGATCGGAAAGAACGAAAGGAAAGGAAAAGGAAAGAAAGGGAGGGAGGGGGAGAGGAAGGGGGAAAGGGAAAGAAAAGAGGAAAGAAAGAGAAAGGAAAGAAAGAAGGGGTGACTGGGTGGCTCAGTCAATTAAGTGTCCGACTTCAGCTCAGGTAATGATCTGGTGGCTCATGAGTTCCAGCACCCTGTCTGGCTCTGTACTGACAGCTCAGAGCCTAGAGCCTGCTTCAGATTCTGTGTCTCCCTCTCTCTAAGCCCCTCCCCCTTTTCTCTCTCTCTCAAAAATAAACATTAAAAAAAAACTGATCTAACTCCAGTTAGAGAAAGTGTGAGCAGGGGAGGGGCAAAGGAAGAGGAGAGAGTGAGGATCCAAAGTAGGCTTTGCACGCCAGCGAGGAGCTCAATATGGGGCTCGAACTCACAAACCACAAGATCATTACCTGAGATGAAGTGGGATGCTTAACTGACTGAACTACCCAGGCACCCCCATGCTCCATTTTTAAAATTAATGTATTTATATTGTTAAAAACTTGAATATAAAAAGATGAAAAGTCACATCTACCTCTCCCCCATCCTCTGGTTCCTGCTTTCAGATGCCCCACATTTTCATTAGATTAGGTGTTTTTTCAGCCCCTTTACGCAGATTCAAGCACATACAAATATATGTTCTTAGTTTCTCCTGTAAGTGTAAAGTTCTAGGACATCAAAAGCATGATTCATTAAAAAAAAATTCACATATTTTAAAACTTCTGTGCTATGAAAGACCTTGTTAAGAGGATGAAAAACAAGCTACAGACTATATCTAAAATAAGGAACGACATCTAAAAAAAGAATTATAAAATATGCAAAAGATAGAAACAGATTTTTCACCATACAGAAGATGCAAATGGCAAATAAGCACATGAAACTACATTCAACAGCATCAACCATTAGAAAAGTGCCAATTAAACCCACAGTGAGAGATCATTATACGCCTACTACAACAGCTAAAATGAAAACTAGTGATAATGCCAATTACTAGTCTGGGAGGATATGAAGAAACGGTCTCATTTGCTGGTTGTACATGTAAAAATGGTTCAGCCACTCTGGAAGATAGTTTAGCAGTTTCTTGTAAAACTAAACATGCACTTAAGATATGACCCACCAGTTGCGCTTTTGGGCATTTATCCTAGAGAAATGAAAACTTATGTTCACACAAAACCTGTATACAAATATTCATAGTAACTTTAATTACAATAGCAAAATACTGGAAGCAACTTAAATCTTCAAACCCAGTCTCCTACATGTGTGTGAAAAGTTCTCAGTCTTTGTGCCAGTATTTATGCAGTTAGCTGCAGAATTATGTAACCTGTCTCCAAGATGGCAGCCATAATCCCTCCTTATCCCACATTCAATTGAACAAACTTGTACATGCAAACAATGCTATATACTACAATAAAAGGAATGAACTGTTGATATAAGCAATAGCCGGGATAGACAAGGATCTTATGCTTAGTGAAAAAAGTATGTAATCTTGAAAGATTACATACTGTAAGATTTCATTTATATAACATTCTCAAATGAGAAAAGTATATAGATGGAGAACAAATTAGTGGTTGGCAAAGAACAGAGACTAGAGTTGATGGTGTGACTGGGAGATGAGCACAGATACAATGAGACAGCCTGAAGGAGTTCTTTTGTGGTGCTAGAATAGTTCTGTATCTTGACTGTGGTGGTTGTTACACAAATCTATACATGGTATAACATTGCATAGAACTGTATGCACACACAAATAAATAAAGGTTTAAAAATGATGTAAAGGTCTTGGGGTGCCTGGGTGGCTCAGTCGGTAGAGCGTCCGACTTCGGCTCAGGTCATGATCTCACGGTCCGTGAGTTCGAGCCCCGCATCGGGCTCTGTGCTGACAGCTCAGAGCCTGGAGCCTGTTTCGGATTCTGTGTCTCCCTCTCTCTCTGCCCCTCCCCTGTTCATGCTCTGTCTCTCTCTGTCTCAAAAATAAATAAACATTAAAAAAAAAATTAAAAAAATAAAAATGATGTAAAGGTCTTTAGTTAGCAATATACTAATGTCAATTTCCTGGTTTTGATAGTGTGCTAGGTCACTATATATTGTCCAATAAGCCATAGCCATGTATTTTTTAATTTTTTTAATGTTTATTTTTGAGAGAGAGAGAGAGTGAGCCAAGAAGGGGCAGAGAGAGAGAGAGAGAGAGAGAGAGAGAGAGAGAGAGGGAGGGAGACACAGAATCTGAAGCAGGCTCCAGGCTCTAGCTGTCAACACAGAACCCGACGTGGGGCTCGAACCCACGAACCGCGAGGTCATGCCCTGAGCTGAAGTCCGGCGCTTAACCAACTAAGCCACCAAGGCACCCCTAGCTATATATTTGGTACCACCATTTTAGGAAGTTGGTTGAAGGCTACATGGGACTCTGTACCATTTTTGCAACTTGCTGTCAGCCTATAATTATTTCAAAATGCAAGTTAAAAAAAAAAAAGTGCACACAGGATAGGAGGGATTATCTTCACCATCTTGGAGAGAAGTTGCACAATCCTCCAGCTAAGTGAGTAAATAGTGACACAGAAACTGAGAACTTGGGATCTAGGAGTCAGCAAACAAAAGTCATGATCCCAGATCTTCCCCTATTTGGTTAAGAGGACAGGAGGCAAGAGCTATGGGTTGGTGAGAACCATCAGGGCTCAATTTCCATTAACTCAGGCTCAGGATGTAGTGCTTGTCTCTGAGGGTAAAGAGTCTACTAGACAGGGCAACTAACTGGCAAAAAATAGAGGGAAACCTGGGCAGAGACACAATCCTGAAAATGAGGCCAAACTGGAGAAGGGAATGGGCAAAGTGGGGTTTAGACAAACCTTGGGAGTTTTGGCAACGGGGGAATCTGAGCCAGTGGGTCTTGTGCTGGCGGTATGACTCATCACCAAATCCAACAGTGTTGGATTCAGAGGCAGGTAAAGTGCACAGACTGTTGAAAGACTTCTGGAACTAGGACAGGCCTGAGCTCTCAAGGGACATCATGGTGAGGAGCTAGAGAATGTAGACAGTGGAAATCAAGCAAAGGTCAAAGCATAAAGAGAAAATAGGCACTTTCCTCTTCCAAGGAATTCTACATTTGACCTCCTTTCCTTTACCATTGCATTTCTTGCACATGGTTTTAATTAGGAAATGACTGCAAAGTACTATACTTCTTTTTATAGAACTAGAACACTGATTAGCAAGAGTTGTTAAGGTTATACTTAGATGGAATCAAACCACATATGGTGACTGAAGTCATTCTGTTTCTTTGCGGGGGTGGTGGGGTGGTTGTGGTGGTCGTTCTGAATGGCAATGTACTTTATGGACACTGTCCCTGCTTTTTTCTTTGAACAGAAGGAAGAACTTTTTAATTTTTTTTATTTTAAAAAAATTTTTTAACGTTTATTTATTTTTGAGACAGAGACAGAGCATGAACAGGGGAGGGGCAGAGAGAGAGGGAGACACAGAATCTGAAATGGGCACCAGGGTCTGAGCTATCAGCACAGAGCCCGACGTGGGGCTCGAACTCACAGACTGTGAGATCATGACCTGAGCCGAAGTCAGACGCTTAACCGGCTGAGCCATTGAGGCGTCCCAGGAAGAACTTTTAAAATAACCTCAATGTAATCCCCTTTCCCCGCCCCCAAAGCTATGTCAATACATTTAAGTATTGAGGCTTAAAATTCCCTGACTGAACAGCACTCCTATTCACTTTCCAAGATAGGCAAAAGGCAAGTTATTTTCTGTTTTTTTCTTCTATCCCTACACCCCAGTATAATGGGACTACACCAATAGGCTGAGTTCTTGTTGCCATTGTGAATGGTCATGTGAGTAAATGCTGATGTCTTATTCAGAGCCCCTGCCTTTCCACCCCATTCTTGAGAAGAATGTTTTATATAGAACTACCTCCATGCTCTTTATGCCCGTATACAGATGTAACTTAATCCTATTTTAATGTTAGAAATGTTGAGTACCGGGCACACACTTCAAATGCTTTCTTAGGACCTAATTTGGTTTCTAAAGGTATTAAGGATGCCTGGATCTGCACAGAACACATTTTAAAAAATCAATTCGATAGTCAATTATTTTACACTGGCTACTGAATAAGGGCTTCAAAACCTCTGATTAGTGCAGGATACTATTTAAATGCATGCTCTCAATTTAACAGAACATACGGAATAAAAAAAAAACTGAAGAAAGTGTGAATAATAGTTTTGGTGATAAAATAACTTGTTTAGTAGCCCTAATGACTTAAATTTGGTATTTATTTTATACAGATTTTTCCATCAGAATATAATTCCAAGTAGTACCAAACATAACAATGGCTATATTTTAACAAAGACAGTACTGGCTCTAATGGTCAGGGCTTCAATTATCAGAAGTTTTGTACACTAACAAGATGATGATTCTGAATTTAGCTTCACATATTGAATAAAATGTGTGGCATGAAAGCATGAAGTGATACTTCGGCAGGAAGCCAAGTACAGACTTTTAACCCCCAATGTTTGGCTGTACTCTAGCCTGCTTGTTGGCATACCATGCCCTTCCCTGCCTACGATTGCTATCTCCCAATGAGAATCTGGTTAACACCTGATCCTTATCTCAGTGGGTTGCCATCAAAGTTAATTTTTTAAAAAACACAAAGCTCTTTGACCTTCTCTGACATAAGTAGGAATCACCTTTCAATTTCTGTTCTAAAAAAGGCTATTCGCTGCTTGGGAAAACAGACCGTGGAATTCTGGAGCTATGCCCTAGGGAATCGCTCAGAGTCCCCCTTACACATTGGCCGTGGCCGTTAGGTTACCCTGGTTACTCTGTAGAAAGCACAGCCCAGCCTTGACCAGAACACTGGAAACCCTGAAGGGACAGCCAGTATTATAAACTGCTATTAGAAAAGGAATTCCTTAGAAAAGGAACATGCCTAAGAATTGTGCCTTGGTTTATGTTTGACAATTTGTCTTGGTTTCATGACTCTTGGCTCTGAAGCATCTTGTGATACTTTCAAAAAAGATTTAAGTGACTAAGTATGTATATATTGCTCTGCTAATCACTGCATGTTTTAATCAAAGAGAAAATATGGATTCTGTGTGCATTCTGAAAGTCAATAGACAATTGATCAAACTTTGTTCTGAGCACTGAGTAAAGATTTTAGTAACAAGTGGGAATGAACTGACCTTCATTAACATATCTTCACTGAGGTAACTTTTACTTTGGGCTGACTCCATCCAGAAGGTATTTATAATTAGCAGTCCAATTTGTAGGAGAGAGCCAGTATAGGATATTTTGGCTTGATAATATGGCAATATCATCTGGTCACAATAGAGGCAGATATTTTCTGTAGATGACTTTGCAATTGATCTTGTGAGTTCACAGATCTTTCATCACAAGGTAATAGGATAAGTGATACAAAAGTAATTTGCATTCATCAGTATATACTGATATACACTACTTGTCAATAATGGATTGACTTTTATACTTTTGATGGCAAGTCCCACATCAAGAAATGTGTGAGGGGACTGGGTGTTTCAGCAATACTTAATATGGATGAAAAAACATGGTAGAACCTCAGGAAGGCTAAAGCTCTTAGCTGCGGTAGTGAAGATGGCAGGTGGTTTTCCTTGCATTAATTAAGGCTAGAATTATTGATGATATGGCTTAACAAGAGGACATTCTCACACCTGAAGTGATGTTTGACGTCAGACTTAAGGACTTCCTATGGAGAACCACTTTCTTCCCCAGTGGCTTTATGCACATTCCTTGAAATATCGAGTGGACACTTTCAGCTACATTAACTATTTGAGCAATGTAATGTCACAATGCATGGTGGCCACAACAGGTTTGGCCAACTGCTTTGATAGAAAAACCTGAAAATTCAAGAGATCCAGAAACCCAGATTGTTTGGACTCTAAGGTAGTGTTCAGAGGATCTACTGCCTTGGCATCCTACAGAGACTTTTTCCAGTTCTTCATGAACCATTGTTGATAAGGGCTGCTGGTATCTTGCCTGTCTGCTCAGCTTGAGAGAGGGCCATAGAAACCTCTCTCTGAGCCACACTGAAGGGAGGGAGGTTATTCAGACAAAACAAGGCTTGCCAACCCCCTTTTTTTTACACTTATAGACATTTATGAGCACTGCTACACATTGGACAGGATCCTAGGCATCTTTCCTGGCCCCCTTGCAATAGCATCCAATTTCTTGGCTAACTAATTCCAGATGAGGTGAAGAACTATGGTAAGCAGTAGCATCATCATCATGCAAAACCAAGACATATGGGAAAAGTTAAAGATGTGGTGTTCCTATGACTGTGTGTTTTAATCATCAGTGATGTGAGCAAGTCCCCTCTTTATGAATAGCAAAGAGCATTTGTGTTTGGGCTTCAAAGTGGAACTCTTTCTGGGTTCTGCTTAAAGTTGGTTTTTAATTTTCTTAAAATAGTTTTGGAATCTACAGTTGAGATAAGGACATTAACATTCACATATTGATTTTGCCTTTAAATTGAGGAAATATTGGAAAGTTTTAAAACTTACTTTAATATTCAAGAATAGAATAGGATAGACTCAATCGGACTACATAAACTTTCCCATTGGATATTGAACCGTGTGTGTGTCGAATGTTTTCTGCTGGGTTTCTAGTTATGTAGGGCACATCAGCTTATTTACCCCACAGCATAGTGAGCAGCAGCGTAAGCCTGTGGTTCTCTTGGATCCAGTAAAGCTGTGATTCTGTGGGAACATTTATAATATCACGTTTTCTGTCTCTCTTCTAAAGGGCGACTGAGGGAACCGATGATCCCTCTGGGCCTTTGCATGAGTCATTCAGTGCCGCTGTTTGAGAGTTATTGGCAGGCCTCAGTCACCTCCTCCTTCTCCTTCCGCCATCCTGGGGAGCTCATCTTTATCACTTCCATGCATCCCTTTTACTGTTGTGAAATTATTAAAAGAGAGAGGTAGGGGTGTGTGTGTGTGTGTGTGTGTGTGTGTGTGCACGCGCGCACAAGCATGCGCATGGGAGAGGAAGGTAGAAGAATGGGTGATTTGTAGGTTTCAAATTCTCTTCCATTTTATGGTGCGGAGTTGCATGCTATTTCCAAGACAGACATCGTATGAGAAACAGATTTCATTAGAGAGTCTGAAATGACAGGAATGGTTTAAATTTAGCACTGGGGAGGGAATGCTGCCTCTAGGTAATGTACATCTAAAATGATTCCAAATGTTTTATCCGATGCCAGCTGTGCAGCCTTCTGGATAAACCATTTCACGTCATATACTTCACAGCATTTAGGGCAGATGTATCGCTCAGCCACAAAGATCCTTAACTGAAAGCAAGTGGCCGCTGTGGCGCTGCCGCCTCAAAAACAGCTGTCCCCTCACTGCCACCCTTCACGTTTTCAGTGCCAGCACCTCATCCCACCAGCCTCAGTGACTGGGCTCAATGTGAGGCAGACCAATAAATTCTGCCCACTGAGACTGGGTTTCCCTGGGTACACTAGCCATTCACTCCTATTTATTTTCCTTGGGACCCAGTGAATCATCTTTTGTACCGTCTTATGTGGTGTGACTCATTTCAGGCTATTTTCTGCCCAGCCTCAGCCGAGAGGCTCATTTCTGGAGAGGGCCCTTTCTCATCTGTTTAATGTCATGAATCACAACACTGCGCTTCATAGAAACTCCACTCTCACTTTACCAGAGATTAGTATAAACAATAAGAGCAGCCTAGCAAAGAGGTGGCCTTTGTGTGGGTGAAGCCCAGGCCTCTCCCGGGGTTATTTTAAGACCACAATTTGCATATCGTTTTACAGCAATGATAATGTTGGCCTTTGCAATTTTGTTCCCTTTGCTTTTATCAGGAGGCATATATGTATCGAATGCACTGTTGAAACCAATATCTGCTTCGTTTTCAGCACAAAAGTGGCTGGTGGTCATTCCCACTTCCTAGTGGCCTCCCCTCCCGTCCCTTCTTCCATTTTCCTTTTCTCCATGTACATTTTGGAGCAAAAATTAAAAAAAATTATTTCTCCTTCCGTGCCCTAATATAGGACAAAACAGTTTTTTCCAGAGGAAGCGTTACTAGTTTAATCAGAAAAATAAGAGTCTGTCCGGTATACTTATAACTGATCAACTTTATGTTTTATGGAGATTGGAGAACTTTTGGTGTGTCTCTTAATATTACAGAAGCTAAGAATAATCAGTGCTTCCACTTAAGGACGAGGGGGAAGGTGCAGAATGTCTGGTGTCTGGTTCAGGTGCTCGGGGCACGCTTGGCCGCCTTTACTCAGTGGAGACTCCTGATAGCCGGCTGGGTGTGGCCCCGGGGGCAAATGTTGAATCTTCTCAGCAGAACAAAGGAAATCTTTTCCCCATTGTTTTATTTAATTGCTTTCATTTTTTAGGGCACATTTTAGACTTATACAAGGGTAAGACTCAGCTTTTCCAGGATTAGGAAACAGATTGTAAAATATTTTGCTGGGTCAGGACACAAAATACCTCACCCTGAGACCAGCGCAGAGTCTTACTCAAGTCTCCAATGCCTCGAAAGTTTAGGTTCTGAAGGAGATGTGACAGGAAACGGTTGCATCCATGCCAGTTAGTTACCTAGTGAGCAAAGAGGTCCTATGTAATCTATGCAGTGTTCCTGAGGAATGCAGAGTGCTGCTAACGGTGTCCCCACTGATGGAGCCACCCCTGGCTGAGAGGCGCGGGGCCGCTCCCACAGCTGCAGCCCAGAGAGCGTAAGGCACGGCATGCTTCTGCTATGTGTTTTAGATTAGCTTAGTCAAGCTATAAATATTTTTGGTAATTTATAAAAAAACTGAAATGTTTCTGTCTAAGCCAGAAGACTGGGTTGTGCAACACAAATTAACTTCTTATGGAGGTGGGGTCTGGAAAACAGAAGGGAAGTGTGCTTCTAACCATGGCTGCTGCAGTGGGGTTGCAGATAATTGGTCAAATTTGCTTTGAGAATTTCTCTGTTACCTCAGGCATGAAATTCGGATTCCTGCACATGGGCTCTACTAACCTCCGCTAAATGCCGACACCAGTCTCATGTGTATGTCCCCATCTCTTGATGCATACTTCCTCACGAGCTGCCTCTAAACTGACGGGTTTTACCCCATTTTCCCTAATTAGAATAATTCCTGTCTTCCTTTCTGCCATGCCTGGTATCCCTGTTTCTCCCGTCAATACCAAGGCAGACCCTCCCATCCCAAGAACTTTTTCTGAAGAAATTGAAACAATTTTTAATCACTTATGATCACCTCTTTGTATTCCATAAGCAACACTGGTTATATATACAGCAGACTCTGGCATTCACTGGAGATCCATTCCTTGAAACAGGAAAATGATCCAAATATCATACTATATTAGAATGATGATAATGTTTGAGAGGGTGGACACGAGATGACAGACACACAGCTTTTTTTCTTCTCCTCTCTCTTCCTCTTTTCCTTCCCTCCTTCTTGCTTTATAACTTGAAAGAGACAAGGAAATACTAGGTTCAGCTGGAGCTCTTGAGCTGGACACACCTGGAAACTCTGGGCTGAACGGGGTGATGCTAGCATTTTTCAGACTTTGGAACCAGTCTGGATGCCTTAACTGGAGCTCTGGTCAACCAGAATGTGGCAGGCACCCTGATAACATTACCTATTGTCATTTCCCATTTTCCTGGTCAAGGAAACTAAATGTCAGCAAGGCAGATAACACCTAATTATTACTGTAATATACAGAGAGCAGTGCTGGCACTAGGGTGCCTGAGGAAGATACAAAAAGGAAAGACTTAAAAGAAACTTACAAAGTGCACAATACTCCAGATCACCAAATCTGTATCATCTGTTGAGTTGTGTCTTAAGTGATGATGGGTACCACCCAGCTACAGTTATACACAATGCTCTTTTGGTCCTAATGACTGGAAGAGGCACAGAGTAGTGGGAACTGGATCATAGAGGTGGGGCTGGACATGAAGTTCAGATATAATAAGGTGGTGAAATGCAGAGCTTAGTGATGGCTGGCAGGGGAAGGGAAGGCCTGGTCTCTGATGACATTCAGGCTTTACCCTCAGGAGGGAGACAGGGTGGATGGGGGTGTCATCCCAGTGAAAGAGGAATAGGTCATTCTAAGTGCAGCAATGGAACTTGTGATGTCTGCAATTCACTTGGACTACTGAAGACACTGCAAAGTCAACATGGCCAAATTAGAACTCTTCATTTTCAATCCTCATCCCCAATCCTATTTATTAACCGTTTTTCTAAGTCAGTGGCATCCAACATCCATTCAGTTACTCAAAAGAAAAAACTTCAGAGAATTTCTTGTGTTTTTTTGTTTTTGTTTTTTTGCTGTTACCCCAACTGTCAATCTACTTCCAAAATAACCCAAAGACATTCCTTTCTCTGTATCTCCACACAAAATAAAAGATGAACTCCACTCATGTTTTAATGGAATAATCACAGTTCTTTGCTCCTTTTAAAACAAAAATAGGAAACTAACATCAAAGTGTGGATTATGAGGCCTTGGGGCTCCCGGCACATCACAATATCTGGTACCCTCTTCTTTTCCAATTCCACACCCTTGTACAGTCACCAGTGGCCTATATTATGTACGTGAGATCTCTCCTTGGCAGGGAAAAAGAAGACAAAATGATATCATGTAACTTTGGACAGGGTATAATTTTTTCCCATCTAGTGTGGTTTATGTCTACATTTTATGAGCTTCTCTCCTTCTCTCTTTTCCTCTCTCCACTCCCATTTCCCCTCAGCCCAAATTCTTCCCATGAATCCCTCTTTAGCCATCAATAAGGAGACCCTCAATGTGCAAATCCTATGGTACCTCTATTTGCCAGAGGAGGATATCCATCTGGGGATAGTTCTGCCAGAAAGACAAGAAAGACTGAATAAATCTCCCAACTCAGAATTCAGCATAGAGACAACACAAAGGGTCAGAGCCACATTTTTTTCTTATTCCTTTCTTGACTATAAAATTTTGTTAAGATTTTGTTTACTTCAAAGTATCTATAAACTCTCTGGATAAGAACTCAAAACACATTTCATCTGTTTAGTTGTAATTTCAATTCTAACTAATATAAAGATTGTTTTCTAAGGTGAACCTACCTCAAATACAGTAGGCCACAATGATTTCTAGTCAGTCATGTGATTAACTTTTCACCAAGTAGATTAGCAATCAAGAAGTTTTAAGTAATATGACTGTAAATTACTCCGTTTCTGAACAGTCCAAGATGTCTCAAGGGATTTCTGAATTTATGTACATATTTCTTAAAAGGCAAATATGTGAAGTATTAAAACATAATGCAGCTTTACAAAATTAACCTAGTTTCCATGTAAATGCCCAGGATTCAACTCTTGTTCTTTTTTGTTCTTTTTTTTTTTTTTTAAGTTTTTTTTTAACGTTTATTTTTGAGACAGGGAGAGACAGAGCATGAACGGGGGAGGGTCAGAGAGAGAGAGGGAGACACAGAATCTGAAACAGGCTCCAGGCTCTGAGCTGTCAGCACAGAGCCCGACGCGGGGCTCGAACTCTCCGATTGCGAGATCATGACCTGAGCCGAAGTCGGACGCTTAATCGACTGAGCCACCCAGGCGCCCCTCAACTCTTGTTCTTTATTCACTCCATTAATACATTCATACTTCCATTCTTTCTGAGTTCAAGATAATTTGAAGACACTTGTTCTGTATTTAGTTAAGTCTAAATTTAAGAACTATAATTTCTGATGTATACTTTTTGAGAAAAATTATATTTAAAAAATCTATTCATCTCCTTATAGGCAATTATTTCTTGGAGTCACTATTAATGCTTATACACAAAAAGATTCTAATTTTAGTTATAAAACTTACTCAGCCAAAAATTCTTTCTAGGGTGCAAAGAAACAGAGAAAGGTTTACATGATAGAAGCACAAACCTTCCTAAATCCAGTCATTCATATCACTTACTATAGATAGCAACAAAAACTGGTAAAATTAAGCTCCAGACCTATATCCAAAGGCCATTTGGTCCAATCTTACTCTCACATCTCAAACAAAACATAACCAAATAGAATTAAATCCTATTTATTTCCAAGCCTCTCCAATTGATACATTGTTATAAAAATCAAGGCACAAGAATAGAGAATCAGCAGCCCCTTCAGGATAGAGGTTTCAAATATGTAGAATATGAAAATTTTGTACAGGAAATTTGCAAGGCTATACAAAGAATTAAGAATAAGGGACATGTATCTTAATGTAATTGGCCTAAGTTCAATATAGATGGAGAAGAAATGGATTAATTAGCTTATAGAGGCCTTTTGCATACCTCTCTCACATTGTAACTGATTCAGGAAATTTGGATTTAAGCCATCCTGTACATGGCATTACCCTATGGAAAAGAATCAGATCTGAAGTAGGTCTGTGAAAAATTTGGGCAAATGCAGGGTTTCATTTTGGGAGAATCTTTTTTTCTTTTTTTTTTTTTTTGAGAGAGAGAGAGAGAGAGAGAGAGCAAGCGAGCATGAGCATGAATGGAAGCAGGGAGGGAAAGGTAGAAGGAGAGTGGGGCTTGATCCCATGACTGTGAGATCATGACCTGAGTCAAAATCAAGAGTCAGATGCTTAAACGACAGAGCCACCCAGGCACCCCACATTTTGGGGGATCTTTTAAGAAATAATGTTTCTTCTCTTTCTGAGAGCACTGAGAAACCTACTATGAAACAATCATGTTTCTCATTTTGGATAGCATGATTTGTGGATGTAAAGTCTGGAACTGCCATAGCTATTTTGTCAACATAAGGGACACACTGGCTTGAGGATAAAGCTAATAACATGGAAGGCAGGACAGAGAATTAGAAAGAAACTGGTTCGCTGATGACATCATTGAACCATGAAGCTTACCTTGCCTCTGGACTTTTCAGTCATGTCAGCCAATGAGCCCCTCCCCCCTTTATTACTTAAGACAGTTTGATTTTTGGTTATTTGCAGTTTGAGTCCTAACTGGTGACTCCTGAGTCATTAGCAGATAACTAGTATGTAAGCCCAGGTAGAAAATGTAGAGAGGAAAGACTGAATCCTGGGGCATTCAAACCTTAGATATTGGGCCAAGAAGAGGAACATAAAAGAGAGAGGAGAAACTGACAGAAGGTAGAAAGAGAATGACTAAAGTGTGGGGTCACTGACAAAAGAAAAAGAAAGAAAAGTGCTTGACAGATGAGGGAGTGGTTACCCCTTTGAGAGTTCCTGGGAGTCCAGGTAACATGAGGACAGATATGTGACCCTTGGAAATGGCACCACACAGCTTGTCAGTGGCCCTAGCAAGATCAGCCAGTGGAGGGGAGGGAGAAAGACAGAATAGACCAGAGGAAAAGGGAGTGAGGGTGTGAAGATGGTGAACGGATTCATGTTTCAAGTTTTGCTGTGAAGAGGAGAACAGGGAGTCAGAAACAGGGGGTGCTGTGGGATTAAGAGAGTTTGTCTTAGTTGCTACTGCCATTCATTGTTTTGAGCTTGAAAACCACGAGCTTGTCCATGTTTGGATGGAACCATTCAGAGAAGAATACATAGAGGCTGCAGGAAAGAGGAAAAATGGCAAAAGCAATTCCTTGTACAGGTGAAGGCGCTGGGTGCCAGAGAGTGAGGGGAGATGCTTCACAGGGGCAGCAACATTCCTTTTCTTGTCAAAGGGGAGAGCACCGTACATAAGCACAGATAAAAGCAGATGTGTGGATTTGTGATCAGAAGATGGAGAAGCCCCTGTTCGATTTTCTGAGCTGAGTATAAGTGAGCCTCAGAGCATCATCTGTCAGGACACAGGGAAAGAGTGTGGCCAAACATGTGGTCATTACTTCTCAGCAGGCAGAAATTTTTTTTAGGCTCTTGGAAAATGACCTTTTATAGTCTGGAAGTTGCAAAAACTCTTCATAGTGAATTTTTTATCTGTTAAGTTAAAGGGATGCTTTATAACTGTTTTGTAAATTTGTTGTGCATAAATGGGGTTAGAGGTGATGATGGAGGTAGGCATTTCTTTTACTATCAGTTTAAGGTTTAGGCAACTATATTCAGATTCTCTTAAAGCTGGTTTTATAAAAAGGAAATTTAAAACTTCCCATTCAAAATATTTACAAGCCAATGACATATATACTATTTCCTCTCCAACATGGAGTACCTATTTGCTATAGTCACATTAGCTCGTATTTGTGGTCTTTGTTGACACAGCCCTGGTCTTTTCTTTTTTCTTTAAATTTCCTCTAGTTCTCTGGTGTTTTGAAAAGTTTGAAATGAAATTTATAACACTTATCCAAAGCTATAACTAAAATGCATATTCTTAATAGCCTAGATGAAGAAGAAAGTATCATATTCCATTTTTCTGGTCAGTTTTATAATAAGATCAATTTGAAACACTGATGTTTCAAGGTGATTAGCTATGATTTCTAGTTATAAGTTAGTGAGAGGTTCTTACTACATCTTTATTATAGGTTTTAGCTAACAAAATAATGTAAGCTAATTCGACTATTATAAAGACCATGTAGAGGAGGAAAGAGCATGGCTTATTGTTTTGTGAACACTCTGCTTCTGGGTTTGTCTTCTTTTAGGCAGTGTAACATGACTTGTTTTGCATAAAGCCACTTAAGGGACTTGAAATACAACATCTTTTGTATGTAGCCTCTCTAGCTGCATTATTTCCGAAGAGCCAGCACATCGATCACATCCACCTCCAGATTTCTACTTCTGATGACACATGGCTGAGAACAAGGACGAGTTTCATTCAGGCAAAGTCAAATCCAGGTCAGTCTCACTGTCTATGAATCAAAGACATTTGGGGCAGAGATGAAAATGCAAGTGTTACTAGTTAAGTTGTTCAAAACTTATGGCCCAGGAGAGAGTAAACCCACACATATCACAAAACGCAGTCACTGGGTCAGTTCCAGGCTTTTGGAAAGGGCATCAGTTAAAACCACCATAAAGGTATTTTGTTAGATTTCGATCATGGACTCTTTAGCTGTCAGTGTATAACTATTTGAATTTAAAACTACAGAGATTTTATACAATTGATACATAACTAGCCAATCAGGAATATATATGAGTTACATATATACATATGTGAGTTTTAACTTAGACACGTAAGTGCCTACGTTGTGTGCGTGTATATTAAAAGTTCCTTTAATGAAGGGGCTTTAGTGGATGGTAGGGCAGTGACAGGTGAGAGTCCAATTAAACTGAAGGAGTGAAATTTTGGATAATTATACCATTTTCTCTTGTTTCTAGTTTTTCTTAAATTGAAAGAAAAGCATAAACAGATTTAGAATACAATCCAAGATTTATACGTGAATTTTTGCCCTGCCCCGTGGTTCTGATTCTTCCTCTGTCATATGTAATACAGGCTCCCCGAAACCCAGAGTGATTTTCAAGTCCTGTGTTCCTAATGTGGAGTTTTCAAACCATATTCCACACAGAACCAGTATTACCACATGTTCCCTGTAGGGGGATTATATATCTTCTTCCTACTGATATCACGTGACTTGCTTCAGCCAATGAAATGGCACAGGAGTGCCGTGTGCCACTCACAGAAAAAGCCCAAGACCTTCATGAGGTTCTGCAGTTTTCCTTTTATCTCCTCCATGAGACCTACAATAGCCCGAGTGGGAGTTGCTCTTTTAGCCTTGATCCAAGAGTAAAGATGTTGAAAAGAGCTACAGCCACCAAGCAGCTGTCATGTAAAGTGAGTAAGAAATAAAGCACGCTGTTGCAAACCACTGAATTTTGTTACTGCAGCATTCCAACCCATCCCTCCTGATGCATTCCCAGCATCAAAAGGTTTATTGAAGAAATTCTGGAAATGATGCATATGCTATCCCACTCAAAATAATGCACATTGGCATTTTAAAGGATGTTAAAAAAAAATCCTTCAGGAAATAAACCGGTTTACTACTGTGATCTAGCATTTTCCCAATTATCTTGATTAAAGAATATTATTTTTTAATGTTTATTTATTGATTTTGAGAGAGAGAGAGAGCATGCGCACATGTGTGAGCAGAGGAGGGGGAGGAAGAGGAGGAGAGAGAAAAAAATCCCAAGCAGGCTCTGCAATGTCAGCACAGAGATGGATAAAGGACTTGATCTCATGAGCCATGAGATCCTGACCTCATCCAAAAGCAAGAGGCAAATGCTTAACCAATGAGCCACCCAGGCACCCCAAGAATTATTTTTTATATAATAGTTAATAGCCTTTCTCCAAACACAATTTTAAGAAGAGCTGCCCTAATGCATTTTTTTTTTTTTTTTTTACTGAAAGAGATTGATTCAAGGAGCCGGTGGCTCTTGTGAACGTCTGCAAACTATTAATTACTACCTTTATTCCTTTGTTCATTCATTCATTAAATAATGAAAAAATATATCAGGTCTCCAACTGCTATCTTATGGATGTGCAAGAAATATCACTGTCATTACCGTACATAACTCGATTTAATTTCTGACTGCATGTCTAAGCTTTGACACAGTACCTAGTTTCAAGAGTATGATTACTACTGGTCACTTCTCAGGTGTCCACTGTCTAGTTCCACATGGTAGCTTCAGGACTGGGGAGAGGATATTGTCATACTAGTTTCACAACCAAGCCTAGAACACGTGAGAACCTTTGCAGGGCTTCCTATGATCCTGTGTTCTTGGCCACATCACCCAGCCAGTCCCTTCATAGCCTTAACGGTGCTGCCAAGCATCAGGGTCCAGTTCTTTGCTCTGGGACTGCAGTAGGCAGAATTCTATGATGGCCTCCAAGATTCCTGGTCCTAGGAATACACATACCTCTTCTTATTCAGAAAACAATAATCTAGGGACTGGTGTGAATGGATTTTTCAGGTGTAACTCAAGTCCCAAATCAGTTGGCCTTAAATTAGAGAGAATATTCAGGTGGGCCTGACCTAATAATGTAAGCCCTTTAAGAGCAGAGTGTTTTTTCCTGCTGGTTGCAGGAGAGGAAATCAAAGATTCAAAGCATGAGAAGGATTCAACACACCATCACAGGCTTGAAGGTAAAATGGAGAGCGGCCCTGACTGACAGCCAGTGGGAAACATGGGCCTCAGCCCTAAGACCACAAGACACTGGGTTCTGCCAACCTGGAAGTGATTTCTCCCAGAGTCTCCTGACAAGTCTCGGCCTCGCTGACACCTCAGTTTCAGCCTGTGATATTCTAGCACACACTGTACTGGACCTACAGAACCGTGAGCCGTAGGACCATGGAAGGCACGGCCCCCGTGGAACTGTGAGCTAATAATGAATAGGGTTTTAAGCTGCTAGGTTTGTGGTAATGTATTCTGCAGCAATAGAAGATGAATACAGGCCCCGAAGGGTTTGCTCATGCTCCTCTTCTCCCATCTGGGGTCTCTGTTTCCAGTTTGGAAGGAAAGTCAGAAAGCGAGAGGGAAGTCTGTGCAGCCCTTATTTCCTCAAGACACTCTCTTTATAACCTTTCATTTGTTTCAAATGCTGTCCATTTTTCTTAAAGTTTCGATGTTCAGAAAGTGAAAGCCAGAGACTTGGCAGGCTGCTGCACCCCTCCCCCACTCCTCCGTCCCTCAAAACACTCAGAGCCACCACCTGCTACCCCTAGACAACAATCGGAGCCTATTACCTGGTTGAAAGTGGGGAGAGGAAAGAGAATAATACAGGGAGGGGTAAACGCTCCACAAACTGGTATCTGTACATCCTGTTCCATCCCAACAGCTTCATCCCACAGCTGTGTGAATTTAGACATGGCAGAGGAAAGGCTCCCGGAAGGGACATCAGAGGCAGCATGTGACCGAGAGACAGTGGGGCCCTGTACACGACTGCCGGCCCTGCCCTGGCTACATTCCTTACGTGCTGCAGGATGGCACCAGATCAGCCCTTGGGAAACAGAAGGGAAATTGTTCCCCAGGCTCTGGCCAGAGGGCACGGCCCCCACAGGGAGCACTTCCCCGAGGGTGGCAGCATGTGGCAGTGAGGCGTATTTACATGGTAGAAATCCTGGAGTCTCTCGGGTGAAGGGAGAAACCATCTGGTGGTGCCTCCTGGTATCAGGCTCTGGACGATGTGGCCCAAGTCCTGATCGGTAATTTCGTAAGCACGTTTCTCTGGGGCCCGAAGAGGGGGAAGCTGCCAGCACGGGAACATAGGCTGTGAGGTACAGAACTTCTAAGAATCACAGGGGAAGCAACCTTCTCCTTTCTTTCCCCAGGACAGCCTCCAGGGAGAAGAGGCAAATAGAACGAGCCATTTCCATGTATGCAGTGCCCACTTTCTGCCAGGCAGTGTACCACAGTTTCCATGCATTTTATCGTTTAGCCCTTATAGCAAATCTGCAGGGTTGGTGAATCCCCGTTTTAAAGATGAGGAAGTTAAGCCACAAAGAGGTTGAAAGTCAGGCGATAGAGTCGTCAGGGTTCAGTCCAACAGACCTTGGCTCTTGTCCTTCACTCTCAAAACAGGTTGCCTGTTACATGGAGACCCCTAAACAAGATCATCTGTGGGATGAAGGTGAGAAGGAAAGATCGCGTGGCTCTGGGACAGCATGAACTGGCATCTAGGTAAAACTGTTTAAATTCGTTGTCAAAGAATCCAGTTTGGAAGAGGAACTGTGATCACTTTGATCTTGGCAGCTACACCCAGACACACTCCCTTTGTGCCTCCAGATGTGGTTCTATTTGTACTCAGTATGGCGGCCTGACAGGCTTCAAATCTAGCTCACTACTGCCTTCAGTCTCTTTAACACCTTATTGTGAAGAATAACTCCCTTCTATTGATCCAATAGTATTTGATTCCAACGGCTTCTACGGTAGTTACCACATCGTATTACAGGTGTGTTGTCACCAAAGGTTCCACCCTACCACCATTACTATTGATTCTTGTTTCCTCAAGACCAAAGTAAGTCCAGCACATAGTGGGTCTTCAGTATTTGAGAGAAAAACCCAGAAATCTTTGCCTTCTCCTGGCCACGGATATGGTGGCAAATGATTTGGTTCTAGAATATGTTCTTATAAATTGGCCAAGGTCTAGTCAGCTCTGAAATCAGAAGCATCACTGACCTGCCCCTCTGGTGCTTGAGCCAAAGGATAAACACTAAGACTGTGTTGAGACGGGAGGTCCTAGTCAAGGTGAAGGACAAGGACATGGTTGTCAGAGCAGGGGCTGAGGGGATACCTGGGCCCAGTGTGTTGTGGATCTGAACCACAGATAAGCAAGCTTCATATCAAGAGGTCTCCACCAGTGAAGACAGCAGAAAATCTCAAATGCTACTGTTCTTGGCTTCCAAAGGAGCCCCTGCTGAAACCATTACCCAAGAAAGTAACTGCCCTTAATCCTCTGTTCCACTAGCTGGCACTGCTGCCCTTCCTCATCTGGTCCTTTCCACCACTCTCTGCCTGAGCCCTCCTCATGCCTCCACCAGACCCAGTAGGGGCTGTTCCTGTAGAATTCTACTTGAAGCCCTCACTGGAGCTTAGCTCTATAATTTTCACATCTGGAGATTCTCGTGTACTCCTGTTCTTCTGCTAGATGCTTCTCCTCAGCCAACCCCCACCCTGTATATGCCGTGTGCCTTGTGGAAGCTAAGTCTCCCCGCCCTTGCCCTCGATCCCCACACCAAGCTGTATTGGGTCTGGCTTGTCACCGGCCGCTGCTGGGAGGAATCCTCCTGTTGGCTCAGAATGATGGGAATTGCAAGACGGGGAAAGATCTTGCCACGGACTGAGGAGAGTGAGAGGGATGTGGTTCTGATAATGCTGTTTGGAACTTGTGATGTGTTTTCTCAGAAGTGATGATAATGAGGTTCTAGAATGTTGTTGGTATCACACTGTTTTGGCTAGGCGATGAGTGCCACTGGCCGTGGTTGGGTGGTCTGGCATAGCTCTATGGGTAAATATATTCTGAGTTCCCAAGAGTGTCTTGGAGATGAACTTTGATTCTACAACTGGTTAGGAACTGCCTGTTTCTCAAATTTACCCCAAGGAACTTATGATTTTTCTGTGTCATGATTCTGAGGTAGTTCTGGTTTCATGATCAGTATAAATCAGGGTCAAATCTTACGCTCTTAGAAGTGAATATGCTAAGAGAATAAGTTTTCCTGAAAACACCTTCCCAGAAAGCGACACAGAAGCTGGACTCCTCATTCTGAACAAAACTCAGAACATTCTGCCCTTGGATTTGATTCCTGTTTTGAATATTCTCGAGGAAGGAAGGAAGATAGCTGGTAAAGGGGCACCCAGCTACGGTGGCCTTGCACCCAGATCCCAGGTTTCAATGAAGTTACTTCCTCCTCAGACATCTGCCCTTTCTTTTTATGTTCTTTTCAGGATATTATTAGAAGACATGTCAAATATGATCTTAGGGACAAAGATTTTGAAAATACCTGCTTATTGAAGCTTTGGTCTTTAATTCTTCCTGGTTGTATCTAAGTTCCTGGTTGTATCTTCCTAGTTGGATCTAAGTTGTATCATTCTATTCTGAGTGAAAGAGATGTGATCATCAGTTTCTTTAAATTGACTCAATCAACCCTGGCTGAAGAGGTTGGGTAAGTTCTGAGGAATGATAAGACCCAGTTCATATTATCTTACAACATGCTCCCCACTCTTGTCCACATCACCCCTTGAAATGTTATTAAACGAGTGGCAAACATAATCACTGTCTTTCCTCTCCTGTTCTTTGGTTTCCTCCAGCTTGCTGACATGGAAAGCAGCCTGAGCAAGTCCACAGTTTGTTGGCAGTATCCTGAGGTGAATTGGCCATGTGGTTAGCACTCTGAACTTCAGAAGGACAAGGGTTTTGAAATGCAAAGGAGCAAGAGCAGGACTGCCTGTTATTTTATCAACAAGGCAGCCTTGTTTCTCTTGTATCTTTGAAATAAGAGGTGAGCTTTTCATCATCCAAGAAAATTTACAGGCAGAGAGTATCTCTCCCTCTCATGTCACATGGACCCTACCTGTTTTGGAATAATGAACCTACAACACAGAGGAAATAAAAACCAAACAAAAACCACCAAGTCAAAAACCTGAGAGGCTATCTTGTGACCCTCTGCTAAGCTCTGCCCCATGCATACCCTCTTACTGGCGGGACTGGGGGTTGGAAAACTGCGGGAGAAACTCAGAAGTTGAAGTTCAAGGCTTCTACTAAGCGGCAGGCTTGTCTTTGCCATTTTTATTTCCCTTGAGACCTTTCACAGCATCTCTCATTGCAAAAGCAACTCTGAATAAGAGCCAGTAATTACTACAATGGATAGTTAATATTTATTAAGTTCTTAATAAACTTTAATAGTCATTACTCATGTAAACTTATTAAAAACCCCAGCAAATTCGTGAGGAACCATTTCCTAGGGTGATTTATAAAACCACAGAGACTATCAAATTTCAACAAATCACCCTGGAAGTGAAGATAACTTAAAAATGAATAAAAATCAAAACAAATTTGGTGTCTGATTGTGACTTAAGTGAACTATTAACGTAAGTTCTTTGATGCTATTTGTTAAGCCACAGGAAAAAAACAACTTTATGTTTTTCTTACTAACAACAAAGCAACTTTGAGCAAATGTTCATGATTCTGAAAGGATTGCAAAGCCTCAATGGATCTGTGGTCTGTGATGCTTGAGTTACAAGAACATTGGTGGTGGGTGTGAATTTTGTTTTGTTTTTTGCTTGTCTACTTACTGAGTAGGACAGTGATGCATTAAGAAGAGGTAGGGTATGGGTGCCTGGGTGGCTCAGTTGGTTGAGCATCAGACTTCGGCTCAGATCATGATCTCTTGGTTTATGAGTTCTAGCCCTGCGTCTGGCTCTGTGCTGACAGCTCAGAGCCTGGAGTCTGCTTCACATTCTGTGTCTCCCTTTCTCTCTGCCCCTCCCCAGCTTGTGCTCTCTCCGTATGTCTCTCTTTCTCTCCCTCTTTCAAAAGTAAACAAACGTTAATTAAAAAAAAGAAGAGGTAAGGTAAAAGCCCAAACACAAGAAGTGTTGAATCATACATTACAAGATTTGAATTCACACATTTTCTAATTTGTACACTTTGACAACTAAAGAAAACCCTTGTCATTCTCTTTTTCACTTAAAAAAATTTTTTATATAATGGATATATTATAATGGATTATATATATGTGTATATATACATGTACATACGTGTATGTGTATAAATATATTTTATACATATATATATATTTTTTTCTTACTGAGAGAAAAGTCCTTCACATTTTGAATTCCTGGGTTTAAATCAAGTATTAGCTCTCCAGCTAGTCCATGGGTAATGATTTTGGGTCCTCATACCGAGCTAGTTCTTCCACCCACTATCCAGGAGAGGAACATGGATTTTGTTTCCTGAATAACTACCTTTTCTTTGGATACCAACTATCTTGATACAGAGTCTTTTTCTAATACCATATTTTTTTTTAGTTCTGAATTATAAAAATTATGTTTAAAATCTAGAAATTTCAGAGAAGTTTAATGAAAATTTTTAGAAATCAGCAGAAATTCCACCATTTGGGGAGAACTGCTGCTAACATATCATGCGTCGCATATGTTATTTACTTTTTTTTTTAACTATTTATTACCACAAATCATACTTGTAGGGTTACCAGATAACATAGAAGATGTCCAGTTAAATAAACAATGATACATGTCTTGGTATAAGTATGTCATATGCAATCTTTGGGACATATTTACACTAAAAAAATATCACTCGTTTATCTGAAATTCAAATTTAACTGGACAGCCTCTATTTTTATTTGCTAAATCTGGCACCTGTAATCATTCTCAGTGCATAAATGCAAAAAGAATGAAACATAAATCACCAGGATTCTCACATTCTCATTACCCTCAATTCTTTCCCTAGTCCCTTCATATAATTGGAAGTAATTTGGGTGTTTCCCATTTAACCCATTTAACTGTAAATTAAAATGATTTACGAATGCTGTATTTTCAATAAATAATATCATCTTATTGACCTCCTTTGGTTTTTCCTTCTTTTTCTGGGGTCCTCTTATAAGAAGAATGAATATGGATGAAGGCCAGAGTAAAGACAGCCAGAGATACCACCAGAATGAAAGGTTTTCAGGCTAAGACTCTGCTAACAGTACTCTCCTCTTCGGCAGGTCAGGAGAGCAAGGGAAGCATTTGCCTGATGAGGGGCATGTGTGTGTGGGCGTGCGTCTCGGTTCTTCCATGCCTGAAATATAGCTGACAGCAGACAAGGAAAAGTGCACTGCAGCTCAAACAGTTACGCAAATATCCCTCACTTCCCATGTTTTGATTGATCTAAGCAGGTTATCCCTCCACTCTGCTAAGGTAAAACAGGAGAATGGGCATTAGCTTTCCAAGAGATTTTTGTGCTGTTTCGGAAAGCAGGATACTCAGTGGTGAACTAACTGTGTGTGTGGATGTGTGTGCAAGCACATGTGGTGGAGGGCAGAGACCGACTTAAAGGGGCCTCCTTTATCCTATAGCATGCTCTAATGTAGAAGGAGTACATCTTCTGGGCTTGATCTGTAGTGCCTAAGTATGCTACAATATCAACACTAATCACTATTATAATGAAGAGTGCAGTTGTTTTTGAGAAGAAATAGTGGTCAGGTAGGTTTCTAGAATTTGTAAAGTGAGGTTTCTAGGTAAGTGTTCAAAGCTTTTCTTTTCCTCTGCCTCTGCCCAGGGGTGGGTCAAGGACAGGCTCATGCTGCCAGGAGGAATTTCTCTCCTTAGGAGAAGCAGAGGGACTCAGGGGCTGTGCTCACATGAGAGCGACTCTCTTCTGCCCTTCTGACTCCCACAGACTCCATGCCTACTTGAAGTGCCAGCTGTGCTCTGGGCTTTGGGAACCCTCCCACCGACTTCTCCTCTGGCCTCTAGCCTAATAAAAGGAGCCCTCTCCTGTTTGCTGTGGCTGCTCTGAAGAATAACCAGATGGTTGTAAATCTTCCTTTAAAATGTCTTTCGTATAAGAGAGGGCCTATGATTAAACAACTGAACTGTTTTCTTTCTTTTCTTTTCTTTTTTTTTTTTTTTTTTTTTCCATCTGCTGGACAACCTCAAGGTCATGCCTAACTAAAGAGAAGCTTCTCCTGTCTGGGCAGGGATTTGCAAGAAGATTCCTTCTGGGTAGATCTACTCAACTCTTCACACTTGGCCAGAATCAGAAGTGTGCCAGGCACAGGCACAGTGCTGGAGAGAAAACACTGAAAGTGTAATTGGCCTCAAGGAGCTCATCTGGTGGAGAAAACAGAAAAGAATCAATTATAATATGAGAAGTGTTATGGAAAATTTATGGCCATGGAAATGGAAGGCCTGGTGTGTGTGTGTGGGTGTGTGTGTTAAGAGTGATATGAGCAGAGACTACTAAAGTTTTGTTGAAAGAAGTGGTATTTAAATTGAGCCTTGAAGAATTGTAGGAGGTAAGCTAAATAGGAAAATTATTCCGAAAACAGCATTAACAATACATACAAATGGGAAGATGGCTACACACTCAGGGAACTGCAGGCCAGTGTGTCTGGATTCTGGAGCAGAAGGAGAGATATGTGAACAGGACTCTGGGAGAACCATGATGACACTGGAGAATTTTAGAAGACTCTTATAATGGAACTTACCCTTCAGAAAGATGTTGCTTGCAATAGCATGGGTAAGCGACTAGAGGAGATTGGCCAGATTTATAGGTTTGAGAATCATCAGTATTTAAATGTCATATTGACTCTAGGACCTACGTATGGTATTTGGGAGTCTCTATAAATGGGTAGCAACAGGTTTCAGTACATTATTGGAATATTCTCTTGGAACAATTATTGGAATATTGTATTGGAAGTGCTCTATAGATACTTATACACATTTTTATAGAGAATTAAAGTTTTTCATTTTTACTACTCTTGGTTGCCACAATTTTGAATGATGAGAAAGGAACCACTAGTCTCCTTTTATAGAAAAAGAAACTGAGGTTCAGATTGAATGACTTCCCTGAGGTCATACAGCTAGTAAAGTTGCACTGGTCTTCTGTCTTCAAATCCTAAACTCTCCTGCACACCAAGGGGCCTCTTATATTACAGTGAACAACTGTATAACTAACCAAATCCTCCTTTCTGTCACAGGCAAATGTGGATCCCTTAAGGGTTTTAAGGAGCAAAGTTACAATACCCACACAAAAATTATACCACAGCACTCTTGGCATGCACAGCACCAACCTAGAAGTCCTTATTTTGTTGCTAAATGTATTCTTTGTACATGCTTATTGTCTGGAATATGGTATAAAAAAAGTATGGTCGCATAAGGAACTTGAGTTTATCTGGGTTCTTGCTAATGTATTTCCTTCAGTGTCATGAAAAGTAGGGTCTCTGGGGTTGGTACAATGTTAAGATAAAGCTATGCTGTCTTCAGCATAATGCCTCTCCCACAATTCCTGCTGGTATATTTGTGCCCACTGCAATGGATTGTACAGAAGTATGAGAAAACCATGTGAGTCAATTTCCT
The DNA here is from genome assembly GCF_014898765.1 of Herpailurus yagouaroundi. Taxonomy (NCBI): domain Eukaryota; kingdom Metazoa; phylum Chordata; class Mammalia; order Carnivora; family Felidae; genus Herpailurus; species Herpailurus yagouaroundi. The sequence continues at coordinate 42,457,541 of NW_024412394.1, read as the reverse complement.
CTCATTTCATAGGTTGGGAAACTGTGATTGTTCATATCACATCTGAGTGTTTAACTCTGATCTCCTCACCCATGAATGAGGAGACCTTCTACAAAAACTCCCAAGGGACTCTCTTTAAGTCTGCTTCCTATACTTCCTCTGAGCTAAGTTGATCTGTCATCCTGTAAGCCCAGGCTCTCTCTCTGTGCCTGGCCTCCCTGGAGTGAGGTATTGGGTTGGATACTGTACTGAGCCAGTCTTTCAGATCACTTACGGCCTAAACTCTCTAGCCATAGGCAAATCATGCCCCACCTTACATCCTTCCCAGATTTCTATAAACCCTGCCAGGTCCAGCAACCTTGACTTCAATGATAAAGGGGTAAAGACAATGAACTCAGAGAGACAGTGGACCTCAGGTTCTGTGCAAAATTTTTGTTTTCCTAATTCCAGGTATGTAGTCTGATCACTAAATGATACTCTTCATTCTCACCATAGTTTACTTACCCATTTCCCTATCACCGAACATTTTGGTTATTTAGAATTTTGTGTATATAAATAACAGTACATGTGTTCATAAAGCCTTTTATTCTGTTTAATTATTATGACTAATTTACCTCAATTGGCATAAGTATCAGGAGTCCTGTGAATTCTTCTGATTCCTCTCCCCTAAGATCCTTTCTAATGCCAAATCCACTAATATTTCTATTTTCTCTCTTTTTTTATTCATGACCATAATTCAATTCCTTATTATTTTCCTTTGAACTATGGTAATAGCTCCCTAATAGACTGTCTTAGGTCTCACACTCAAATAGTCTTCCATATACACTATCATACTAGTATGGCCATTTTGTCTCACAGAGGTACCTAAAGTCTAAAAAGACCTGAGAATCCCCGCATCAAAAATGACCAGTCTTGGTAATTCAGGAAATCCATAAGCTAAAACACCAGTGTCTAGACTAAAGTCCATAGTCTCTGAAAAACACAGTCACTGTGTAATTGGCTGTTCTTTACAAACAGCAAATAGCTGGGGGGTGGTGGGGGGAGGGTATTCCCAGAGGTTGCTCTTCTGGACAATGCACAGGCTTGAAAACAAGAATATTCAAGTACTTCTGATTTCTTATTTTTATTTTTGCAGTTAAACTCCTGGACATATCTGATTAAAAGTATTCTACCAGAATGGGATTAAAAAGAATGCCCCTTTGGGGTAGGTCATTTAAACTTCCAACTTCTGCCTAAAGCTATGTAAAGCCCTGAAGAGATTTTAAAATAAGAAACCTGTCTTCCATCCTCTGGGAGGACAAATACAGTTCATGGAATCGTCTATGAGTCAGAGACTGAGTATAACCTCATTTATCTGGGAAGGCATGAATCCAGCCAAAAACTAAATGTACTCCAGGAGTCTTTCATGGTGGAGGATCATAACTGATAGCTCCTAGCCTCAAAATGTCCAGGCCCAGTTCATCTTTTCCATGTATTGTGACTCAGAACTTTGGAAAACCAACTGAATCATGCTCAAGCATTTGGACCTGTGATATAGTTAGAAGACAAGTCACACTGATTTTTACGTCAAAATGTCAACCTTGCTTTCTATAAGCCTAAAATCTTTAACCTATGAAATTACCCTAAATCAACTACAGAATCTCTTTTTCTGCATCCTCTTCCTAGTAATTCTAATTTGGAATTTTTCCTCTGTATATTTTGAAAAAATCCATACTCAACAGAGAAAATTGATATAGATTCTAGAACATGACAATCATGTACTTAGCATCACCCCATATTGAGTCAGATTACTTGAGTGTTATTATGTGACTTTAGCTCTCCAAATAAATGCTTTCAGAAATCTATAATTTAGTATTATGCCCTTGGCTTAAAAAACTTTTTTAAATGTATATTTAGTTTTGAGAGAGAGAGAGAGAGAGAACGAGTTGGAGAGGGGCAGAGAGGGAGACAGAGAATCTGAAGCAGGTTCCAGCTCTCAGCTGTCAGCACGGAGCCGATGGGGGCTCAAACTCACAAACCATGAGATCATGACCTGAGCCAAAGTTGGCCACTGAATCAACTGGGCACCCAGGTGCCCCTGCCCTTGGCTTTTGTGAGTGTCAGTGAAGAACAGCCATGTGAAAAAGGAATCTTCACTGTTGATTAAATTAGCTCTGAGGAGTAACCCATAACTTTATCTGTAGTCCTTTCTTCTGTGAAGATCTGCTCTGCATCACCTTGGCTCTCAGACTCAGGAGAGCCTAGTATTGGAGAGAGACTTCACTTAACACCATGGCTGCAAAATGAGCTTCAAGCATCCCTGGGGCCTTCCAGCTGGGGTCTCTGGGAAACTGACACTCATGAAAAGGGGTGTGGGGAAATAAACCAGGTGAACATGAGTGTGGAGCCCACCTCCACTTCAGTCAAAGCAACTCTGCTTCTTTATATTCTGTGGATTGTGGCTCTTTCAATGCTTTTGTTTAGGAAACTGGTTACTCTTACACTTGGAAATCTTTGGTGTAGTGGTTAAAAGAGCACGAGTTATAGCATCAAAAATTTCTGAGATTAATTTTCAACTCTCTCACTTATCAGTTTTTCTGTCATTGGCAACACAACTGTCTCAACATCTTAGTTTTACTATTTGTAAAATGGGAATATGAAAAATACCTGCTCCTGGGGGGGGGGTGTAGAGAGGATTTAGTAAGATTTAATAAGATAAGAATGTCCATCACTTAGGAAAGAGATTTCCATGCAAATGGAGGTGGAAAAAATGCTGAGGTAGCAATATTTATATCAGAAAAAATAGACTTTAAAACAAAGACTGTAACAAGAAACAAACAAGGACATTACATAATGATAAATTAAATAAGATGGTATAACAATTGTAAATATCTATGCACCCAACATAGGAGAACCTAAATATATAGTGCAAATATTAACAGACATAAATGGAGAAATTGACAGTAGTACAATAAGAGTAGGAAACCTTAACAACCCACTTAAATCAATATATATGTCATCCAGACAGAAAATCAATAAGCAAACAGTGGTTTTAAAGAAAACATTGGACCAGATGGACTATATCTATCTATATCTGTATCTATCTATCTATCTATCTATCTATCAACATTCCACCCCAAAACAAAAGAACATACATTCTTTTCAAGTGCACACAGAACATTCCCCAGGAAAGATCACATGTTTGGCCATAAAACAAATCTCAATAAATTTAGGAAGCCTGAAATCATATCAAGCATCTTTTTTGACCACAAAGGTATGAAGCTAGAAACCAATTACAAGGGAAAAAAAGCAACAAAAACCCCACAAACAGGTGTTTCTGGAGACTACACAACATGCTACTAAACCACCAATGGGTCAATGAAGAAATCAAAGAGGAAATTAAAAAAAAAAATGGACACAAATGAAAATGAAAACACAACAGTTTAAAATCTATGGGATGTAGTAAAAGCAGATTGAAGAGGGAAGTTTATAGTGATACAGGCCCATTTTAAGAAACAAGAAAAATCCAAATAAAAAATGTAACCTTACACCTAGAGGAACTAGAAAAAAAAAAGCCCAAAGTTAGTATAAGGAAGGAAATAATAAAGATCACAGAAATAAATGAAATAGAGACAACAACAAAAAAAAATAGAAAACATCAGGGTAACTCAGAGCTAGTTCTCTCAAAGAGAGATAAGGAAGATAAAGATAAAGGAATTTGAAAAACCTATAGCTAGATTCATCAAGAAACAGAGAGAGCTCAGATGAATAAAATCAGAAATGAAAGAGAAGCTACAACTGACACCACAGAAATACAAAGGATTGTAAGAGGCTAGTATGAAGAATTTACACGCCAACAAATTGGACAACATAGGAGAAATGAGAAAATTCCTAGAAACATACAATCTTCCAAGTCTGAATTGGTAACAGATAATCTTAAACAGACCAATTACTAGTGACAAAATTAAATCAGTAATCAAAAAATCTCCCAACAAACAGAAGCTCAGGACCAGGTGGATTCACAGGTGATTCTACCAAGCATGTAAAGAAGAGTTAATATCTATCTTTCTCAAACTATTTCAAAAAATAAAAGGAGGTTTCCAAACTCATTCTATGAGGTCAGCATTACCCTGATACCAAACACACACAAAGATGCTACCAAATAAATAAATAAATAAATAAATAAATAAATAATAATAATAATTTCAGACCAGTATCCCTGATGAACATAGATGTAAAAATCCTCAACAAAATATTAACAGACTGAATTTAACAGCATATTAATTGGATCATTCACCAAGATATAGAGAGATTTATTCCAGGGATGCAAGGATGTTTTAATATTCACAAATCATTTAACACGAGACACCACATTAACAAGATGAAGGATAAGAATATATGATCAGGGTGCCTGAGTGGCTTGGTCGGTTAGGCATCTGACTTTGGCTCAAGTTATGATCTCACAGTTTGTGAGTTCGAGCCCCATGTCTGGCTTTGTGATGAGAGAGCCTGGAGCCTGCTTCAGATTCTGTGTCTCCCTCTCTTCTCTGCCCCTCCCCTGCTAGTGCGCTCGCTCTCTCTCTCTCTCTCTCTCTCTCTCTCTCTCAAAAATAAACATTAAGAATATATGATCATTTCAGTAGATGTATAAAAAGTATTTAACAAAATTCAACATCGATTCATGATGAAAACTGTGAACAAAGTGGGTTTAGGGGGAACATACTTCAATATAATAAAGTCTATGTATGATAAACCCACAGATAACATCATACTCAATGTGTAAAGCTGAAAGCTGTTCCTCTAAGATCAGGAACAAGACCAGGATGTCCACAACCACCACTTTTACTTAACATATTACTGGAAGACTTAGCTGCAACAATCATACAAGAAAAAGAAATAAAAGATATCTGAGTTGGTAAGGAAGTAAAACTATCACTATTTATAGACAACATAATACTATATATAGAAAACCCTAAAGGCAACCAAAAAACTATTAGAATAAATGAATTCAGTAAAGTTGCAGGACAATAAATTAATATACAGAAATCTGTTGTATTCTTATACACTAATAATGAAGCAGCAGAAAGAGAAATTAAGAAAAAAAGCACATCACAATTGCATCAAAAAGAATGAAATACCTAGGAATAAATTTAACCAAGGAAGGGAAAGATCTATACTCTGAAAACTGTAAAACATTTATGGACAAAATTGAAAACAACACAAATAAATGGAAAGATATACCATGCACATGAATTGGGAGAATTCATATTATTAAAATGTCCATACTCCCCAAAGCAACCTACAGCTTCAATGTAATGCCTACCTAAGTCCCAATGGCATTTTTCACAGAAGTAGAACAAACAATCCTAATGTGTATGGAACCATAAAAGACTTTGAATAGCCGAAGCAATCTTGACAAGAAAGAAAAAAGGTGGAAGTATCATAATCTCAGATCTCAAACTATATTCCAGAGCTATATAGTAATCAAAAGAGTGTGATAGTGGCACAAAAATAGACACATAGATCAATAAAGCAAAATAGAGAGTCCAGAAAGAAACCTACTCTTAGATGGTTAATCTGTACACAACAAAGGAAGCAAGAATATACGATGGGGAAAAGATGGTCTTTTGGTCTTTTCAATGCAAAAGAAAGATATTTGTGAATGATCTGATAAGGGTAAACATTCAAAATATATAAAGAACTCATACAACTCAACACAAACAAAACCATCTGATTAAAAAATGGGCAGAGGACCTGAACAAGTATTTTTCCAAAGAAGATATACAGATGGCCAAGAGACACACAAAAAGTTGCTCAACATCGCTAATGGGGGGAAATGCAAATCAAAACCACAATGAGATATCACCTCACACCAGTCGGAATGGCTAGTATCAAAAAGATAGAACACATATTGGCAAGGAAGTGGAGGGAAGGGAATCCTGGTATACTACTGGGGGGATTTAAAATTAGTACAGCCACTATTTAAAACAGTATGGAGGAAAACGGTATGGAGTTTCCTCAAAAAATTAAAAATAGAAATACCATATGATCCAGTAATTCCACTTCTGTGTATTTCCTCCCTAAAAAACAAAAACAGTAATTTGAAAAGACATATGCACCCCTATGTTTAATGTAGCATTATTTACAATAGTTAAGCTGTGGAAGCAACTTAAGTGTTCATCAATAGATGATTGGATGAAGAAGATGTAGGGTGCGTGTGCACATGCACACACACACACACATACACACATACACACACACACTGGAATAGTATTCAGCCTTTAAAAGGGATGAAATCTTGCCTTTTGCAATAACATGGATGGACCTACAGAGCACTATGCTAAGTGAATAAGTCAGACAGAGAAAGACAAATACCATATGATTTCACTTATATGTGGACTCTAAAAATCAACAAACAAAAAGCAAAATAGGGGTGCCTGGTTGGCTTGGTGGGTTGAGTGTCCAACTCTTGATTTCAGCTGAGGTCATGATCCCAGGGTCATGGGATCAAGCCTTATGTTGGGTTCTGTGCTGAGTGTGGAGCCTGTTTAAGATTCTCTCTTTCCCTCCCTCTCCCCCTCTCCCTGGCTCATGCTCTCTAAAAATTAAAAAAAAAAAAAAATTAAAAGCAAAACAGGAATAGACTCATAAATACAGAGCATAAGCTGGTGGTTGTCAGAGGGGAGGTTGGCGGGGGATGGGTGAATTAGGTGAAAGAAATTAAGAGGAACAAATTTCCACTTAATAAATTATGTCATGGGGATGAAAAGTACAGCATAGGGAATATAGGCAATAATATCGTAGTAACATTGTATAGTGACAGATGGTGACTATACTTATTTTGGTGAGCATTTCATAATATATACATTATGAAAAGTCAACAAATATTAAATAACAAACTAATATAATATTGTATGTCAACTATACTTCAATTAAAAATATTTTTGGGGGGTGCCTGGGTGGTTCTGTTGGTTAAGTGTCTGACTTGATTCAGCTCAGGTCATGATCTTGCAGTTCATGTGTTCGAGCCCCACATCAAGTTCCATGCTGACAGTTCAGAGCCTGGAGCCTGCTTCGGATTCTGTGACTCCCTTTCTCCCTGTCCCTTCCCCACTTGTGCTCTCTCTCCCTCTCAAAAATAAACATAAAAAAAATTTTTTTAATTAATTGTTTTTGGGGTGCCTGGGTGGCTCAATCAGTTAAGTGTCCAACTTTGGCTCAGGTCATGATCCCATGGTTTATGAGCTTGTGAGCCCCACATCAGGCTCTCCACTGTCAGCACAGAGCCTGCTTTGGATCCTCTGTCTCCCCCTCTCCCTGTCCCTCCCCAACTGGTTCTCTCTCAAAATAAATAAACTTTATAAAAAAATAAATTTTTTAATAATAAAAAATAAATTGTTTAATAATAAAAAATAAATTTTTAATAAAAAATAAATTGTTTAATAATAAAAATAAATTTTAATAATAAAAAATAATTTTTTAATAATAAACAAAAATAATCATGACACAGTTTGGTTCTGAACCTTTGGTGTCCATTTAGTTTCCCCAGTAGAGCCCAGGGCCCACCTGCACTGAACAAAATTCCCAGGCTTCTGCACATAGCTTAAGAACAATCTACCATATAACTGACATGCAGTAAATGCTTTCCAACAACTTTTGGCAAACCATTTGCTTCCATTTATTTACAGTGAGCACAATGTAACACATCACACTTTTGGTTTTGTTTTATGCTCTTGCTGCCCTCAAGTTCAGAGGTCAATTATGCATTCAACTGCTGTAGGTTTCCTTAGGCTTGGTTATCTGGTATCGATATCTCCTACTGATTCATTATTTAGCATTTTATACAACTCAGTTTTGTTTATGGTTTTATTGTATCTCTACTTTTCACTGTATGCTACCTCCAAAATAATTTTGGAAATATTTAGGGCATAAATAATTTTTAAAAAGTAAATATAGCTATGCACACTAAATCTTTTTCATAACAAAGAATCTTAAGGGGGTGCCTGGGTGGCTCAGTCAGTTAGGTGTCTGACTTCAGCTCAGGTCACAACCTCACGTTGGTGAGTTCGAACATGGCATCAGGCTCTCTGTCAGAGCAGAGCCTGCTTCAGATCCTCTGTCCTTCCTCCCTCTACACCCTCCCACTTGCACTCTCTCTCTTTCAAAAATAAACATTTTAAAAAAGTAAAAAAAAATCTTAAAATGTGCAGCAATGCAGAAGCACCTCTGATTGAAAACGTCAACATCTCACTCCAGAGTGATAGGCCCGAATATGTGCAAATTTTTAAAGATTACTCCCTAAGTAGTTAGCTGTGAATCTCAATACATTTCTTGGAAACAGGCATCATAAATAAAGACATGCCTTCCTAACCTGTCAATGTACGTTTCCACTTTTTCCTTTGAAGAATAAATCATATTTAAAAAAAGAGTCATGTGTAAGCATGTTAAAGCATATTCTGGGATGACAAGAGATTGCCAGAATGTGTACAAAGCCATTATTAGAGGAAGTGGATGATCAATGAAAAGAAGCACCATCTAGAGTTAAAAAAAAAAAAAATGTTTTAAAAAAGTTGTGCCAAAGCCCAGGCAACTACATTCAGTATTCATAGGGCCTCAGTGGTTGTTTGCTACATCTGTTTGCAAAAACATTATGGCATTAGATAGATACCATAAATAAGGTTTTAACACAGCAGCACAGCTGATAAAGGAACTTATAACTAATATCTTTAAAAAATTATTAATGGCTGAGTTTCAACTGTCACTACTTCCTATTAGCTAATGGTGCTGAAGTAACCTATGATCACCTGAAAATCACGTTTTGCTATTCTTAAGATATTATACCTTTCTAAAAATTTCACATCAAAGACATGTTTCTGTGTTATATCACAGGAAAGTAAAAATACAAGCTGTATAGAGTTCAACTGATATAAAATCATTAAAAAATTAACCATGTCCACTTATTATGACTGGTTATAATAAAAAAGAATAGGTGTTAAATGCGTATCTACTTCATGTTCAAGACTGTTTAGGAACACAATATGTAAATATTCTTAGCACCAATGCAGTGAAATCTACAAATATGTATTATGCTGTCATGCAAAGAGACTTTGTGACAGACTAATATTCCTTTTCCATTAATTAAGGGAGAAAGTAGGGAAATATAATTCCACCATGGCTAGTAGTGGCTGATATTGCTTATTTTTGTATTTAACTTTCTTTGCTTCAAGGGTGCCTGGGTGGCTTAGTCGGTTAAGCATCCAATTCTTGATTTTGGCTCAGGTCATCATCTCACCGTTTATGAATTCGAGCCCCAGGACAGACAGGCTGACAGCTCAGAGCCTGTTTGGATTCTTTCTCTCTCTCTCTCTCTCTCTCTCTCTCTCTCTCTGCGCCCCTCCCCCACTTACACTCACATGCATGCACTCTTTTTCTCAAAATAAACTTAAAAAAAAAAACCTAAAAAGTAAATATAACCTTCACATACTCTTTGCTCTTGACAAACTGCAGTTAATCCTCTCTCCATGCTTTTGCTCAAAGGGTTCATTTTACTTGAGATGACTTTCCTTCCATGACCTCAGTCAGCAAGATCCTTGACATCCTGCGTGGCCCAGTTCCCAATGCCCTCCTCCTTACAAAACTTTCCCTGAACTTCCTTTGGTTTTCCAAAGAACAATGACAGAATACCTGTGAACTCATTTCTGGCATGAGAAAGTCAGACAGAAGTCCGAAGGGAATCAGTTTTGGGAACTTGAGCCACAGTTAAATACCCTAGGTTGGGACTCATTTGAGGGAGCAGAGACAAGGAGCAAAGATAAAGATGTGGACAGAGAATGGGCTCCAGGGAAACAGTTGTGGATTTGAACCATGGCTTTGCTACATATCAGCCTTATGACTGGTCAGTGAAAGGGGCCTCCAGTTTTTTAAGTGTTGAGATGACTCAGGGATTGTGTTTGGCTCAAATTATCAAAATGACAGTGGTTTTATATTTTTCTCATGAACAAAAAAGCCCAGAGGAGGCAGTCCAGGGCTGACATAGCAGTTCTGTCTTTCTGCCCTGTCCCCTTAGCTTGGCATCTCTTCCTCACGATTGTAACTTGGCTCCTCACTTCCAAACATAGTCCCTTTAAGACAGAAGGGGACAGGCGAAGGGAAACAGGCGCAGGACCCAGAGTTTGAATAAGCAAAATTTCCCAGGAACCCACTATCAACAACCCACTTACATCTCATTGGAAAGAACCATGTCACATGGACACCTTGGGCTACACCGGAAGTTGGAGAATATTGTGTATGTGTGTGTTTAGCTTGGACACACTGTTTCCCCTAAACAAAACTAAGTTTCTGTTAGTAACAAAGAGATAGGTACCATAGAGTAGTGTCTTGCCACAGTGAGAGTAATGTGCTCCCTTAAGGATGTGGAAACAAGATAATAGTGAACCCAGAAGCCTCGAACTTTTGTCCTTCAACCTATGGGTTACATGGTAACTCAATTTTCTCCTGTATTTCACCATTTCTTTTATATCCTGACCTTGTAATTTGAATGACCAGGCAATATCATTGTTTCACATTATGTCCCCTTTCCCTTAAAGGATGGTTACTCAATACAGGTTTGAAGTTTCCAAAGTGTGATAGAGCAGTACCAAGTGCCGTCATGTAGCACAAATGGCAAAAAACAAATCAAAGAGATTTGTTTTTCTCTTCAATAAAGTAAGTTGGTGTTAACTAATGAGAAAACAGTTGATTTGTCAGGCAGTACAAAACACTGCTAAATTGTTTTTTTTTTTTTTTTAATTTTTTTTTTCAACGTTTATTTATTTTTGGGACAGAGAGAGACAGAGCATGAATGGGCGAGGGGCAGAGAGAGAGGGAGACACAGAATCGGAAACAGGCTCCAGGCTCTGAGCCATCAGCCCAGAGCCCGACGGGGGGCTCGAACTCACGGACCGCGAGATCGTGACCTGGCTGAAGTCGGACGCTTAACCGACTGCACCACCCAGGCGCCCCAACACTGCTAAATTGTAAGGCTTAAGTGCCAGTGCAAGCTGGAGTGAAGTTTGCTCAAAAGCAGATAAATCCCACCATTTCTTAGCTAGATGTGGGAGGCCAATGGGCCTTGGTGGGAAAAAAAAAAAAAAAGTTTAGGCGCCATTATTAACAGAATATCCTATTTGATGCTCAACTCTTTCTCCTTCACCTTTCTGTTTCCTCTCTCTGCCCTGGTGTTCTAGCTCTTAGTCTCAAATAAAGAAGGTGCCAGATCAGATATCCCAGAAAAAAGCAAGTCTGAGGGAGCTTTAGGGGGATGGGAAGTCCAATAAGGGAAGAGAATTACATTAAAGATCTAGGTCAGAAAACATAATGGTTGACCTCATAGTGACCTCTGCCTGAAAACCTGCAATAAAGGAAACACTCTTGTCTGAACCACCGTCATCCCCCCCCTTCAAATTGTATCATGTTATTTTTAGTTTAACCATAGTCTTTGTGGCCATGGTTTCCCAAAGTTATTTCTAGCTCGAATTGATAGTGTTTATGGTTAGGAAAAATCAGGCCTACTCTCTCCACACTGATTTTCCTTCAGATATCATTATAGGATTAACAGTGAATTCCTCTAAAAAGATTACACCTACAACAGAGAAGGGGGGGAAAGAAAAGCATAAATCATATCAGATACCTATTCTACACACTGTATTCTGGGAAATTTTAATTTTAACTTAGAATAAAATAGTCTGACTCTTGTATTTTATGAAAAAAATGACCTGATATGAAGTTAATTAGAATTTCAAAACTGAAAATAGTCTATTCTCATACAAGGTCGACTTTGACTAGGTATTAACGTCACATAAACCATTGAAATTTTTTTCTATCCCCCTTTTACAATGAAGCCTGAGCAGGAAATGAACAACAAAATCAAAGTGGAGGATAATTCCACTTGAGTATCTTTTTTGAGCTCCTCATTTATTCATTCACTCACAATAACTCATTACATGAACATTCTCAAGTACTCAGCCTTAGAGTGACGATCCCTGTTGCTGGTTCTTCTAGAACTCCAAGATGGAAGGTAGAGGGTTTCAGGGGTGTGTTGTCTGTTTTAATTTCTAGAGTGGCTGAAGAATAAGGCAGTGGCATAGCTGGCCTGAGGTCACCATAGCTGCTGAGCAGATACGACGTCTCTTGAAGAGTAGGTTCTGAGTCATTTCTCTGTAGCTTCTTTTCAATGTAAATTACAAATGAATGTGATATTGTGCCTTTCTAAGGACTGCCGTCAGGTTCCATGAAATGCCAAGTAAGAAAACTATAGAAAACCTCTCTTTATCACAGCTCCAGAATTTTATGTCTAATTGTTAACGTTTTTCTTTGCCAAGTGACTTGTATACATCACTTCAAGAACGTTTGGTCCTCAAACCAATGAAACAAAGTCTTTTTGTTTCATGAACATATACAGCATGGAGAGTGGAAAGGTTTTTGTTCATGTGAATGGTTTTTCTGAGTTGGTGGCATTATTGATTTGCCGACCAATAACTAATATGTTAGCATTTCCATCTTAATCATTTTAACTTTGGAAATGGGTATCACATGACAAATGCTATATACTATGACTCCCAAAGCTGACTTAATTTAGGAAAATGGTTATAGAGCAAGGAATGGCAAACTATAGCCCATGTGCCGAATATCACCTGTTTTTGTATCCCTCGCAGGCTATGAATACTTTCTACTATTTTTTTATTATTATTTTTAATAAGCAGGACACTGATTCGGTTTTGCTATTGGGCTGTGAAAGGGATGAGTAGGAAGCAGGATTGGGCAGACGGAGAAGTTGAGCAATAATGTAGTCTCCATAAAGGCCTTTGCTGACCTCAGGGGAGCTCTGGAGTTGGGACGGCCTTTCAGAGTTTTCTCAAGTAGGAATTAATTGTGAACGTGAGCTGTGCTGGAAGAAGGTAGAACTTTGAGTGAGACAGCTTTCTTCATTAAGGCAACCCCCTTCAAGGAGGGTTGACAACTGAAGAATACCTTCTGTTAACATTCTCAGCAGCTAGGAGAACAAATCCTTCTCTCCTGAAGGCTCCAGACTGGTCTATGGTTTTCCTTAAGAGTAAGCCCAGCACACTTCTGGTCCCTTTTTTTTTTTTTTAGTTCTGCTCTGTGGTTCCCTGTTTTCATGACATGGGGCGGTATAGACAGAAGGCCCCAAAGAAGAAAGCACCTATGAAGTGAAGGGAAGGACATTTCTCTCTGGGAGCTAGAGTTGAATCTAAGCTACTCAGTCCAGGCCTGCTCAGGGTAAGGACCTTCCAAGAGTGAAGAAAACATAAAAAGAGATTGTCAATCTCAAGAGTGGAAGAATCAAAAAGAGAACAGACCCTCAGAGGGCACAGTGTAAGGCTGCATATGGCCCCCTGGTCCCATCAAGTATTCCACCTTCAGCCAAAGTTGTTCATGCCTGACCCTGTAACCCAGTGGGCTATGTGACATAGTAGTAAAGAAGGGGAAGTCCTGAACTCCCTCTTAAAGCTGATGACCTTTTCTTCTCTTTAAAGACACTAACTCTGTTTGATTGATCCTCTGGCTTCTATCCTAAATCTCTTGTGGCAGGACAGGGATCCTTTCTTATTTGTAGGCACCTTTTCCTCTCTACATAAGTAACTTCAGAGTTTACTTCATCCAGGAAGTGGTCAAGATCAAGGTTACTCTCATACAAATACTGGGCTGACTGACATCATCTCTTACCCTCATGGAATTTGCGTGCAAGTTTGCCAAGGTAGAAAGGGAACAAACTGTGAAGCAGCTGTGTTCTCTCACCTTCGGGGATTGTGCTTTGTATGTCATAAGCAGTCATAAGTATTGAACCAGTACAACAAATCTGACACACAGTAAGATGAGTGGCTCACCTGACTTTTAAAATTTTTTTTTTTAAACGTTTATTTATTTTTGGGACAGAGAGAGACAGAGCATGAACAGGGGAGGGGCAGAGAGAGAGGGAGACCCAGAATCGGAAACAGGCTCCAGGCTCCGAGCCATCAGCCCAGAGCCTGACGCGGGGCTCGAACTCACGGACCGCGAGATCGTGACCAGGCTGAAGTCAGACGCTTAACCCACTGAGCCACCCAGGCACCCCTCACCTGACCTTAAATAAAGAGAGTGATCCATAAAGTAGACCGGAGATCGTGGTAACAGACATTCCTCAAAAACACCTAGATACTAGTGTTATCATTAGTATCGTTATTTTTGCTATTGGTATTATATTTATTGTTACTGGTTCCTTGAATCCTTTTATCTTTTTTAAAGTCTAGAGCATCCCCTTATTGGAACATAGATGTCAATATAAGTTTTGTTCAGACAATGTATACTATAGTGCTTGTTTCTATTTATTCTTTAGTATTTAAAATCTAGTATTCTTAGAGTAGTTTCTGATCAATTGAGTAAGTTTTTGCATGAGAAATTATTGCATCTGCACAGATGAGAAGATAAAAAAAAGAGGGCTGATTTTAAGAAATTCATATTTATGGATCCTTAGTAAATTATTCCTCTTGCAATGATGTGAAAACCTTGAGGGAAACAAAAGGGAAATGAAGCAGACCTTTAGGAAAAATTAGCAAGTTTAGTGCTTGAATTCAGATAAATTATAATTAAAATAACAAAACTGTTTCAAACGCAAATAAAATGCAATAAAAGTACTTAGAAAAAAATAATTATTTTTCTAATTTAAAAATAGGCAAAGTAAGTCAAAAGTAAGTTTAAAGTTAATGCCTCAAAGCACACAAAATAATATTTCTTCTAGTGCTTTCCTCTATTTAGAGTAATTATTTGCTGAATAATTTATCCTCACAATCAGAGCAAAATTTCCTGAAGTAAGTGGCTGTACAGTCTTCTGTATTGTTGTTTTCCCTTCTACAAGAGCAGTTCCTGGTACCCAGGTTAATAAATAAGTGAAGGAACCCTGTGACTATATATTTCTATCAGAACATATGGGTCTCAAACTAAGATTTTTATTTGAACAATTTTGATAGATTAACTTCACATTAAAACATGGAAGCAAATATAGTAAAAGTTATTCTTCTCTTCCTATATAATGAGTCCATTATTTCAAGTTTCATAGATTGTGTTTCAGTTTGGTCCTCAAGACCTTATCAAAACTTGTCCTGAAAAATATTTATATCAATAAATTGTATCTGTTAATCAGTTTTCTTGCCTTCTGAGCCTAGGTAAGAGGAGGAAATATTTTTACTCTAAATCTTGTTGCTAATCATAAAATAAAGTTCTTTTTCATAAAAAATACAAACAAGAATCCCTGATGAACACTGATGTAAAACCTTTGACAAAATATTAACAAACCAAATTCAGCAATACATCCAAAGTATCATTCCCATGATTAAGTGGGGTTTATTCTAGGGATACAAGGATGGTTCAATATTTGCAAATCAATGTGAGACATCACATTCACAAAATGAAGGATAAAAATATGATCAAAATAGACACAGAACAAGCATTTGATAAAATTCAACATCCATTTCTGATGAAGATTCTCAACAAAGTGGGTTTACAGGGAACATACCTCAACATAAAAAGGCCATAGATGATAAACCCACAGCTAATATTATACTCAATAGTGAAAAACTGAAAGCTCTTTTTCTCTCAGAACAGGAACAAGACTAGAGTGTTCACTCTCACCACTTTTATTCAGCAAAGTTCTAGAAGCCCCGGATACAGCATTCAGACAAGAAAAAGAAATAAAAGGCATCCAAATTGGCAGGGAAGAAGTAAATTGTCACTACTTGCAGACAACATGACACACACACACATATATATATATATATATATATATGTATATATATATATATATA
>NW_024412394.1:42384612-42441644 GCF_014898765.1 Herpailurus yagouaroundi | reverse complement strand
ATATATGTATATATATGTGTGTATATATATGTATATATATATGTATATATATATGTATATGTATATGTATATATATATATATATATATCCCTAAAGACTTCACCAAATAACCATTAGAACTAATAACTGAATTAAAACTTGCAGGACACTAAATTAATATACAGAAATCAGTTGCATTTCTATACACAAATAATGAACTATCAGAAAGAGAAGTTTAAGAAGTCCCATTATAATTTCATCAAAAAGACTAAAGTACCTAGGAACTGATTTAACCAAGGACATAAGACCTATGCTCTGAAAACTATAAGACATTCATGAAAGAAATGGAAGACAACACAAATAAGTGGAAAGGCATACTGAGTTCACTGAATAGAAGGATTAATGATGTTAAAATGTCCATACTGTCTAAAGCAGTCTATAACCTCAGTGTAATCCCTACCAAAATCCCAATGGCATTTTTCACAGAACTAGACAAAAGAATCTGATATTTTTATGGAACCCCAAAACCCCCAAATAGCCAAACCAATCTTGAGAAAGAAGAACACAGTTGGAGGTATCACATTCCCTGATTTAAAACTATACTACAAAGCTGTGGTAATCAAAACAGTATGTCACCAGCACAAAAAATGGACCCATAGACCAATGGAACACAATAGAGGGTCCAGAAATAAATCCATACTTGTATGGTCAATTAATTGTCAACAAAGGAGGCAAGAACATATAATAGGGAAAAGACTCTTTAATAAATGGTGTTGGGAAAACTAGACAGCTACATGCAAAATAATGAAACTGGACCACTTTCTTACACCATATACAAAAATAAACTCAAAATGAATTAAAGACTTAAATGTAAGATCTGAAACCATAAAACTCCTAGAAAAAAAAACACAGGCAGTAAGTTCTTGGACATTGGCCTGAGGAATTGTTTTTTATTTTTTGTATGTCTATCTCCTGAAGCAAGGGAAACAAAAGGAAAAAATTTTTAATGGGACTACATCAAACTAAAACCTCTTGCATAGCTAAGGAAACCATCAACAAATAAAAAAGCAACCTGCTAAATGGAAGATATTTGCAAATGATATAATTGATAAGGGGCTAATATCCAAAACATGTAAAGAACTCCTACAACTCAGTATCAAAAAAAAAAAAAAAAGAATCCAATTAAAAAATAGGCAGAAGACCAGATTAGACATTTCTCCAAAGACATACAGATGACCAACAGACACATGAAAAGATGCTTAACATAACTAATCATCAGGGAAATACAAATAAAAACCACAACGAGACATCACCTCACACAAATCAGAATGGCTATTTTCAAAAGGACAAGAAATAACAAGTTTTCACAAGGGTGTGGAGAAAAGTGAATGCTTGAACACTGTTGCAAGGAATGTAAATTGGTGCAGCCACTATAGAAAATGGTAGGAAGGTCCTCAAAAAATTAAAAACAGAACTACCATATGATCCAGAAATTCTATTTTGAGGTATTTATTTGAA
The DNA here is from genome assembly GCF_014898765.1 of Herpailurus yagouaroundi. Taxonomy (NCBI): domain Eukaryota; kingdom Metazoa; phylum Chordata; class Mammalia; order Carnivora; family Felidae; genus Herpailurus; species Herpailurus yagouaroundi. The sequence continues at coordinate 42,440,147 of NW_024412394.1, read as the reverse complement.
GAAAATGAAAACACTAATACAGAAAGTAAAGAAGATGTGGTATACACACAAAGGAATATTACTCAGCCATAAAAAAGAATAAAATCCTGCCATTTGTGGCAACATGCATGGACCTAAAAGGTATTATGCTAAGTGAAATAAGTCAAATGATGAAAGACAAATACTGTATGATTTCACTTACATGTGGAATCTAAAAAAACAAAATCAAACAAGCAAAACAAAACAGAAACAGACTCATAGATACAGAGAACACTCTGACAGTTGCCGGAGGGGGTGGGGCATGGGAATGGGTAAAATGGAGAAGGAGATTAAAAGATCCAAACTTCCAGTTTTAAAATAAGTAAGATATGAGGATACAATGTATACCATAGGAAATATAGTTAATATATGTAACAACTTTGTATGATGACAGATGGTATGCTAGATTTATCATGGTGATTACTCTATAATGTATATCATATATATTGCAATATATCATTTATATTTATAATAAACTGTATTGTATTATCCACTTTAACATACACAATTTTCTGAATCCTACCAGTGACCCATTATTATTTTGTCTTATGAAGAAGAAATTAGAATTTAGAATTGGGTGACTATTGAATGGCCACACATACAATATGTAGAAGAATCTGTTTTAGCTCAAGTCTCACTTCAAAACTCATGGTTTTAATTACTATGCAATCTTCCATTAAAAAACTTTGATGCTAATTAAAAACTTGGACAAAAAGCCAATTCTTACAATTGGCTGTATTTGACAGCAAACTTTTCTGGAATGATTATTTCATGCAGAAATGTACGCCTACAAGCCATGCCTCAGCTCAAGAAGCTATGCTTGAATTAGACACCATTATTCAACCTGGCTACTCAAATCACCCTCTGGATCTTGTTAGAAGTACCCTCTTTGTCGGAGTCCTGCCTGCTTTGTATGACCTGCCTTCCAGTAAGGGACACTCAGTCTTAACCAACTTGGCTGTGGAAAGAAAAAAAAAAAAATATTGTCCTACAGAAACAATAGAAAATCCAAGGCTTTGACAATAACGTCAGAAGAGAAATACTGCCCATGTTGGGATAACCCTTCTATAGGAATTAGGACCTAATATTCTTCCTATATTCTATAAAAATGTTCTTTTCATACTAGATCTGTCTGGAGAAAGGAAGATTTAGCTTTTCGGAAGGAAGATTCTAGTAGGTCATTAAATCAGGAAAATTAACCTACTTAATTTGACACCTGAAGACCTGGGTTTAGGTACTCATAACTATAGACCTAACACAAATTGCTTAATTTCTCTAGGTCTTTTCTTTTCTGCAATATAGAGGCAGTAATGTCTACCTCTACATGTGGTTCAAGGCTAGGATACAATAATACATCCAAAAATGTTTTTCTAACTGTCAAGAAGCAAATACGTTACCACTACAGATAAGTTTTATCAGTGTACTATTCCCAGTGATAATTTACAAATGGCCTCCAATATACTGTTTAGTGCTAGGAAAGGACTGAATAGATATTGTGAATTCCAACCACTTGTTTCTTAATCTGTTCAAAATTGAGCAGGATGTGGGTGTGTCCCAGAGAAGACTTATTTTTCCATGATTTCCACATTTGGAAAAATTGTGAAGATTTTGGAAAATGGGAGGGGCTTACATGCTGAGTGTTAAAATGTATGACAAAAATGAGATAAATGTAAAACAGTTGTCAGGGTGCATTGTTCAGACAGAAATTAAGATGCTAATTCTTAAAAACAAGAGTGAACCCTGACTGAGATGAAGAAAACACTTCTAAATATTTACCTTAATTTTGATAAGATAGTTGAAAAACATAAATTTTCTTAATAATTCGTAAGCTTTTCCATCTCAAACGTAACCTCTAGTTGCAAATCCAATTTAAACCTTATCTCCTTATTAACTCTCAGGCATCCCCGCCCCATGGTAGCTGGTCTCCAAAGATGGCCCTCCACCAGCCATGCACTTTTTTTGTCCCCTCCAATACTAAGTCTAAGCTATACCTATGACTCATATTAACCGGCGGAAAGGATGCTGCACCCATTTTAAACCTGAGTCATAAGAAAGCTGTGTATCTTCTTATTTTGTGCTTTTGGAAGCCCAGTGCTATCATGTAAGAAATCTGGCATGCCAACAATAATATGTAGAGAGACCACCTGGAGAAGGAAAAGCACTGAGCTCATGTGGAGAGAGAGGGAGGCCCAGTCATGCCACAGTCCCAGCTGAGCCCAGGCTTCCAGCTACCTCTGACAAGGGGCCAGACATGTCAATGGGCCATCTCGGGCATGACAGTCAAGACACCAGATGACTGCAGCTTCAGCTAACTTCTCATGGAGAAGAACCACCCAGACGAGCCCCATTGGCCCTCAGAACCATGAGAGAGAGATTATATTCTGGGGTTTATTATGCGGCAAAGAAAATTGGAACATTTCCTACTCTCATCTCTGGCCAGGAGAGAGGGGGAATGCCTTTTTCTTTCTTTCCTCCCCCTTCCTCCTCTGCTTCTAGCTTTTTGTGTTGGGGACTGGTAAAAGGAGTGAGAATAGGGGCCTCTCTTTTTCTTACCTGCTCCTGTATCAGATGATGTGTTGGAACTGTCCTTTACCTGCTTATTAGAGCTGATGGTTAAATTTTTAGAAATTTTATGGGCCAGTTGTTAAATATGCCGTTATTATCAATTACATAAAATTACAATGAAATACATTATACTAAAAACAGAGGTACTACTCAAAACTTGTCACTTCCTAATTGTTCTATATACTTTCACCATTATTTACCCCCTTAAGGTTATTTATATGGATTGCACCTGTGTGGTCGAAATATCCTGTAATGGGATGCTGCCACACTCCTCTTTCTGACTTCACAATCAGTGATGTCATATTGGTAACTTAAAATCAGCCATGGCGGGAGTCTTTACACCACAGAAATAAGCAAACACAAATCAGTGCTTCCCCCTACCTGTGGATTGATTGCTGTTTGTTAAACCTTTGCCAGAACACCACTGCCTCCAATCTTCTGTTGGATATATGTGTATCACCTTTGGGCCATCCTGACTAGTGGGTGGTGGCTTCTCTGTGGTAGGCATGAAAATGTTGGCCTTCTGAAGGGGGGCATTTACGAGCATTTTGTAGGTATTCTGTGAAACCTATTGCCAAATTTCCTCATATGGGAAGCTCCCAATATGCCTCCTCATTTTAGCCTCTGAGCCTCTTGCGACAATGTCCTTTGCCAGTGGATAGCCCTCATGTGTATACCATTAGCAAAGGAGATCAAGCCTGCCATCTTCCTTGATGCCCCTCTGACCCACCAGATAAAGTAGGGCCTGAAGATGAAGCAACATGGTGATCTGGATAAAAAGTTCACAGTTAATCTAAGTAACAGTGACTGCCCTGAGTTGGCTTCTCCAAGAAGCAGTTTCTGAGATGGAGCTTAGTGTAGAGGAAATTTATTAAGGTAAAGGCAAGAGAGGAAGAAAACTTGGGCAGAAGAAGACGTCGGGCTGACATGCCATCCTAACAAAGCCTCTCCCTACGTGTGGGGGCGCCGAAGCTGGAACAGTCCTCCAGACTTGTCCTGACTTGCACTGATCAGTCATCATGTTATGTGGTCATCAAAGGGCACATGACCTTCAGCAGGGGGCCTTCTTCCACTGAGGCGATTCCCAAAGAGGACTAATAGGCCACCACCTTCCTACCTATGGGAAGATACATCTGTGTCCTGAAGGGAGGATATGACTGTGGCACGGCACCCATGAGGGCCCTTTCCTTATGCTGCTTGGATCTACTTATTATGCATAAATTCGGGGGGGCACCCCCTACAGGATTCTGGTGAGCCTTTTTTCCCTGAGGGAAACTCACAGGAGGGTAATTAGTGAGGCAAACTACAGCCCTCACTACTGCAGTTATTAGCCTCAAGGTCACAAATGATACTCCTTCTCTCCTTCCTTTGCTAACCATTCAAAATTCCCTTCACCCTTGGCTAGCTTCTCTTCTGGTCTTTGGCATGGACTTGGTGGGAAATCTAGAGAGGTTCCACCCCCTTTCTCAGGCTGTGGCTGCTGGGTCTATAATGGATAAATATTAAGGGGTCTCGTTATTGGGCAAGGGAATTCTGAGAGAAGCCCAAGTCAATCACCTGCATGCCAACCGCATTCCTCTGTGCCCTCTGGATAACAGCAGTCCTTCCTCCTCCTGACCAGTGATCAGGGTAGATTACCCCTGCCAAGATGGGGATCCTCTTTTTACTTGCTAATAGTTTGGCCTGAGTTGCCCCAGGTGGTTGGGCCGCAGGGGTAGCTTAAGGTGCAATGGGAGTCTTTTGCTAGGTCTCCTGGTGGTTGTGCTTCCCCTTTAGGATCCCAAACTCTAAACTTACAGAGGTCACATTTGTGGGAACCAGAGAATGAATTCCCTAAGAGAATGTTAGGAAGTGTTATTTAGCCTTATAACAAGTAAGCTACTTATAACAACTTATTTATATCTTATGTTGTGTCTCACTGTACTAATTATTGGAAAAAAAATAGAACTTTTACTCTATGTGAGATAATAAGAAAAATGTATAAATAAGAAATTGTGATTCCCTAAGCCATTTATAAGTAGTAAAATGGTAAAATATAAAATAAATAAGCCAAGTAATTGGCACTGTTGTGAATTTCTTCCGAAACAAACTTTAGAGTGGATAAATTGGCAACATTTAGATTCTAGTCCATTGAGATTTAGTTTTTCCCTTAGATTTTTTCCTGTTTGACTAAGAAGTTGGCCGTATATAGGATATGAAGGGCCTCTGAAAGAATTTTCAGGAACATTGACTGGAAAATAAATCATATTAGGTGTGTGGCTTGATAGTTATAACACAACACAGGTTTTAATCAGCATTAGGCTCTAAATTCGTAATTCTCCCTAACCCACCTTATACACTCTGCTCTGCTGTTTCATACTTTTAGTCTAAGAGACTAACAGTGTCTGCCCATACACATTCAACATTCTTTCCCATTCCAAAATTGACATGAACACTAACATGAACACTTTTACTGATAATGGCAAATTTTATGGAGGGATATGCTAAGTGATCTACATAGATTACCAGTTTTAACCCTTACAACGATACTATGATGAAGGCGTCATTGTTATAAGTAGGACATGAGGGCATAGAAAGGCTAGAAGGGATGATTAATACCAAAAGGAAGAGAGAAAAGAGAAGGAACTCGAAGATTTCATTTATATCCTTGAGCTGTTTTTCATTACCTGTATTGCCTGAGTTCTTTTGCTCTAGAGATTACAATTTCCAAAAAACAAACAAACAAACAAACAAAAAACCCCAGGGCATAGGGCTTTAACAAGTGCTTTTTGTGCCCCTTGACGGAATACAAGGCAGCTATTGCTGTGAGCATGAAGTCAAGGCTCAGAGCACAGGCATGGAGGCCGGCTGCTCAGACACCTCAGCTCTGTCACCGTGCACCACCTGGGTGGCTGTGGGCAAGGTACCTCTCTCAGTGCTGGCTTCCCACCTGCAAAATGAGGCCAGTGAAGGGTGGTTCGACAATTTAGCATGGTAGCCAATGCAAAGCACTGAACCCAATGCCCCAGTTATGTAGTTTCTGTGTCAAAATAGTTCTGAGTTATATTTGAGATTTACAACCCATTGAGGATAATTTTGAACTCTGGGAAAATGCAAGACCCATGATGGTTCTTTTTTTAAGCTTATCTGGATTTTGTTCCATTACTAGCTCAGAGTTCATGGCTATCATCGTGCTTTTCTTTTTCTTATTTTTCTCTTCCTAAGATCTTATTTTCCAGGCTCCCAGAGCCGCTTTTCTGGCCATCTGTTTTGTTTTGTTTTGTTTTTGGCCCAGCTAATAAGATAACACTTTGTTTGTTTGTTTGTTTGTTTGGATTTTCATGGCTTGGTGGCTTCTGTGCCGATTATGTGATTACGACTCTCTCATGATCTACCTTCCCTTAAGCCTGTCACCAAGAAACTCAGGAAGGTTTTCTACTTACAAGTTCATCCTAGTGATTAGTCAGAAATTCTTGAAACTGAAGCAAAGGTTTTAGATCCTGAACTCATTTTTATCTATTGCTAAATTCAAAATTGGGAGAGCTGCCTCTTGGCAAGGGCTTCTTGGCTAGGAGTCTCTTCTTGGACAATGTCTCTTTGCTGACTGTTTAGGTAGATCACTGTCACATGACGAATTTCTGGGCCGAAGAGTCTACTTTTAGCAAGGAGGTGCTCTGGAAACACTTCAGGGTTAGCCAGGACCGACTTCATGGGGATTATCAGTGTGACTGTACCAGCTCCATGCTCAGAAGTGCTCCACACGGTGGGGATCCATGTTCTGGTGGTCACTGTTTTTGAAATTCTCAAAATTTCTATGCTTGATTTTGTGTTTTGTAACATCTAATAAGACCACCGAGTATGGGACATAGGCTTGGAGCCTGCTTTACACATGGTCCCTCTTCTTGCCATACTGCTGCTTCCGTGGCTCAGGTTCTTAGCTGCTACTCCCCTGCCTTGTTCCAGAGACTGCTGTCCTCCTCTGCCCCACAGTGGGGCTGGGTGCAGGTACAAGGACAGTTGGAGGCAACCCCATGTGCTGAGTTGGTAGGGGGGAGCCCCACGGGCGATGAAGGCCTGAACCTGCCCAGCGAGTATTTCCTTGCCCAACAGAGTGCTACGTTAAATGCAAATAAAAGGCACCATGACAGCTTGAGAAAGAGACTTCAGTAAAAAGGTAAAAGCTATTTTCTCGTTTTGTGAACAAGCAGCTGCACCTTTCCATCGTTCACTGGACCCTGCAAATTATATAGCTGACCCTGCGGGTACTTGAAGGGGATGCAGGGTTTTATACCACCTTGCTGGATGTGTAACACTGAGTGTACAACTTGAGAGCTGGTCAGGGGTCCTAGGGCCTCCGTACATTCACAGCTTATCCATGTTTAAGCACTTTAAGGCATGTTGACCAGGCCTTTCCTCCACTCCCACCAGCCTTATGAAACTGTTATTTGGTATGAGCACCGTTTCTGTCACTGCCCCTCAGATTGAATGCAGGGAAAGTGCAATCAAGTCTTTGCAGAGTTTCTGGGAAAAGTAGAAATCTACGAAAATACCAAATATTATAATAGTGAAGTGGAAAAAAAAATCAGTGAAATTCTTGCTGGCATGTTTCTAGATATATTTTCTACATATTTTATATGTATTTATATAATGCATTTATATAAACTAATGTATTTATATATTTATTATATAATTATAGTGTATTTATTTATATAATGTATGTATCATAATGTATTTATAGAAACCATAACTTAGTACTAAATCAGAACATCTAATGACTGCTTGGTTCTTCACAGCAGGTTGGCAGTCCACACACGGAAGGAGTCTCGGGTTCCTCTTCAAGTACATCTAGGTAAATATTTGTGTTCAACTTGACGCAGATTCTCCCTGGGGAAGTGAAGCTGGGTGGTTCAGTTTGGTTCCATTAGGAGGGTGTTATCTTGAACTTTGTCTTGTTTCTCCTTCTTAAGAAAACAGTTGCTTTGGACAGTCCAGATCGAAGGTGCTTATCCTCACTGCCCAAGTGAAAAGTCCCATTGTGTTCAGTGTAGGAGCTTTTAATTTAACACAATCCCTCCAAAAGAAATCAAAAGCGAACTGTTCTCATTCTCAGTTTTACCAAAGTGGTTCCTCTTATAAAACATATTACATAATGTCTACTAAACACCCCTGAGAGAGACTTCCAAATAAGGTTACAAAGCCAATGTGGCACCTTGGTACCCCGTGTTGGTTCAGAAATGCTGGGTGCTAAACCCCTGCCCTGTTATTTATGAGTTGTGGAAAGGAAAAGAGATGACATATGAGAAAGAGACTGGCAGACTCTGGGACAGAGTAGGTATCTGGTAAATATTTATTATTAGAGTATTAAAATAGCATTTATTTTGCGGGCTTTAAAAATGTCTTACATTCTTGTTATCTACCAGAATGTGAGAAGTAAATTGCAACTTTATAATTTGATTAATACCAAATTTAGGATACTAATTTATTCAAGTTCATTTACCTTGGATGCGTAACTGTGGGATATTAGGTTCCCATTTTGCCATTCTCTGCACAAACTTCCCAGGCAGCAACAATGGAGACTAGGGCTTCCCACAAGTAACTGCCAGTCTGGTGTGTGTCTGGGAGTTTGTCTCTCCAGAAGCCATGTGACTGTGGGTTGTCTGTGGCTGCTAGGGGTGTTCATCAAGGAAGTTCACAGGCCTCCTCACCAGGCACAATTTGTCCCCTATCATGTAACCACAAGCAGAGACGTGTAAACTCAGAGTGCAAGCTGCCACTGAGCAGCAGGAAATCACAAAACTGACTCAGAAAACAAACACAGCTTCTTTTAGGGGAGGTGTTAGAGGTTCCAGATCTTAAGTAGTTTAGGTGCCAAAGGGCTGTGTATAATCAAAGTATCCATGTAAAGAAAGCTTCCTATAACAAATTAACTTAATAATAATATAGAAAACATTTCACATGGGGCGCCTGGGTGGCACAGTCAGTTAAGCGTCCGACTTCAGCCAGGTCACGATCTCGCGGTCCGTGAGTTCGAGCCCCGCGTCAGGCTCTGGGCTGATGGCTCGGAGACTGGAGCCTGTTTCTGATTCTGTGTCTCCCTCTCTCTCTGCCCCTCCCCCGTTCATGCTCTGTCTCTCTCTGTTCCAAAAATAAATAAACGTTGAAAAAAAAAATTAAAAAAAAAAAAAGAAAACATTTCACATGTTCAGTTAGAAATCTATTCGTTTATACTAAGCTGAACAATATTCAACTGTTTCTGACCTAAAAAATAGATTCAGATGACTCTGATTATAACACTCACACACACCATCTAACCATTCATTTTGTTAATCCTGTGTATCAGCTGAACGCTAAAAGTATTTGTGACTTTAGTACAATTTTAGAATTAATTTTATCTTTGGACAGCAAGCATGTCATCGAATTTTGTGCCGCACTAGGATGCCTAGTGGTTTTTGCTCAGGGGAGGCATTCAAGTCCTACCAGTCGTTGATGAACTGAAATAGTTTACAACTTGAAATCCTCATATGGAATATGTGGCAACTCGCTATTATATGCAGAATACGGTCTATAATTTTACCAGAGCCTTCATTACCCCCACCTTGCCAAGTAAGGGATGTTCAGAGAACTGGAAAGTTCCAAGTCCTGAATGTTTTGAAATGTTCCCAGAGTGATGATTACTCAGCCAAGGGCCATCTGATTCGAGGCTACACATAACAAAACTATTTCCACTTGATTTTGCTGCTGCTTAAAGAGCCAGGAAAAAGGACATCCATATCAGAGAATCACAGCACCACTGGCCAGAAAAAGCATCTACCGTTTTCAGGATGTTGGCCAGAAAGGACATTTCATTGGTGCCAGAGGCTTGGGACCCAAAGCAATCTTTGTGTTTACTGTCTCTTATGTTTCCTTTTAGAGGCAGCAAAGCTTGATCATCAATTCATGCATAAATACAGGTCATTAGTTATCCCAAATATTGGGCTGAGACTATCATGAAGGTCTAAAGACAAACTGACAGATGATTTGGCTACAATTGCTGCTCTGTACTAATCATCCGGTTACATAAAGATGAACAACTGCAGTGTGCCATCTGGAACCATAAATGTTATTTGCGTTGGGAGGCCCTTGATAAAAGCTTCATTATTTTACAGAAGGAACAAGAGTTCCTGCCTGCCAGTGACAGGGAATAGGGTCCTCTTTACTCTTTGCTTTCTCTGGCTTGGCTGTTACCAAGTGTTTGACTTTAGCTCTTTGTATGGCGACCTAAGGATTTTTTTTTTTAACGGCTGCATTTGAAAACGGTTACTTACGTACCTACACATTACCCTCAATTTGCCTCCTGGCCCCAAAGTCTAAAACGTTTACACTTGACCTTTTAAGAAAAAGTTTGCTGATCCCTAGCAAAGCACAGTGCCTGATACACGGTGACTGCTTTCAAATCATAAGCTATAATTAACAGTATTATTTACTACACTATATTATACCATACCAAACTATACTCTCATGCTCTCTGGAGTAATTGGTATAACCAAGAAAAATGACCTAAGTGTCAGTGGAATACTTCATACAGCCTGTTCTGTACTGTAAGTGTCCCAGTTCTCAGTCCTTTTAAATGTGTTCTGACACTACAACTTAGGGAGGTTCATTCAAGATTAACGCCCAGATTTTAAACGCAAGATTCTGCCATACGTATAGATAACCTGTTTCTTCAAAATTTGAGCCATGATCTTTGTGTCCTTTGTAACCTAGCAGGAAACATAATTCTCCAGAGGTCAAATCTGGACACAGCAGTATTTAAGTCTTATCCCTAAGGATAAAGCATACAGGCCTCCTTGGGTTCTCTCACCTGATTCATTTAAGGGCAGAGAATGCCTCAAATAATTTTAGCCAATTCACATTTTCAAAGTTTCATGAAAGGAGTCCATTTCTAATATGTCATCATGCTGGTGAATAGATTATTATTTTCACTTATAGAAACCCATTTCTGGTGTTGCATATGTGAATTTACAAAGCATTGGCTGTCGGTCAGGATACAGAGATGTCTTATAGCACCACCTTTGGATTAGGGGCCTCATGGCTAGAACACCAGTGCATCATCCAATCTAGATTAGCATGTGGGTTATGGCCTAGCCTAAGTAATACACTGTATGTTGCACTGTATAGGAACAAGTGTTTAAACTATAGATATTGAAAATAGCCTATTTAGAAAATATTTGCTCTGTGTGGTTTGAATCTAAGTTTGCAAGCTTCTAGATTTCTGCTAATTTTTATGTATAGTTCTTATATTTATTAATTCATGATATTTATGTTTTATTTAAAAATAAAAGCAAGAAAGTATTTAATAGTCTCTTAGAAAATTGGCTGATTCTATATTTAAAAGTCAATACATATTAAAGGCACTGCACCAAACTTGGGACATAGAGTATATTTTAAAGGACATACTATGCTCTTTTCTGAAGAGGATCTGTTATTATTTCCAAGTGTATTTAATCTTCCAAAGTGTGAGTGTGGGAAGGTGTGCTGTGAAGGGGGTTCTGGGATGGAGGAAGAAAGGCAAGAGGGAAAGTTCTGCTCAAGAAGTGAGGCAGTTAAAATTCTGTGAGTCAGAAAGTAACTTTGCAGGAACAGGAGGGGGGAGGAGCGAAAGTTGAGATATTTCATTGGTGTAGAAACTGACAAATGTTTTTTTTTTTAATAAATTGGAATGTTTTTGACAAAATATACACATACATTAGATGTAAAGATTATAAGATACTGAAGATAGCATAGTATGTAGACCTTTATGTTGCCATAAGATTTTAATGTGTACCTCTTTATTATGCCTCACCCAGATTGTGAGTTCCTGAGACCAAGAACTTTGCCTTCTCTGCAGTGTCTAGAACAGTGCTCAGCTCATCTGTCATGCTCAGCTAGCACTGATGTTGACAGCTTTCACACTGACTGTACAGAAAGATGGTTTACTTGTAATTCTCAGAACTATTGTGCACTCTCACCATAGGCAAGATATCACCTAGTTTATGTAGGAGCTGCTGGCCAGATGATGGACAGACACATATGGCATAAAGTTTCAGTGGTTTAGTTCATCATACAAAGAAGGCATTACGTCTTTACAATTCAATAGAGTCTTTAGATTTTTTTTTATAAACTCCCATTTCACGTGTAGTAAACTAGTACCGTCCCCAAGTCAAAATCATTTCTTTCTGTGTGAACTCATCCTGTTTACAGAACTACATATACAGAGATGTCCCCAGACTCTCCCAACACTATTAGTGTCAGCACCCCAAAGGGCACCATGGACTTTCCTGAGAGAAAGATTCATGTTAGTACAACTGAGTCAGTGTCTTGTCCTAAAATACAAGACTCCCAGTCCCCAGAGTAAGACATGACAGATAGGGAGGTGGCCACCATCTCCCACACTGACTGTCTGAGGGGGGCCCTAGGACCTGACCAGACCGTGGGATATGGGCCCACAGGCAGGCCTCAGGCAAGCAGGGCTCATTTTAGCCAGAAAAAAAATACCCATGAACTTCTCGTTGGTTTCACATAAATGGAACTTTAAGCCAAGAGGAGAAAATGGGGGATCTAAACATGCAAAGCCTTTTAAACTCTTTAACGGTACCATTCAGAGCTCATTTCTCTTCCTAAACACCAGGTGCTTCTGGGTGGCCCTGGCCACACCCACTGACCGTGTTTTCTCACCTCTGGCTCCCTCTGGCCAGGTCTGGGCACCCAGACGGCCACAGTGCTTGTCAGGGGAGGGCAGAGGCAGGAGGCAAGTAGGTGTGCAGAGTGGGAGGCAGAGGCCCTGGGGTTCCCACTGGGTCTCTGGCATGTCTGAGCATCTTGCTGTGGCCCCTTCTGTCCTCGGACTATACTACTGATGTGTGCTTCACCTGGCCCCAGCTTTCACGAAGCCCATCCCTTTTTGCTGTCATCTAAATCCCACAGCCTGGGGCCCTCTGGGAACCCCATCGTGAATTCCAAAGCTGCTGCTTTATTTAAAATTAGGTCTGTTAGTAAAGCATAACAGAAGACAGGAGAAATGGACACCTCTCTTCATCTCTCGCCCTCACACCACTCTCAAGGCAGCACTTTCGGTCCAATAAATGCTGGGTCGTGGGGACTCCGTGAGTTTATTGTTATTGGTCACGTTTACCACAAGTCACGGCTTTTCTAGTCACAAGTTAACATTAGTCTGCACCAAAAAGTGACATCAAAAATAGTAGACTGGAGCAGGGCAGGATTCCTTCAGATAGGCACTGCCCACCCTCTAGGAGAAGGACGGCTCTCTTGAGCTGCCCAGGAAGACAACAGACTACAATCAAGTAACACTGTGAGCATCCTGCTCTGCATTCTGCCTGATCTGTCTACACTCTGGCCCTAATTGGATGTGTAGGTTGTAGAGCAAGAGGACAGGAGGATCAGGACCACAAACTCCTGCTTCCCTGCAAGGCTCTAGCGTGTCCCCTATGCTATTGCTTGACAGTCTGCCTCAGCTGCCATCCTGCATCATGGTGAACAGAAATCCCAGGTGTTGCTGGTGCCAGAGTTGGGTCAAGAGAGCCAGGTCAATTATATTTTGTTTTTCACAGTGATGCTGAAGCACAGGACCGCCCAGCCTGGGCAAACCAGCCTCTCCCAGCATAGGGCAGGCCTACCTGTTCACCTCCCAGCTGCAGTCACAGCTCACCAAAAACACCAACGGAACAAACAACATCTTGTCTCTAATATGCCACCAGGATGGAGGCCCCAAACACGCCATTCTAAGAAAACCTCAGGCAAGCTGACTGCTGTGGCACTTGAGCAGTGACAGAGTTTTCCTCATCTGAGAAAGGACTACTTTTCCATACAATGAGCATGGATGTCTTGCCCCTGCAGGAACAGTTGAAAGCCATGAACAAAGCTGTCTTGCTCTCTGCCAACTCTGGCCAGCAGCTCTCAATTCTTGGGGTACTTGAGTGCAAGGCCAAGGAAATGCCACAGTCTCCAAAGAAAACGGTGCTTCCCTGAAAGGCAGAGATACTAGGAAAGGTCTGAGGGATAAGGCAGGGCTAATGGGAGAATCTCAGGCAAAGGAAACTGGGAATACTTAAAAAGCAGTCTCTGAGGAGGAGAAAGCAAAGCCATGTTGGGCTGCCTGAGAAGGTGAGGTTGGGAGAAAGAGAAGGTGGTCCCCAAACATCTTCACATAACTGGGGCTGACCTGAACTAAATAATTCAAGGCTCTTCCGTTGTTCCTCTGAGCTCCAACCAGTAAGAACCTGTTTGCGTCAATAATTCCATTGTATTCTATTGCATTTTAATTAAATGGATCAACTGATTAAAAGCCACGCCCCTCATCTCCCAGCTGACCTTCCCGAGACCAGTCTATGGAAGGTTTCTGACACCAAGTTACAGGGCAGATGGGCTCCAACATGTACTTCACTAATAAGGATCAGAAACAAACAATTTTCCGTTTCTACAATGTGTTCTCTCCAAAGAGTTTGGTGAAGGCGTCTGCGCCCTGGGGCAGGTTATCTGAGGCTGTGGAAGCAAGAGCTGCTCTCTCAGTGAAAGGGATGGTTCTGGTATGTACGTCAGTGGACCAAACTTACGATGATGTACGCAAGACAAAAATCTCTAACCAAAAACAGATTTTTAAAGGAGAACCTCTGTGCTGGGAAGGAGGTTAAGTGGAAAAGCAGAGCACAGAATTGACAACCCTTCATTCGGGGACACACACCCAGCAGGGTTTCCTTCAAATGCCTGCTGAAGACAGGAAGGAATACAAATTAGTGGCTGCCTCCAGCTGGGTAGGGTCCCCACAACCTAGGGCTTGCCTTGCCAGGCCGCAGCCACCCTCTGAAGGAAAGCAGACAGGCTCTCCTGGAAGGCAACGCGCCAGCCTTAGGGCCCTCAGGTTTGGCCGCGACACTGAAGAACAAAAAGACACCTACCGGGGGTGATGTGCTCCGACAAGGACGGACGCTGATGGCGCTGTCACAGTGACGGGGTGCAGCTGCCGGCTGGGGCCCTTCCCCTGGAGAGCCGGGCTGCTCCCCGAGGGCTGCCCCGGGGCCAGCCAGCCGCTGGGTGCGGAGCGCAAATCCTCCCAAGAGAGCACTGGTTAAATGGGTAAAACCTGGCAGATTCTCCCAGCTGCCGGAGACAATTGTTTCTCGTTCGCGGTGGGGTGGTGCAGACTGGCCGGAACCATCCCCTAGGCTCTCTGGTCGGTTAGCCAACCACGGGTCCCACGGGGAGGGCGGGAGCTGCAGCTCGTCCGCAGGCAAACAGCTGAGGTTAGGGAGCTGGACGCCAGGCAGCGGGACAGGTGATGACCACGTGCTAATCATGGAAGCTAATTGACCTTCGGCTCCTTCCCATGGGGATGGAAGCGCGCCCCGGCGGAACTCTGTGCACCTGGGAGCGGGCGGGAGGGAAACAGGCCCATTACAGGCCAGGGCACCTGGCACTCCTTCATGTGACAGGCTTCAAATCTCTAGAGAACCAGACATTTTTCCACAATAGCTTTCTCGATGTGGTTTCTAAGAGTCTAACCATGACAAATAAAAAAGGTAGCAAAGAGTGCAGGGTGCAAGGCCTGACCCAGAGCTTCTGCCCCGAGCTGCAGGGGCGCCCTCTGGGCTCTCGCTCAGGCACAGGCCCATGACGCTCCTGTGCTGACCCGCAGGGAGGGCGGTGGGAAGTTGGGCACTAGGTCCCAGCGATACTAATTAGGACATTCACAGAGGCACTGTCCTCCTGCTTTCTCTTTGAACCTTGACTCACAGCGCTTAGTTTTCTGAAGCTCAAACTAAACTATATTTTTAAAAAGAGATTTTGAGGGGCACCTGGGTGGTTCAGTCAATTAAGTCTGGAGCTCTCGATTTCCGCTCAACTCAAAATCTCAGGGTTAGTGAGGTCCAGCCCCATATCCGGCTCCAGCTCCACGCTGACAGTGCAGAGCCTGCTTGGGATTCTCTTTCTACTTCTCTCTCTGCCATGCCCCTGCGCGCTCTCTCAAAATAAATCAATAAAGACTTTAAAAACTTAAAAGTAAAAAGATTGTGAGAAGAGGGTACTTACAGCATTCACAGGAGTGGTGATCCATGGAGAGGCCGTTTTCTTTAACTTTTTCTGAGGGTGGGGTTGTAGTTTTGTTATTATTAAAATACACCACAGACTCAAGAGGAATGGATGGTTGTTGTCAATAAAGTCTTACATGTTTATTTTAGAAGCCAACTTACAATGCCTCATAAAATAATTATGGTTTCTAGGATAGAAAGAGAATTTTTTTGTGCAAAATATTTTCAAAATTTTTCAACAGTGAGCACAAATAAAATGCATAATAATATACTTTGCTATCTTGGAAACTATACTATGACCACACTTTGAATTTGGAGAGAAGTAGGAGCAGGGACCAATATTTATTTTCACATTGATTAATTAAACAATTAATCAGGAAATAGTGTTATTAAAATTAAACAATTAAAACAGTAATAAAAAAGCTTTGCCATAGATCTTAAACCTTAGCTCCAGCCTAATTATTCCTTAATCAAACATTAAGCTGTTTTCTTAATAAAAAGCTCTTAAGGTCATGGGCCTTTGTTTTTATTCCTGCAGATAATTAAGAAATAGTCTTTTGATAAACTTGCCACAGAACTAACAAGGTTTTTTTCCCTTTCTTTTTTCTTTCATTTCCTTCCTTCTGTCCTTTCTCAATCTTTCATATTAGAAAGGCAAAAACATATTCATTCTATCATTAACTAAGAACAATTATGTTTAGATTTGAAAAGTTATATAGGGGGCCCCTGGGTGGCTGAGTTGGTTAAGCGTCTGACTTTGGCTCAGGTCATGATCTCATGGTTCGTGTGTTCGAGCCCAACATCAGGCTATGTGTTGATAGTGCATAGCCTGCTTGGGATTCTCTCTCTCTCCCTTTCTCTCTGCCCCTCCCCCACTCATGCTTTTTCTCTCTCTCAAATAAAAAAAAATTAAAATTAAAATTATAAGAAAATTTATATGGTACCATATTATAATGTATATATTCCTTTAGAGGTTTTTGGATGGATGTTTTAAGTTCTATAAGGGCTGTTTTGGAGTTCTAGAGTGGGAAAGAAAGAAGTAATATATCTGAGTTATTCTGTGACATTTTCATGGTAAATTGTATCATGAAATGATTAAAGGAATAAATTATAAATTAAAAAGAAATACAACATGTATTGGTTTTTGTGTTTATCTGCTATTTAGATTTTCAATTCAGATTTTAGATGTCAGCCTTTCTATAGTCCTTATGTTTTCAAAATATTCCCCTTAAATGTATAGCTGTTGCTCTTAACTCTGTCATCTGCCACCTCTAGCCAAGGTCTACTTGTCCGTGTCCAGGGTTGGGGAGAAATCATTGGGAAGCACCCACCAGATATGAATGCCACAAATTCAGTTATTACCGAGTTCAGTAACACCCTTCAAGAGGAAATTATTTCCAAGTGTCTGCCTGCCTTTGGTCATTTTCCAGTATCTTCAAACAGTTGTTTGTAATTTCTTTCCAGTTTAAATAACTTTTACCTTCAGGAGGAATTGCTTAAATTGTTTGTACCTTCATTACTTGAAATCTAACTTCTTAATGGCCAGTTTCTTCACTTTTTTTTAACATTTTATTTAATTTTGAGAAACAGAGACAGAACATGAGTGGAGGAGGAACAGAGAGACAGGGAGACAGAATCCAGGAAACATGCTTCAGATTCTGTCTCCCTCTTTCTCTGTTCCTCCCCTGCTTGTCTCTCTCTCAAAAATAAACATAAAAAAATAAAGAGAAATAAAAATGAGCATCATATAAAATCTATTTATAGGGTTGTTATAAGAATTAAATGACATAATGTTATACTGAGCTTAGCACAGTATCTGTTACATTGTAAACATTTGATAAATGTGATAAGAGTTATTGTTTAATATTATTCTTCTCATCTACTTTATTTATTCAGAGTCATACACAACTGATTTTTTGGGTCCAAGTTTTCTGATTTCAAGTCCAAGATTCCTTGGTAAAGCAACAGAATGTCAATGCTTTAATCACTTAAGTATTGATTACAATATAGATTGTGACGTGGACCTGATGGTAACACTGGGTAATTATTCCTCTTAGTGTTGTCTTAAAAATAATTTATTTAGGGCACCTGGATGGCTCAGTAAGTTAAGTGTCTGACCTCGGCTCCGGTCATGATCTCACAGTTCATGAGTTCGAGCCCCGTATCAGGCTCTGTGCTGATGCCTCAGAGCCTGGAGCTTGCTTCAGATTCTGTGTCTCCCTCTCTCTCTGCCTGCCCCCCTCTCTCAAAAATAAACATTAAAAAACTAATTTATTCAATGGATATGTATTGCATGAATCATCTCACTTTGGATAATATCCTTCTGATGTTTTTTTTATCCCTTTAATAAATATTTGCTGAGTACCCACTAACTGAAAGTCCCTATAGTTAGTGTAGGGGCTCACAATGACTTAATAAGTGCACTTAATGCCTAATATAGCAGAAAGCTTTGAAGTATGTTAGACACCAAGTTTGGCTCAGTGACTCAACAGTTTCATCACAGACTCAGGTTTCTTTGTATATCTCTTTGCCATGCTGGTAAAGGCATCTTCCTCTGGCTGATAGCCAGTTGGTTTACACATTCCAGACATGATATCCAAGGGGAGATGGATCATATCATTCTGTGGTTCTCTCTTAGGAGTAAGCCAAGAGCCCTTCACAGTCATCTGTTCTTCTCTCATTGTTGGGAACTGAGTCATATGCCCACTCTGGAACTAATTACTGGCAAGGGGAATGGAATTGCCATGAGTGGCTTCAGTGAATTATTTGGTGGGGGCGGGGAATGGAAGTTGGAGCTTTAACTACAAAGTCCACTGTACTAACCTTACATGTTCTTTTGATCTACCAGTAGGCATAAGTCATATACATAGTCATCATTGTAAACAGTTAAGAAAATGCTTTAGAGTTATGGCGATAAGGATGTAAATCAAGGTGGTGATAGAAATGATAAATACATACATATAAATACACTATATATATGCCATATGTTTTTCTCATATACATATAAGAGGATATATATACATATATATGAGATTGACAAAATAATATTTGGCAATTCTTAAGTGTCTACCATGGTTAGACACCATCCTATACAAGTAATTTGGATTATTTCATTTAATCTCTATAAGACTGTTCCTATGATTGTTCCTATTAGATAGATGAGGAAACTATGACTTAAGTAGGTCAAATGACTTTCTAGTATTCAAATCCCTGGAGACTGACTTCAGATCTCTTAACCACCATGCTACACTGACTTGTTATTGCTAAATAAATGTAGGCAGGGTGGGGACAGCAGACACTTTTAATAACTACAAATAAATTGTTGCCCTTTAGAGAGACAAAGTCTATTTTATTTGTCATTCTGTGATAGACATTATGGATTCCAAAATTAATGTTAACTTGAGACTAAAGTCTGTTGTGTCAACTTTAAAGGTTATTGTGTAATTCATGTTTCTTTCAAGGAAGAGTAGCTTTTACCAACATTGTGCTAGATTAATTATTGGATTATAATTTATGTTGCCATTATTCAGAATCTGTGTGTGTTTTCAATGGATTTTATTATTTGTTTGTTTGTTTGTTTAATTTTATTTAAATCCAAGTCATCATATAGTGTAATAATGGTTGCAGGAGTAGAATTTAGTGATTCAACATTCATATATAACACCCAGTGCTCATACTAACAAGTGCCCTCCTTAATGCCCATCACCCATTTAGCCCATCCCCCCACCCACTTCCCCTCCCACAACTCTCAGTTTGTTCTCTGCATTTGAGTCTCTTACAGTTTGCCTCACTCTCTGTTTTTATCTTATTTTTCCTTCTTTTCCCCTATGTTCATCTGTTGTGTTTCATAAATCCCACATATGAGTGAAATCATATATTTACTGTCTCTGACTTGTTTCACTTAGCATAATACATTCTAGTTCCATCTATGTTGTAAATGGAAAAATTTCATTCATTTTGACCACTGAGTAATATTCCACTGTATATATATCATATCTTCTTTTTTTTTTTAATTTTTTTTTTCAACGTTTATTTATTTTGGGGACAGAGAGAGACAGAGCATGAACGGGGAAGGGGCAGAGAGAGAGGGAGACACAGAATGGGAAGCAGGCTCCAGGCTCTGAGCCATCAGCCCAGAGCCCGACGCGGGGCTCGAACTCACGGACCGCGAGATCGTGACCTGGCTGAAGTCGGACGCCCAACCGACTGCGCCACCCAGGCGCCCCTATATCATATCTTCTTTATCCATTCATTAGTGAATGGACATTTGGGCTCTTCCCATAATTTGGCTATTGTTGATAGCACTGCTATAAACATTGGGGTGTGTGTGCCCCTTCAAATCAGCATTTTTATATTCTTTGGATAAATACTTAGCAGTACAATTTGTAGGTCATAGGGTAGTTCTATTTTTAATATTTTGAGGAAACTCCATACTGTTTTCCAGGGTGCTTACACCAGTTTGCACTCCCACCAACAATGTACAAGTGTTCCGCTTTCTCCACATCCTTGCCAACATCTTTTGTTTCCTGAGTTGTTAATTTTATGCATTTTGACAGGTGTGAGGTGGTATCTCACTGTGGTTTTAATTTGTATTTCACTGATGATGAGTGATATTGAGAATCTTTTCATGTGTTTGTCAGCCATCTGGATGTCTTCTTTGGAAAAGTGACTGTGTGTTTGTGCCCATTTCTTCATTGGATTATTTGTGTTGAGTTTGATAAGTTCTTTGTAGATGTTGGATACTAACCTTTTATCTGATATGCCATTTGCAAATATCTTCTCCCATTCTGTTGGTTGTCTTTTAGATCTGTATGCTGAAAACTATAAAAAACTTAAGAAATAAATTGAAGAGGGGAGGACCCAAGATGGTGGAACAGCATGGAAGTTTTTTGTGTGTCTCACATCCATGAAATACAGCCAGTTCAACACTAAACCATCCTGCACACCTAGAAAACTAATCTGAGGATTAACACAACAATCTGCACAACCTGAACCACAGAACTCAGCAGGTACGTGGCATGGAGAAGTAAACTTGGAGAGAGAGAAGGTGCAGAGGGCAGGGTGCTGCTTTTGCATGTGGAGAGAGGACAGGGATGGGGGAGGGGGGCAGAAGAATACGGGAAAAGCACCCCTCCCCAAAAGCAGCTGGAGAGAAAGTGGAAAATTGGAAACATCTGCAGAGACTGAACTAAAAAGGGAGAAAGGAGAAAGGAGAGGGTTTAAATTCCATTAAGACTATAAACAGGGGAAGCACAGAATCTGAAACTCTGCAGCTCGATACCTGGCAGTGCTCCGGTGGGAAAGGCGAATCCCCAGGAGCAGAGTGGGGTCCAGGAGGTTCTTGGGCCACACGGAGAGAAGCAGTTCCACAGCTGGAAGGATATTTGGTGGAGGCTGTGAGGCCACCTGGGCCCAGCAGACCCCAGAGAATGGCCACATTTGCTGGTGCTGGAACAAGGTCGTTGGGGGGTGAAGCCTCGTGCCAGATATGTGTTGTGACTTTCCATAATCCCCGAGGCACTGCTGCCACAATGTCTCATGAAATTTTTCTGGGGCAGGCTGGCACCTGGTAGCAGTGTCTGGGCATCAGCAGCAGCACGGTCCCACAAGCATTCCTGGGTGTGACTGGCACCCAGCCATTACTCAGTGAGACCCTCTGCAGAGGGGCAGAGCAGGCCAAAGCTGCTGTCCCTCAGAAGTGGGGGGGGGGGGAATGGGGAAGGCAGCTGCATCTGAGACAGAATTTGGGAGGGAGGTGTTGCCTGGGGCTTGCTCATGGACCGTGTGGAAGCGGGGAGTGGACAGAAGATGAAGACAAAGGACGGGTGCACCATTGCTGATCAGGGAGAACAGAGTTCTGATACTAGAGACTGGGTAGCTGGGCGATGCCATTTTCACTGCTCCCTCACACGCACATACGCACCTACAGGCGCCACAACAATCCACCCCAGTAGGCTAGCAGTGCCATCTAGTGGAGAATGGAGCCGTTACACTAAGCCCCACCCAACTGGGCCAACCTCGCTCTTCAAGAACACAAGTCTCACTGCCTGCTTAATTTATGGACTATAAAGCTCTTCATGGTTTGACTTCTAGGGGAAAATGAAATAATTTCAGTCATATGTCAGTCTGTTAGCCGGTCCATCTATTCAATTATTTTTCTTTCTTTCTTTTTTTTCCTCCTCTTTTTCATTTCGTTTCTTTTTCTTGAATACAGAAAGAAAACATTCATTTTATTTTCAATTTTTATTAAAAATATTCTTTAATTTTTTTCTACTATATTTTTTACTTTTGTGTAAATTTTTTCAAATTCTATTTTACTTCCATCATATCATTTTCATCTACTTTAGTGTATTCATTTTTTCAAATTTTCAAACTATTTCCTTTCCTCCCCCTCTTTTTTCTCTAATCTATCAAGCCACTTTCAACACCGAGACCAAAACACACCTAGCATCTAGCATCATTTATCTGATTTTTTTGTGAGTGTTTGTTTTTAAGTTTTTAATTTTAATTTTTTTAATTTTAATTTTTTCTACCTTATTAATTATTTTCTCCCTTCAAAATGATGAAATAAGGGAATTCACCCCAAAAGAAAGAACAGGAAGAAACGACAGCCAGGGACTTAACCAACACAGATATGAGCAAGATGTGAAACAGAATTTAGAATCACAATAATAAGAATACTAGCCAGAGTCAAAAATAGATTAGAATCCCTTTCTGCGGAGATAAAAGAAGTAAAAGCTAGTCAGGATGAAATAAAAAATGCTATAACTGAGCTGCAATCACGGATGGATGCCGCAGCGGCAAGTATGGATGAGGCACAGCAGAGAATCAGCAATATAGAGGACAAACTTAAGGAGAATAACGAAGCAGAAAAAAAGAGGCAGATTAAGGCAAAAGAGCATGATTTAAGAATTAATCAGTGACTCATTCAACAAAAACTGACCATCAACAAGGCATATCATAGTCAAATTCACAAAATACTCAGGCAAGAAGAGAATCATGAAAGCAGCAAGGGAAAAAAAAGTCCCTAACATACAAGGGAAGACAGATCAGGTTTGCAGCAGACCTATCCACAGAAACTTGGCAGGCCAGAAAGAAGTGGCAGGATATATTCAATGTGCTGAATTAGAAAAATATGCAGCCAAGAATTCTTTATCCAGCAAGGCTGTCATTCAAAATAGAAGGAGAGATAAAAAGTTTCCCAGACAAACAAAAATTAAATGAGTTTGTGACCACTAAACCAGCCCTGCAAGAAGTTTTAAGGGGGACTCTCTGAGGGGAGAAAAGCAACAAAGATATATATATCAAAAGCAACAAAGATTAGAAAGGACCAGAGACCACCACCAGAAACTCCAACTCTACAGACATCATAATGGCAATAAACTCACATCTTTCAGTATCACTCTAAACATTAATGGACTCAGTGCTCCAATTAAAAGACATAGGGTAACAGAATGGATAAGAAAACAAGATCCATCGATATGCTGTTTACAAGAGACCCATTTTAGACCTAAACACACCTTCAGATTGAAAATAAGGGGATGGAGAACCATTTATCATGCTAATGGTCAACAAAAGAAAGCCGAAGTAACCATACTTATATGAGACAATCTAGACTTTAAAATAAAGACTGTATCAAGAGATGCAGAAGGGCATTATATCATAATCAAGGGGTCTATCCACCAAGAAGACCTAACAAGTGTAAACATTTATGCACCAAAGGTGGAAGAACCCAAACATATAAATCAATTAATCACAAACATAAACTCATTGATAGTAATATCATAATAGTAGGAGATTTCAACACCCCACTCACCGCAATGGACAGATCATCCAATCAAAAAAACAACAAGGAAACAATGGCTTTGAATGACACACTGGACCAGATGGACATAACAGATATATTCAGAACATTTCATCCTAAAGCAATGGAATATACATTCTTCTCCCGCGCACATGGAACGTACTCCAGAATAGACCACATACAGGGACACAAATCAGCCCTCAACAAGTACAAAAAGATCAAGATCATACTGTGCATATTTTCAGACCACAACGCTATGAAATTCTAAATCAACCACAAGAAAAAATTTGGAAAGGTAACAAATACTTGGAGACTAAAGAACATCCTACTAAAGAATGAATGGGCCTACCAAGAAGTTAAAGAGGAAATTAAAAAGTATATGGAAGCCAATGAAAATGATAACACCACAACCCAAAACCTCTGGGATGCAGCAAAGGTGGTCATAACAGGAAAGTATATAGCAATCCAGATCTTTCTAAAGAAGGAAGAAAGATCTCAGATACACAACCTAACCTTACTCCTAAAGGGGCTGGAAAAAAAAAAAACAGCAAGTAAAACCCCAAACAAGCTGAAGACAGGAAATAATAAAGATTATAGCAGAAATTAATGCTATCGAAACCAAAAACAAAGAACAAAACAACAACAACAACAACAACAACAAAACAGTAGAACAGATCAATGGAACCAGAAGCTGGTTCTTTGAAAGAATTAACAAAATTGATAAACCACTAGCCAGTTTGATCAAAAAGAAAAAGGAAAGGACCTAAATAAATAAAATCAAGAATGAAAGAAGAGAGATCACAACCAACACAGCAGAAATAAAAACAATAAGAGAATATTATGAGCAATTACATGCCAATAAAATGGGCAACCTGGAAGAAATGGACAAATTCCTAGAAACATATACACTACCAAAACTGAAACAGGAAGAAATAGAAAATTTGAACAGACCCATAACTAGTAAGGAAATCGAAGTAGTAATCAAAAATCTCCCAAAAAACAAGAGTCCAGGGCCAGATGGCTTTCCAGGGGAATTCTACCAAAGATTTAAGGAAGAGTTAACACTTACTCTCTTGAGGCTGTTTCAAAAAATAGAAATGGAAGGAAAATTTCCTAACTCTTTCTGTGAAGCCAGCATTACCTTGATTCCAAAACCAGACAGAGACCACACTAAAAAGGAGAACTATAGACCAATTTCCCTGATGAACATGGATGGAAAAATCCTCAACAAGGTGTTAGCCAACAGATCCAACAATACATTAAAAAAATTATTCACCACGACCAAGTGGGATTTATACCTGGGATGCAGGGCTGGTTCAATATCCACAAAACAATTAACGTGATTCATCACATCAATAAAAGAAAGGACAAGAACCATATGATCCTCTCAATAGATGCAGAGAAAGCATTTGACAAAATACAGCATCCTTTCTTGATAAAAACCCTCAAGAAAGTAGGGATAGAAGGAGCATACCTCAAAATCATAAAAGCCATATATGAACGGCCCAACACTAATATCATCCTCAATGGGGAAAAACTGAGTTTCCCCCTAAGGTCAGGAACAAGACAGAGATGTCCACTCTCACCACTGTTATTCAACATAGTATTGGAAGTCTTAGCTTCTGCAATCAGTTAGCCTCTGCAATCAGACAACACAAAGAAATAAAAGGCATCCAAATCAGCCAGGAGGAGGTCAAACTTTCACTCTTTGCAGATGACATGATACTCTATATGGAAAACCCTGAAGATTCCACTAAAAAACTTCTAGAATTCATCCATGAATTCAGCAAAGTTGCAGGATATAAAATCAACACACAGAAATTGGTTGCATTCCTCCTATACATCAACAATGAAGTGACAGAAATAAAATCAAGGAATTGATCCCATTTACAGTTGCACAAAAAACCATAAAATACCTAGGAATAAATCTAACCAAAGAGGTGAAAAATCCATACACCGAAAACTATAGGAAAAAAATGGAAACACTGAAAACACACCAAAAAAAAAAAAATGGTAAAAGATTCCATGCTCCTGGATAAGAAGAAGAAACATTGTTAAAATGTCGATAGTACCCAAAGTAATCTACATATTCAATGCAATCCCTGAATAGCCAAAGCAATCTTGAAAAAGAAAACCAAAGCAGGAGGCATCACAATCCCAGACCTCAAGCTATACTACAAGGCTGTAATCATCAAGACAGTATGGTACTGGCACAAGAACAGACACTCAGATCAGTGGAACAGAATAGAGAACCCAGAAATGGACCCACAAATGTATGGCCAACTAATCTTTGAAGCTGTAATCATCCAGACAGTATGGAACTGGCACAAGAACAGACACTCAGATCAATCGAACAGAATAGAGAACCCAGAAATGGACCCACAAACGAATGGCCAACTAATCTTTGACAAAGCAGGAAAGAATATGCAATGGAATAAAGACAGTCTCTTCAGTAAGTGGTGCTCGGAAAACTGGACAGCGGCATGCAGAAGAATGAAACTGGACCACTTTCTTACACCATACACAAAAATAAACTCAAAATGGATGAAAGACCTCAACGTAAGACAGGAAGCCATCAAAATCCTCAAGGAGAAAGCAGGAAAAAACCTCTTTGATCTTGGCTGCAGCAAGTTCTTATGCAACACATCTCCAGAGGCAAGGGAAACAAAAGCAAAAATGAACTACTGGGACCTCATCAAAATATAAAGCTTCTGCACAGTGAAGGAAATAATCAGCAAAACTAAAAGGCAACCAATGGAATGGGAGAAGATATTTGCAAATGACACATCAGATCAAGGGTTAGTATCAAAAATCTATAAAGAACTTATCAAACTCAACACCCAAAAAACAAATAATCCAGTGAAGAAATGGGCAAAAGACATGAATAGTCACTTCTCCAAAGATGACATCCAGATGGCCAACTGACACATGAAAAAATGCTACACATCACTCATCATCAGGGAAATACAAATCAAAACCACAATGAGATACCACCTTTCACCTGTCAGAATGGCTAATATTAACAACTCAGGCAACAACAGATGTTGGCGAGGATGCGGAGAAAGAGGATCTCTTTTGCATTGTTGGTGGGAATGCACGCTGGTGCAGCCACTCTGGAAAACAGTATGGAGGTTCCTCAAAAAACTAAAAATAGAACTACTCTACAGCCCAGCAATTGCACTGCTATTTATCCAAGGGATACAGGTGTGCTGTTTTGAAGGGATACATGCATCCCAATGTTTATAGCAGCACCATCAACAACAGCCAAAGTATGGAAAGAGCTCAAATGTCCATCGCTGGATGAATGGATAAAGAAGATGTGGTATATATATATATATATATATATATATATATATACACACAATGGAGTAGTACTCGGCAATCAGAAAGAATGAAATCTTGCCATTTGCAACTATGTGGGTGGAAATGGAGGGTATTATGGTAAACAAAATTAGTCAGTCAGAGAAAGACAAAAATCATATGACTTCACTCACATGAGGACTTTAAGAGGCAAAACAGATGAACATAAGGGAAGGGAAACAAAAATAATATAAAAACAGGGAGGGGGACAAAACAGAATAGACTCTTAAATATGGAGACCAAACTGAGGGTTACTGGAGGGGTCGTGAGGGGGGATGGGCTAAACGGGTAAGGGACATTAAGAAATCTACTCCTGAAATCATTGTTATACTATATGCTAACTAATTTGGATGTAAATTTAAAAAAATAAAATTAAAAAAAAAAGAAAGAAATTGAAGAATACAGAAATAAATGGAAAAACATTCCCTGCTGATGGACTGGAAGAACAAATATTGTTAAAATGTCTATAATACCCAAAGCAATCTACACATTCAATGTAATCCCTACCAAAATAGCACCAGCATTCTTCACAGAGCTAGAACAATTCTCAAATTTGTATGGAACCAGAAAAGACCCTGAACAGCCAAAGTAATGTTGAAAAAGAAAACTAAAGCTGGAGGCATCACAATTCCAGACTTTAAGCTGTATTGCAAAGCTGTGATTACTAAGAAAGTCTGGTACTGGCACAAAAATGACATATAGATCAATGGAACAGAATAGAGAACCCAGAAATGGACCCACAAATGTATGTCCAACTAATCCTTGACAAAGCAGGATAGAATATCCAATGGAAAAAACACAGTCCCTCCAGCAAATGGTGCTGGGAAAATTGGACAGTGGCATGTAGAAGAATGACTCTGGACCACTTTCTTACACCATACACAAAAATAAACTCAAAATGGATGAAAGACCTAAATGTAAGACAGGAAACCATAAAATCCTAGAGGCAAGAACCTCTTTGACCTCTGTCGCAGTAACTTGTTACTAGACATGTCTCCTAAGGCAAGGGAAACAAAAGCAAAAATGAACTATTGGGACTTCATTAAGATGAAAAGCTTCTGCACAGCAAAGCAAACAATGAACAAAAAAAAAAAGGGCGATCAATGGATTTGAGAACATTCATTCATTTTTCATTCTGCTCAAAGGTTGAACTTTAAATAAACAATTATTGAATGTCTACATATAGCAGACGTGGTACTATATATGTTTAGGAATATTTGTTATATTTTCTTCAAAATCTCTTGAGGTTTGGTACTGTATTTGCTAGTATATACCCAACTTACTTTGAACAATTTTAAGTTCTTTATCCCTCATGTGTACAGTAAGAATGATAATTACTGGCATCTCTTCACCTCTAATCCTTTGTAGGTCCACCTGCCTATGGGTTCAATTTCTTTGTGTTCACTTGTTCTCTTTGAGTCATGAACAATGTCTCAACCACCAAAGTAAGACACCTAGGAATACTTATTTGGAAAAGCCATACATCTATTTGATTAAGATAAAAAATCAGTTAATGTGCATTTTTTCTCAATATTTTGAATAGTGATTCATGTACCTTCTAATGCATTATATATTTTTCATCTGTCTTTTATATTTGTTTGCTTTTGTTCTTTCTTTGAAATAGAAGATAAGCTTTAGAAACACAATATCTATACTTATTTTTATTTCTGGGTAGGATATAGTAGGTTGTAGCAGGCTACTCCCATACTGAAACTAATAAAATTGAGTACGTTGCAAAAATGATACTTTAAATGGCACTGAAACGCTGCAAAAATAATGAGGATTAGATAAATGATATTCCAGAGAGCAAAAAGCTCTTCTGAGATGAATTGATGTCTACTAGCAGTTTTGTTCCCGGAACATTGACAATTTGCAATGTAGACTAAAGATCAAGCTTTTCCTAAGCAGAGGAACTTTACTGGGAAAAGGAGAAGCTAGCAAGGTAACATGGGCCTAGCGTAAAAAATAGAAAGAAGGGGAGGTCAGAACACAGCTTCGTTTTCCCTATACACCATTTACTAAGATCTGGTGGTGGTGTAGGAGCGTACGTTGCTTTCCATGAAGGCAGAAGGAAGTCTCCTGTCATCCTAGGGTACTGAGGAAACAAAGTCCTGCTAGATGGAAATAGCCTGCAAAACAAATATGAAAGTTCTCTTCCTTAAGACATTTCCCAAATCATGAACCTTTGTGGGACAGGAGGCCATCAAGTTAATCTTAAAACCACCAAAGGAAGCCTCAAAGAGCAATGCTTGATGAATAAGAACAAACCAGAGCTGAACTGAGCCTTCTTACTAATTCTTCAACCTACCCTCAAAATAGTACAATTTTTTATTGAAGTTATCAGTCCCATATTGTATTAACCTTGTCTTCTGTTTTCTGATGCTTTGATATCTTGGAGCCTTCCTGACCCTGGAGTGACTGCCCCTGCCAGGGTTAGCTGGTTCACTGAGACAGTAAACAACCCGCCCAGGAGCACACCTTTCAAATGCAAACCAACCACTCCAGAGCCCATACTCTCAACCATTCTTTAATGGGCCCTCCTACTCTAGGCCACAAGCCTGTCCTGATCACCTCAGGGCCTGGTACTAACAATAGTCCTTATGCCCCAGAACCTGCTGGTATTCAAACTAGCCAACCCTAAACCTGTTTACCTTTCCTTGTCATTTCCTTTCCACAGGAACCACAATAAAGTCCCTTGGCTATGGTTTCCCCCCCCCTCAGCCTCCTGACCAATCTGGAAATTCCTCATGTAGCCTCCTGTGGTATGGCATGCCCCTTCTCTTAGGATCTGTGAATATAACAAACTATCTTTTCAATGTCAGTCATCTCCTGATCTGTTTTTTTCTTGCCCTACCTAAAATAGTTATAAAACCCATGTTTTAAAACACCCCAACAGAGCAAAGAATAAATCCTCACAGGGTAAAATATCATCTATAGCTTCTGCAGTAACTTTATATCCAATGTATCACAGACAATATAAAAAACTAGACTATGAAGATGCAGGAAAATGTAATTTATACAGTGTTAATTTCAGAATTAATAACTCATTGGATGGGATTAAGAACAGATCAGGAACAGAAGAAAGAATGAGTGAAGTGGACGTTCATAGAAAATATCCAACTGAAGCACAGAGAGAAGTAATAACAAAATCCTCAGAACAAAGTAGAGAGACATGTGGGTCCCATTCAAAAATTAATAAGCATGTAATTGGAATCCCAGAACAGGGAAGACAGATTGGAAAAGAAGCAATGCTTGAAGAGATAATGACCAAAAACTTTTCAAAACTAATGACTCATCAGTGAGACTCAGTAATAAATGTTTATTAACAGCGGAATGGATAAATTAATTGTGGTATATTCACATAGTAATAAAAAACAAGATATTGTTATACACAACAATAGAAATGAACTGCACAGACATAATAATGAGTAAAATACACCAAAATTTACATTTATATGAAGGTCAAGAACAGGCAAAGATTATTTTTTATAGTCTAATAATATTCCATTGTGTATATGCACTACATTTTCTTTCAGCCATAAAAAGGAATGAAATCTTGCCTTTTTTTTTTTTTAACATTTATTTATTTTTGAGACAGAGAGAGACAGAGCATGAACGGGGGAGGGTCAGAGAGAGGGAGACACAGAATCTGAAACAGGCTCCAGGCTCTGAGCTGTCAGCACAGAGCCCGACGCGGGGCTCGAACTCACGGACCATGAGATCATGACCCCAGCCGAAGTCGGCTGCTCAACAGACTGAGCCACCCAGGCGCCCCTGAAATCTTGCCATTTTTTTTTAAATTTTTTTTTCAACGTTTATTTATTTTTGAGACAGAGAGAGACAGAGCATGAACAGGGGAGGGGCAGAGAGAGAGGGAGACACAGAATCGGAAACAGGCTCCAGGCTCTGAGCCATCAGCCCAGAGCCTGACGCGGGGCTCGAACTCACAGACCGTGAGATCGTGACCTGGCTGAAGTCAGACGCCTAACCGACTGCGCCACCCAGGCGCCCCTGAAATCTTGCCATTTTTAAAGACATGGATGGAACTAAAAAGGATAACGCTAAGGGAAATAATTTAGTCAGAGAACGATAAATACCATATGATTTCACTCATATGTGGAATTTGAGACACAAACAAACAAACAAAATGAACAAAGGACAAAAAGAGGGAGAGACAAATCAAGAAACAGACTCTTAACCATAGAGAATAAAGTGATGCTTACCAGAGGGGAGGTGGGTGGGGGAGATGGGTGAAACAGGTGATGGGGATTAAGGAGTGCACTTGTTATGAGGAGCACTGGTGATGTATGGAAGTGCTGATTCACTGTATTGTACACCTGAAACAAATATAACACTGTATGTTAACTATATTGGAATTTAAAAATGTAGGAAAGATTAATCTATTAATCTTTCATTTGTGTGATAGAAGTCCGATTAATGGTTAACTCTGGGGGAATAATAACTAAGAAGACCACAAAATATCTTTCTGAGTGTTGGAAATATTCTATATTTGGATCTGGATGGTGATTACCTTCATGTGTGTGTATGTGTCCGTGTGTATATTTGTATGTGTATACATGTGTATATATATTTGTTGATTTCTTAAGATTTGTGTGCTTCCTAAATTTTGTATTTCGATAAAGACAGAACAGAGTGAAAAACTAAAACATATTGTCTGTGTTGATTTAGGGTTGTGGTGGAAAAAATGCTGAGAGTAATACATATGGAGAAATCATTCTTACTTAACCAGGTGGTAAATTGAATAAATGTGATGCTTCAAATAAAAGAAAGATATTGGAAATAGATTCATTTCAATATAACTTCTGGAGATGAATTAAACATTGTTTATTGGGCCAAGGACTCCATTTTAAAGATAGGTGAATGAATTATGAATAATTTTGTCAATCATAACTTAATTTGTTGTTCCCTAGATAAGCAATAACATAAATCATTGTATAACTAGAATGTAAACAAAAACTCATCTATAACCTTATATACCATTGCTTAAGATTATAAGCGGAAAGTAGGTTGAATTAGGAGGCTGAGAATTAAACACTGTATGTTCTGGCAAAGAGAATGTTAAATGATTTTATGTGTGCTGCTTACAGGATTTGTTTTTATAAAGATAATCTCTGAGAATATTTAGAAGTTTGTAGAGTAATGAACTGGAGGATATTTTAAAACCTGAGTATAAGCCAGAATCAGTAGAAAAGGCTAACGATCACAATCCTCTAACTGGTTTCTTCAGCGAATAGCTTTGGTCAGGAGCAATGTTTTAGAAATTTCTCCTCCTTCTTTTGAGAATCGTTGGCATTTGTGTGTACTGATTGATGCTTGTTAAAGACAGAGAACCACAAATAATCTAAGGAGAATTTAGTTCCATCTTTTTTTTTTTTTTCTAGAAATACTTATCATTTAAATCCTTCACATAAGTATGGCCATAGTTTGTGGGGCCCGGTACAAAATGAAAATGCAGGACTTCTCCAAAATTAAAAACTTCAACATAATGGTGGCAGAGCATTAAACCAGGCATGGGGCACTAGGTAGCTGCACGAGTTGTGTGCACACAGAGCTGGCTCTTCTTATCACGACATTCAAACCACTTGAGCTACCCCTGGCAAACTGCCACCTGGTCATCTATCTTCTCCCCTCATCTTCCAGCCAGGACACTTGGCTTGCAGTTCCTGAGACACTTTGTGCTGGTTCGTGTATTCATGTCTTCATGCGCATGGTTCATTTTCTTCCAAGAATGTTCTTTACTACCTAGTCCGTCTGATATTTTGTGTATATTTTTATCTATTTACTCTCCTGAGAGAATTACCCACTCCTTCCTTGAGCTGTCTCTGACCTTATGAAATCTCTACTATTATACTTGCTATATTTTATTGGCATTTTTGTTTACTTGTTTGCTTTTTAAAATGAGAGTTCATTCTGGTCAGGAATTGTGTTTTATTTATATTGTTGCATTGAACAAAGTAGATATTTAATAAATATTTATTTGTAAATGGACAAAGGAGTAGAATTCTAAAGATACAAAATGGAGAGAGTTCAGCTACATTTAAAATAAAAAATAAAATTATTTTTTCTTATTGAGATAGTGTATGACATACTTTTTTTTAAAAAATGCAAAAAAAAAAAAAAGAAGAAGAAGAACTGAACTTAATCTTTTTGGTTCCTCTTATTCCCTATTTAATTAATCTTTTAGAATTTGATATGCAAACTGGTAATTTAACACTGATTTAATCTAATATATTTTGCTTTCACATTTTTGTCTTTTGGTGCTAGGATCAGTAAGTCTACCTCATGTAAATAAGAAGACAAAAGAGTTATTAGTAGTAATATTTTGGAATAAACTTTTCCCAGAGATTATTATATCCTGAATCATAAATGAACCAATGACTGAACACTACTAGTAACTGGGCTAGTAATAATTGCTTTCCTTAATTTTTTACATACAGAAGAGTTTTTTATTGCTATTTCCATACAACATGGCCAAATTCTTTCTTGTATTCTTCACAATAATTTCCACCAACTGCTGGAAAGTTAACAGGTATGAGTTGAAATATAAACTTACAGTTTCTCTAAGGTTTTATGCTGCCTTTTCACTCAATGAGACATTACTTTCCAGCCCCAAGGGTCAAGATCATGAATCATTTTATTTTCCTTTTTTTTTTTCCTTCAGAAAAAGTAATTCATCTGAGAGGGCTGACATAGTCTGGGTACTATAAAAAGCTCTGTTTAATAGCAGGCAAGTTGAAGAAGGAGGAGACACCTCTATGAGCAAAGGGTAGACTGAGGAGATTTCTGGCCTTGTCTGTAGTCTGGAAGAAAACAGGGACACAGAAGCAAGTGGAAATAGAATGAGGATTAAACATCATCCAGACAGTGGTAAGCTGCAGTAAGGATAATCACATAGAGAACCTTAATCCTCCCAGCAAGGCTGTTTCAAATCATCTTTATTGGACATCCACAGTTTTTGGAAGACATGGTCTCAGTTCTGTTGGAGCCTAAATTCTAAGAAAACAGATGGATGGAGTGACTATTACTTGATAGATTTTCACATTTATTTCATTCTCTATTTCGGGGTGGGGAAAGCATAACTGGTTATGGTTATGGTAGGTGGGAAAATACTTTTGTTTTCAATTTATTCCAGGTAAATTGCATGAGAGAATTGAGGTGGCTTTTGGAGAAAAGAGGCACAGGACAGAATTATGAGAAGCATAGTGGATGGCATGTGAATGTATTTTCTTTTTACATTTGTCTTGTGATCGATTCAAAGGCTACTCACACGTGAATCGATATTTGAAAGGGAAATTTAAAGAATAAAGCAGAGGGACATGATATCCGTAGAAGGACAACCTGAAAACATACTGGGGCAATTCATTCATTCATTCATTCACCCATGACATTGCTTAATGTTTGCCAGACAAGCTAGTAGATCCCACTGGCCTCTGTTCCCGATTTCTTAATGGAATGACAAGAAACCAGAGCTATCCTTAACCTCAGTTCTGCAACAACTAGTTTATTGCCATTTCTCAACCAGGTTACATTCCTTTTTTTAGCAACTTCGCTAGGATATACAGGCTGGCAATATAAAATTAACTTATATGTATAATTAAATATATTAAAAATATATAGCATATTCTATGTATTTATAGTAAATACACATGTAATTACCAGTATATAATTAAATTTATATGTATGTATTGAGGAATAAAAAGAAAAGTAAAATATCATTATTTTCATGAAATTTCTGTCATATCATAAGTATCTGGATGATTAATTTCTCCAGGACTTATGAAAAATTTATTTAAAAATGCAAAATATTTTCCATTACATCTGGAAGTAACATAGCCATTACTGATGCAGCGATAGTAATAATAATAATAGCTAACATATATTATATACTTACTATGTACCAGGTATGCCAAATACTTTAAGTATATTCATAGTCTCAAACTCACAATTTTGTGAGAGACATACTGTTATTGTTCCTATTTTCTAGATGCGAAAACAGAGGTTCAGGGTGTTTAAATCACTTGCCAGTGTCACAAAGATAGAAAGGAGCTGGCATTTAAGTATCATCCGTCTGTCTGTAGAAACCAAATCCTTAACTCCCACACTTCCCTGAATGCTCAGTGTTAGTGATTTAGCAAAATATTTAATAGATGTGTAATTCTTCCAGAGTGTGAAGCTACTTCATGTCAGTTCATCACTAGTCTTCATGGAAGAGAGATTTATCTTGTGCATTACCACACAGAAAAGTGGAAAAACACAAAATTTTACACTCTTCTTGATCTTTCAACTCAAGTCATTTAGGAATTTTACCATTTCCTTCTCTGGCCTGTGGGCCATTGTTATTTTTCATACTTACAATTCAAATTCCCACAGGAACCGTATTAGGAGGTTTTTCTTTTTCCCTGGTAGATAGCCAGACAGCTGACAGGAAATGCTAGGAGGAAACCTAAGAATTTGAAGAAGTTATTTCCAAAGTCACCTAGCATTCCTTTCATTAATTCACCTTTTTCCCCCCTCTGTACAGCTATTTTCCTTCTCTCCTTGCCCTCACCCCTTTCCCCCTCAATTTAAGACGTACAATGGGGATATTCCTCCCTTTACTTCTTTAGTCTCCCTCAGACCCATCCCCTTAGTTTATTCTAAATGTCTTATTTGTATATTATTCTGAAGGAAGCAAAAATGAGCTCTCTGTGGTATAAATATCATGGCAATATTTCTCCTCTTTCAAATTTTGGACGTGAGTGAATGAACTATGGGATATAGGTACATATTAGTAGTCCAAGATGTGCTGAGGTCAAGGGAATGCAAGGTGGTCATTACCTGGGAATCCAGAGGCTCAAGCTTTTCTGATAGGCACCGATGACCACAGGGCAGGCAGGGCTGGCCCACTGGGCCAATTGTTACTGCAAACAATGCCCCTTACTCACTGTGCTAAAATAATTAGCTCTACTTTATTTCTCCTTTCAGCTGTGAGTTCCCTTAAATATTTTCCCTTGCACAGCAGTGCCGTCCACCTCTGTACCCCAACCCATCTCTCCAGCTGCTAATTCCTCGGTGAGTTGGCTACTGTCCTGAAGGAAGGAAAGTGCTACAGAATGCACTTGATCTAGTGTGTCAATAACACATCTCTTGTAAGTAAAAGGTCAATGAAGAACAGTTACAGCAAGTTGGTGACTTGCTCAGACAAAGCTGCACAAATGTGAACTCCATGCTTGGACAGAAGCCACATGGGCAGCATGAGTGGCCCTCTAAATTCAGATTTAAAGAACTGGACTCAGATGTCAAGCCTTTTGGAGACATAAAACCATGCTCTGGGGGATTGCTATATTCATAAATATTACTTTTAATGTTGTCAAAGCATCATATGTTGTTACTTTGCCAAATTAATGGAGTTTATTCCCATAATGATATAAAAGGAGCAATGTTTTCTGCCACTCCTGCTTGAGGCTACTTTAGTAGTTTATTCATAAAGTTTGCAGACACAGCCATAGATTATGTGAGTGTTGGTAGAACTGTAAATCAACTGTGTGTGTACATGTGTGTGCGTGCACGCATGTGATGCATCCTTCAGAAGCCAGAATAGGATAGATTTTCAGTGCCTTGGACCCAGGCCGCAGATTCTGTCTGAGTGCACTCATTTCAAAGTGGTGTGCAAGGAGTCACTGCTGTGGAATGATCTCATTTATGATGTGGATGGGAAATGGAAATTCCAGTTCTGTTTTTACTTCAGAAGATTTTTGTCTTTTTGGTTTCCATTTAAATACTAAAACATTTAAATGCAAAACACAAGTAGAGTTTTTTCCCAACATACCTTATTTCATACTTCCCATTTTACTGCTTAATTACTTTTACTCAGTAATAACGTATTACTGGATGAAAGGGCTGCTTAAGGAACTTGGATCAGATTTTATTACCTGATGATCTTTTTATCTGATCAGTTTGAAATTTAATGGTCAGTATAAAATTTTGCTGATTTATTTCTAATTTAAAAAACCACTTTTAAGTGGTGGACATGGATTCTTGTCAATAAGATCTTCTATTAATGTTCTTTATTTTTTCCTGGAGGATTCTGAATGTGCTTAAAGAGCTATATTTAGGAAGGGCCTCATGCAACATCTGGGTAGTTGTGTAGCAGCTGGGTAACAGCACATAAGGAGCTTGACTCAAAGCTCAGAACGCTAATTAAGAAAGAGCCTAGTGTTTAGCTCCAAAGCCAAGGGGAAAGCAATGTGGGAGGTAATTATCCAATTTGGGATATTGCTTGGGTAAAAGAGTTACTGTGTTAATAAAAATATAATGAGACCTACTTGCCTGGGGCTGCTGTGTATTTTTGCATATCTCCCCCTGGATATATCTCCAGGTGCAGTGTGGCTCAGTGAGATGTGTTTTACTCTTTGCACTTACTCAATGAGAAGATGGGCGTCTACTTCCTGAAAAACACTGAACATGGACATGACAGTGGGAAAGTAAATGACATAAGGATGGCAAGATAGTCCTCCCATTATTCTTGGTATTGGTGAGGCTACTCTGATGTATTCAGTCTTAAGCATTCTATTCTAATTTTAAGAGAGATGAGTGATAAGGAGAATAAAAGAATGAAAAACTAAAGATTATAAAATGGGATAGGAAGGAGGGTTAGAGATCACAGTCACTGGTGTGGGGAAGAGGCATCTACAAATACAACATTTAACTTACAGTGAAAGTGTGTTATGAATCCAGTGAGAATCACCTCTTAGGATTGGACAGTTGGAAATTAGCTTGGAAAAAAATATAGCCCTTTTGCTTTTCTGTAAACTTGAACAAATATAGAGCTTTTTTTTTTTTAAGGTAAAAGGCATTTTTATCACAGGAATAATGGACAAAGAAGTTGTTTTGGGTCCATCTCAAAGGTTCTCTTCTCTCCTAGGGTGATTCAAAGACCAGTGAGAGGGCTTCTGCCCTCTGGTCTGTTCTGGTTTTCAGTATTTATAACATTAGATTCTTTTGAGTTTCTTCTCATTTACAGCTTATTTTCTCCAGTACTCCAATAGTCCTTTGATCCCCCCAACTCCCTGGCCTTCTACCCATGGGTATCAGCACTCTTCACTGTCTTTCATCCTGTTGCTGGCCACTCTCCCTTCCTTACCAGCCTAAGTTCCAAAGCCAACCATCAGGTCACTCCCTGAGCACATGCTGGGCTACCTTTTGTCTCTCTCATGTTGTAGAAATCTCTTAGCAAACTCAAAGGCCTGGTTAAATCCAAGAGTTGATTGCTCTGTGCCTGCCTCGGTACAGCTCAACTCAGCTGGAGAAAATGCTTGACTGCTGACTGGTATCACCTTAAACTTATCACCACAAACATCAAATGGGCCTTCAATATGCTGCTGGACAATGATTCTAACATCCCAGCTCTTTACTCTACCACTCTCCTGGACATTGATTTCATATATTCTCCTCTCTGCTCCAACTTCCAACACTTTCTCTCTCATCTTGACTCTCAGCTGGTGCCTCACTTCCTGCTTCATGGATCATATTGAGGCAAACAGAAGAGAACAGCCCCAGATTACTATCACCCTAACTTACTAGCAACCACATCCTCTTCCTCTGGTCCACACTGTAGAAGAACTCGCTGTGCCAATCCTCTCAGTCTTGCACACTAGATCCCATCCCATTGGACATTGCCCCAGCAAGTTTCGTCCCTTTGTCTTTTTTGTTCTTTCAGTGGCACCATCAGCATATATACATGATACTTCTTTCAATTTAAAAAATTTTTCATTTTCCCCTCATTCCCTTGCCAGCTGCCATCTTGTTTCTTTGCTTCTCTTTGTTAGAACTCCCTAATGATTTTTTCCATGCTCATTGTCTCCATTCCCTCTTAAGCCCACTTTAGCCAGGTTTATGCCCCTAATATGTCACCAGGATGGCTCTTGTCAAAGTTACAGGGATCTCCAAGTTGCTAAAGCCACTGAGTAATATTCAGTCCTCATCTTGTGTCCCAACCGTATGTTTGACAGAGCTTTATCACCCCTTCTTCTTTGACATACTTTAACTTCCAGCATATCACATTTTAAAAATTTCTTCCGATCTTATCAATTAATCCTTCTTGGTCTCCTTTCTTGTTTGACAGAGCTTTATCACCCCTTCTTTGACATACTTTAACTTCCAGGATATCACATTTTAAAAATTTCTTCCAATCTTATCAATTACTCCTTCTTGGTCTCCTTTCTTGTCCTTTGCTCCTTTTCCTTCTAATGCTAGGGTACTCTGGGTTCTGTTCTTAGTCCTCTTCCCCTTTTTATATTATTATATCTCTTGTTGCTTTCACCCAGTTCCATGGTTAAATATCATCTGCATGCTGATGTCCCTAATTAATATTTCCAGCCCATATTATCTTCTGAAATTCAGATTAAAAATTTTTTTTTAAATATTTACTTATTTTTGAAAGATAGAGAGACACAGCATGAGTGGGGTAGGGCAGAGAGGGAGAGACAGAATCCGAAGCAGGCTCCAGGTTCTGAGCTGTCAGCACAGAGCCAGATGCAGGGCTCGAACCCATGAACCGTGACATCATGACCTGAGCTGAAGTTGGATGCTCAACCCACCGAGCCACCCAGACACCCATGAACTTTCGATTTTTATATACAACTGGTTGCCTGACATCTCTAGTTAGATATTTAATAAAAACGTCAAATTCCACATGCTCAAATTGATTTCCCTTGATCCTTCCCCCCAAATCTGTCCTACCT
Source organism: Herpailurus yagouaroundi (assembly GCF_014898765.1). NCBI lineage: Eukaryota > Metazoa > Chordata > Mammalia > Carnivora > Felidae > Herpailurus > Herpailurus yagouaroundi. Next base: position 42,400,617 of record NW_024412394.1, on the reverse strand, counting down.
TCAACATTTTCCATATCAGTCAATGACAATTCCATTTCTCCATTTGCTTACATCCAAAACCTTGGAATCATCCTTGGATCTTCCCTTTCTTTCATATTCTAGGTCCAACACATCAAGACATTCTGTTCTCTCTACCTTGAAAATATAACCAGAATCTAACCACTCTTTGTTCCCAAGACTGTGGCAATATTTGCTTATGCTTTTTCCTCTTGCTTGTATCAGACTCCCAACTGGTCTCCTGGCTTCTACTCTGGTCCCTAATACTTTTTGTTTTCAACCTAGCAGTCCATCATCTTTAAAAAAGGTAATTTAGATCATGTTGCTTCTCTGCTCTAACCTTGTAATGGCTCCCATATTCCCTAATTAAAAAATAAAACCTTTACACTGTCCTAAGAAGACTATATTAGTATTCTAGTGCTGTACCACAAACTTGGTGAGTTAAAACAACAGAAGTTTATTCTTTCACAGTTCTGGGAGCCAGAAGTATGAAATCAAGGTATTAGCATTCTGTCTCTGAAGGCTCTAAGGAAGAATCTTCCTTGTCTTTTCCAGCTTCTGGTAGCTCTAAGTGTTCCCTGGCTGTACTGCTCCAATCTATGCCTCCATCTTCAAATAGACTTTCCTCCTTTCTCTAATACGAACACTTGTTATCATATTTAAGTCCACTCAGATAAACCATGGTGATCTCATAATGAGATTATTAATTTATTTGCATTGGCAAAGAGTTTTTTCAAATAAGATCACATTTACAGGATCCAGGTGTTAAGATATGGGCATATGTTTTTGGGAGCTACCATTTAACCCACTATAGAGCCCCACCTACTATGGACCTCTATTATCTTGGACCTCTCTATCACTCTCCCCCATGATCACCTTGTTGCAAACCATACTGGACTCCTTGATTTTTTCAAACATGCCAAGCACTTATGGATTAGAGTCTTTTCACTGGCCATTATCACTGCCTGGGACACTCTACCTCCAGATATCAACATGGCTCACTCATGTTACAATCTCATGAAGTTTCCCCTACTCTATTTAAAATTGTAATGTTCATCTTCCTTTTCACGCTGCTCTTATTTTCCTTTTTTTTTTTTTTTTTCTTCCATTCTGGTTGAATAGGACATTCTTCTGCTTCATGTAGTGTTGGCTGGGGTACTAGGATGGCTTGAAGGTCCAAATGGCTTAAGACATATGGCTGGGAGTAATTTCTGGCTGCCAGATGGGAGTTTAGTTGGAACTGTTGGCAAGAGGCTTTATTCTCTTCCATGTGGCCTCTCTATTTAGCTTCGTGGGCTTCCTTACTGGTTGGTGGCTGAGTTCCAAGAAGGAGAATTGTAAGAGAAAGAAAGTAGAAGCTCTCAGTCTTCTTCAGTCTGGGCTCAGAAGTATGAGAATATTACTTCTAGTGTAATCTTTTAGTCAAAGTTTCAAGGGCAGTCTAGATTAAAGAGGAGGGAGAATAAATTCCACCTCTCACTTGAGGAGAGGGTGGAATATTTGTACAGGGAGAGAAGAAAGTTACGGTAACCATCTTTGGAGACTGTCTATCAAGAGGATCTTCCAGGATTCTTGATATCATATCATGGTATGGTTGCCCATCAAAATGGATAGCTTTATCTTTGAGTTGATTCTTTTTTCATCCTGCCACTGTGTTATTGAGGAGTTTTTCTGATCTTAAAAAATATATATAAGAAATATTTTGAGATTTTAAAATGAGAAACACACAGATAAATCAGTTCACTAGCAATCTTCAATGTTTTTGCATTAAGCTTATGCAAACTGCTATATCTAGAGTGGGGGAAGGAAAATCCATTGTTAGATCTAAATGGTTTGAATTTTATATAGTTTCATACTCAGAGAAATTACTGTTTTACATTAGTATTGTTAGGTAATAGAGATCCAATCTATAATCATATAGAAGAGGAAATCATTAGTGTATGTAATATTGTAAAGGTCCCAAACCTTCCAATGATGGTTGATGATTTTAGAAAATCCCAATATATTTGAGTAAGACTTCCTGCTCTTAGCTGATAAAATCAGTGATTAAACAAGAGCATATCTAATGGAGTCTAAAGTTTACTAATTTCTGAAGAGGTTTTTCCACCTCCATTATACTACATTTCCTAAGGTTAAAAATATGGAGATAAGTCTCTTTTGCTTATATCCACTTTCTGACTGCCTTAGCTTGGACTGCCATACATAAACTACCATATACTGGGTAAGCTTAAACAACAGAAACTTATTTCTCACAGTTCTGGAGTCTGGACGTCTGATATTAGGGTACCAACATGATTAGATTCTGATGAGAACCCTCTTTCTGGCTTATAGATGCCTGCCTTCTCATTGTGTTCTCACAAGGCAGAGAGAAAGAGAAGGAAAGCTTTCTGGTATCTCTTTTTATAAGTGCACTAATCACATCATGAGCCTTCATGACCTCATTCAAACATACTCTCAAAGGCTCCATCTCCAATACCATCACACTGTGTGTTAGGGCTTCAACTTATGAATCTGGGGGGACATAATTCAGTCCATAGCACTGACTCATTCCTTTCATTTCTCCATGTAGAGTCTATTGGTAACATATGAGAATAGAACAAATGAGAAGCAAAGAACACCTTCCAATTTAAGTTCTATAAAATCAATTTGTCAGCAAATTTTATTTATTTGAAATTCTTTGGTAACCTTATTCTTTTCAAAAGAGAAAAATATTCAGCCAGGAATATATAAGATTGGCATAGAAAGCAGGATAAGGCACCCCCCAAAGATATTCATGTCTTAAATGCCTGGAATTGGTGAGTATGTTTTCTTATAATCACACAAGGCATTTTATAGATGTGATCAAAGTTACAGACTTTGAGATGGAGAAATTATCATAGGTTATTCAGGTGGACTCAATCTAATCATATGAGTTCTTAAAAGTGGAAGAGGCTGGAAAAAGAGTGGGTCAGAGAGATGCAATATTAAAAGAACTCAACCTGCCATTTCTGCCTTTGGAGATGCAAGAAGGGGGTCTCTAGAAGCCAGGAATGCCCCTTAGCTGATACCCAGCTAAGATACAAGAACCTCAGCCTACAGCCTATAAGTACAACTGAATTCTGTCATCAACTCAAATTATTAGGAAACATTCTCTCCTAAATGAGCAGGAAACATTCTCCCCTAGAGATTCTAAAAATGTACATAGCTTGCCAATACCTCCATTTTAGTCCAGTGAGACCTGTACTGGACTTCTGACCTACAGAAATTTAGGATTTGTGTTGTTTTTGTTTGTTTGTTTGTTTGTTTAAGTTTTTACTTATTTAAGCAATCTCTACACTCAACGTGGGGCTTGAACTTAAACCCCAAGATCAAGAGTCACATACTCTTCCAACTAAGCCAGCCAGGAGCCCCAGGGTTTGTATGGTTTGAAGCCACTAAATTTGTGGTAATTTATTATGTTGTAATTTGTTATTGTAATTAGAAAACTAATATTTGGTTATGAATTGAAGTCCTCAGTCTCCAAATTCTAAATGTCAAAAATGGAAGAATTCTTTACTTTTAATCAAATGGATGACCTCTGTTTTAGCAACTATTTTAGAACCATCAGAGACATTTTAAGAATCACCGTAGCACTCTGTTTTTTGAAAGCAGCTATATTGTGTTGGTAAACTATGGCTTTTGCCATATTTCTATGTGAATCAGGAGAAACTTTGGTGGACAAAATGACTGGATTGGTATAGTAAATAGGTAATGTACAACAACAGGTATAGGAGTTGGTGGGAGTATCTGGCAGATTCAGAAGTTGAACAGAGGCTCAATTCCATAGTTCTGCTATAATATTCCTTATTAAGGAAAGTGGCACCTTGGTTTTAGAACCATGACAAAAAGAGGCTTATAACCTTGTTTTCAATTTCCATCATGCCATATGCTTGCCTGAAGAGCTGAGAGACATCTGAAATGCTGTGCTGTTTTTGGTCAGTGGAAGAAGGAACCTTGAAGTCTCACATTCCTATAAAATGGATTGTCATGAGTGTGCTGTAGAGGCAATGCTGTTTAGGCATCCTGCCTGTCCATTTAGTAATCAGCCTTGACAATGACTAAATTAGTAGTCTCAGTGGTAACATTGAAACATAATAAAATTTCTTTATTTAAAATTAAGGTATTAAAATTTATGAATATTATTATCCAATATACTGAAGAATGGATAAGAAAAGACAAAAGCTTATAGGAATTTCAAGTAATTTTACCAAAGGAACCATCTATTTATTCTACTAGCCACTTATCCATAAAGTATACTTCTCTCATGGTAGCCTTATTTGTTTGTTAACATTTTTCAGCAGATAAGGCTGACATGAATCTATAACTAAAAGGCCAAGGATACAAATAAAGCATGATAATTATTAAAATACATTGAAATATATTTAAAAGTAATCCCTCATAATAATAAAAAATAATGATGATGTGGTTTTTTTCTAAAGTACTATTTTTAAAAAGGAAGGGATACTGCAGCACCTGGGTGGCTCAGCAGGTTAAGTGTCTGACCCCTGATCTTGGCTCAGGTCATGATCTCACAGTTCATGAATTCAAGCCCTGCATTGGGCTCTGTGCTGATAGCATGAAGCCTGCTTGGGATTCTCTCTCTCCTTCTCTCTGCTCCTCCCCCACTGTGCTCTCTTTCTTTCACAATAAATAAATAAAATTTTTTTGTAAAAGGAGAAGATTCTTATTATGCTAGGAACTTTAATGACTGCTGAGTCTTAATCTCCTGAGTAAGGACAAATGTGTGAATTTGGAGATCCTCCTTGGGAAGAGATGCTTTCAGTGGCTCATAAGTCAATCCATACCCACAAATCCCACAAGTAAAGCCACACCTTCTTATATATTTACTTCATCTCCTTTTCCTCTCTTCTGTCTTGTGTGACTAAGGAGATGTACAATCTTGAAAAACTAATAGGTTGCCACCTGAGGTTTCCTGCTTTATGACATATACCCCTTATTTATTTAGTTTTTTTTCCTCACACATTCTGTTTTCTGTTAGTCCACCTAACTAGGGGGTAGTGTGCTTTTGAATTTTCATTTTTCTTAGTCTATGTCTATGCAAGATATTTGGTTGTAAATTTAATCTTCACGGTAGGCACTAAGCAGACTTAAAGTTCAGGTTGTTGCACTTTTTCAGTTTTATGCTACATAGAAAAGTCACAAAATGTCATTGAGGACTCACCTCTATCATCTAACTTACCTCTCTGACTTTCAAGACGAGGCACCAGGTACCAAGCAAAAGTGATCCAGGTATTGTGGTGGTGTTTTAATTACTTGGGAGCAAAGATAAGCAACCAGAAGTGGACCCATTTTAAACACACTGAGTAGTTTCAGCTCCTCATTGTAGATTAAAAACAAAGAGAAATTGACACCAATTATAAAAACATTGAAAAAAGAAAATAATCCAATTTATCCCTTATGCAAGTCTGGGCTAAGGAACACTTTAGCTTTTGGTAAATGGAGGAATGATGAAACTAGAATGATCAGGGGGATCGTTTCACTTCAGGCAGATTACTAGGAGTACAGAAAAATTAAAATAAGACTGTCTGCTGAGCTGTAGTATATTGCATTAATCCTCCATCAAGTTTGAATCCAGGTGATAAGTTCTTATTTTGGGGGATCTTGGACACATGGTGCTTCTCTGAGCTTTGTTTTCTTTATCCATAAAATGGAAATAATAATAATAATGGCTTTCCTTAACAAACACAGCTTGGGGGAGAGATGCTATGTGTGAAAGTAGAAAGTATTTTACTGAACATAAAGCATTAGGTACACCAAAACATTATTATCATCATCAGTGCAAAAACTTCTCAGTGTATCTTATTTATTTAGCTTAGTGAAAGGAATTACTGTATCTCTTCAAGAAAAATGCATACTGTTTGTACATGTTTGGTACTTGTTGCCTTTTTGTGGTAGAATAAAATGTTTCAAAGAATATATTTCCTTGGTTACAGAGGTCAATTTAAGACAGGAATGCAATCTTCATCTATAAACATGTACTGCATTCTTTGTGGATAGACAGTGTTTTCATGAAAATGCAAGTTAGTCATATCCAGTTTGCTTGTCATTTATTACCATTTTGAAGAGTACTATAAAACAGAAGAGTGCTCTAGTTATAAGTATGTAACTCACTAGTTTCTCCTACAAAATGATCACCTCTTATAAGTGTCACCGAGACAAAAAATATCAGGATACTACCAGCACTCAGCAGCCCTCTTATGTGCCTGGGGCCTCATTCCCAAGAGTAACTACTTCTAACAGTTTATAGTAATTTTGACAATTTTTATACTTTATATAACTGGAAAATATTGTATATACTCTTTTGTCTCTAGCTTCTTTTGACGTGATCATGAGAGTCATCCACACTGTTTGTTATACATGGTTACAGTGTGATTATTCTCAGGGCTGTGTCAGATTTTGTTTTGCGAATAAACCAGTTTGTTTATTGATAGTATCAATGGACATTTAGGTAGTTTCCAGTTTGGGGCTATTATCAATAGGGTTTCTAGGAATATTCTCTAGTTAGTACTGTCTTTGGTGAACATATGCACACATTTCTGGTGACTGTGAGGTAGTTTGTGTTCAAGTTTCCCAGCAGTTAACTTTCCCACCAAGAGGATATGTTAACTCCTGCACTCTACTCTTTACCAAAATTTGCTATTTCCCTTCTCAATTATTTTAGTCATTCTTGTTTATGTCTCGTCACATCTATCTCATAGTAGTTTTGTTTATATTTCCCTAATGATAAATGAGATTGAGCACTTTTGCACTTATTAGCTGACCATTTGGATATTCTGTTTTTGCATGCCTTTTCAAGCTTTTCATCATTCTTCTATTAGGTTGTGGGTTTTTTTTTTTGTAATGATTTGTAGAAATTATTCATGACTGGCTAGTATCTTCTTCAACTTGCAGTTTTCCTCTTCACTCTCCTATCATTCCTTTTGATGAACAGAAATTTCTTTTTTTTTTTTTTTTTTTTTTTTTTTTTGGTGGGGGATACATTGTGTAAAAGGATTCCCCTATGAAGTTATTTAACACATGTATCACTTCACACATTCCATCCCCTTTTTGGTAAAAACATTGAGGTTCTACTCTTTTAGCAAATTTCAATGATACAATATGGTGTTATGAACTATAATTGGCCTGTCATACATTTTGATATTCAGACCTGATTTATCTTCTAACTGTGAGTTCATGCTTTTTACCAACCTCTCTGTTATTTTAATATATTCCAATTTATGATTTTTATAGTTATTTTTCTGATTAATAACCATTTGACTAGTTTGCTATAATGAAGATATTTTCCTATCCACAGTGTTACTTAATAATTGGAAATCAGTACCAACAATAAAGCTATACAGAGGAAAAAACACATTCAGCTTGATTAATCAAATGCAATTAAGCAAATGACTGACTAAGCAATGAACATGTAGAGATGAATCTTTTAGCTTCATAATCAGTCACTTTAAATCATGTCAATTTTTTAGGGTAAACAATAGTCCCGTTTTTCCTTTCTTGTATATCTAATTTCAGAAATTTATCAGATTACCTGCAATGACATGCTTCATCCTTTCCTTCATGCCACCAAAAAAAAAAAAAAAAAAAAAAAAAAAAAAAAAAAAAGTAACTCTTTAAATGATTGTAGAGGAAACATCTTGCAAACAGGATAGTGTCAATGATTTCAAGATAGGAATTAAGAGATAAAGAGGAAATGTAAACTATGGTTTGTAACCTAAAAATCTTCAGGTGTACAAATATTGGCAAAAGTCAATATAAAATACTCCTCTGTTTTCATCTGTTGACATTACTGGTAAATATTGAAGTCCAAACTACTGCCTTTTGGTGTATAAGGGTTCTTTCTTTGCATGTCAAATATTCTTGGACACAAGACTGAAACAACTCTCCTCATTATTCTCCCTTGGCCCAATAAAGCTAGTGTTTTGACATATGAATAGACTTAACAGATTTGGTCAATTCTATTTTTTGCTTCTGATGTTAGGCAAGCAAAGCAAGCAACTGTAATACCTACAGTTGATTTGGAACTATTTGCCACAAACAAACAAACAAACAAACAAAAAAATACTTGGGAGTAAGGGTTTCTTTGAGTAACGATTTGGGTTTAGATGGGAGAAAAAAAAAATCCTTTGTGATATTTGTGAGAGCCCTTAGAAGCTGAAATATGCTTTTGGAACTTAGGGATTTTTCAAGGGTAAGCATTGGGCATAAAATGTCTGAGGGACCTACACAGAAAGAATGGAGGAAGATCTTATTAAGATTTTTTAATGAAATGTTTGAACTACCCTGGTTGAACAGAAATCCTTAGCTACTTGGTTGCTTTCTCTGATCCCATGGGAATAGACCCAGTGGGAACGAAATGCCTCCAGGGATGAATTCAGCTTCTCTAGAACATGATACCTGTCTCTTGGGACAGCTCCCTGTTCCTCTGGATTATTTTGGTTGTGTCATCTCAAGATCCAAACTTGAGTTCCACAATCATATTACAGCTACCTTTCTAACCACTTCCTAGTGTGTGTGTCCTCAAAAGTCTATGAAATTAAAGCAGATCGTTTTTAATTCCTTATTGCTATATGTAGATAATAATGAATAAACATTAGGATTTACATTTTTGTGAAATTCAGATTGTGGAAAGAGTTAAGCAGTGGGTCATGAAGGAGATCAACCAGAATAGAACTTTCATTCAGGTGTTGAGAAACAAAATAGAACAAAGTAATGAACACACATTAGTGTTTTAAAAAATGAGTTCTTGATTATTTTATGGGGAATGAATTCTAAATGAATCCTTGACGACTTCCAGTCAGCACCTGGTTCCACCTCACAAAGGACAGGAAAGGCTCCAGGACAGGTTGGAGTGGAGTGTATGGGGAGTGGAGGTAGGCATTGCTGAGTTATGATGTAACACATTTTCATAAGGATCCTCCTACAGCCTTCCCTCAGTCCTCTCCACGGGAAACCATCTCTGTTGAGCATGTGCTATTCCTTGACATCACTTGGGAGGTTGTGATATTGGTCCACTTTTAAAACATGACACCAAGAAAATGGGCTGTCCACTTCTGCCTCCAATTCAAAGAACATCCCTGGAGTAGCTATTGGTGGTAGAGAATTTAGGTCCTACTCGTCTAACATCCACCACACCTACTCTGTTTCCAAGAACTCCTATAAGCACTAAACTTAGTTCTATTCTCTTGGGTGGGGGCAGATATTTTCCTTTGATATAAGAATAGACATGTGAGTTTTACTGATGTTAAGGAGTTTGAATCAAGACATAACACAGGAATGGGTATGTGATGTCTATGAGCACAAGAACATGTGATTTTAAGGACGTCAGGATGAACTATACTGCTTTGGTTTTCCTAATTTCTAACTAATTTGTTAGCTTCTTAAAGGTAGGAAGATGTCTTTTAATCTATATATTCCTCATCCCACTTAGTATTGTGGTTTGCATATTGAAGATAGTGAATATTGTGGAATGGATCATGTTTCTGTAGGTTGTAGAGCAGTGTTTACAAGTGTGGTTAAAGACTTTGTTTCTGGAGTCAGATAGGCTGGATGGATTCCTGGCTGTGCCATTTGACAGCTGTGTAACCTTGTGTGAGCCACCAAACCTCCCTATGCCTGGGTACCCTCATCTGGAAAATGAAGATGATACCATGTAGTTCATAGACTGTTGTCAGCATTAACTGAGTTAATGTATTTAAGGTAAAACCATGCTTGACATGTGATAAGAGTTTGATAAGCATGAACTGTTTATTATTATTAATAACAGTTTACAGAGGGTTCTTCCATACAGTGACTCACTTGATTCTCCCTAGAAACCTGTGAAATGTGAAGGACATACATGTTTACTTCATTCTGCGGTTTGAAGGCCTAGATCTTCCAGGTTACAGGTAGAATGCACATAAATGCAGCATCCCAAACCAGTGGTCTCATCATTGCCATGTCTTAACCATTATGCATACTCTATCATCCTAGAGACGGTCTAAAAATGCATGACTATTAATTTATAATGTTACAAGAGAGAATTACAGAGATGCAGGAGCATTGGCCCTGAGACCACACTTCTAGCCCACGTTGACTTAACTTTTACCATGGTCACATGTCTGACTAGAAAGGGGAAGCAGCAGAAATGGTGAGAAACACATACATCTCTACAGGTGGATAGACATGGCTGTGGTTCCCTCAGAGATGGAACTATTCTCAGCAATGATGAAAAAACAATTTTATCCTTAAAGGCATCTCATTCTTGGGGCACTGGACAGAAACAAGGCCAACATTTCTATATAGTTTTTGTCCCTGAGGCTGTGTTACCAAAGTCTTCTCTTAATGTCTTTGTCATGTCCTCCTTTCTCTGCCCAATGCCTGACCTGGGGCTTTATAGTAGGTTTTCATTAAATAATAGCTGAACAAATAAACAAATGACTACCATGTATATGAGTATGAAAGTAATAAAAAATTTGAAACTAGAAATTCATTTTACACTTTCGCATAATCTTTGTTAAAAAAATGGAGGAAAAATTAGGCATAATCACTAAAATAAGCCTTTGGAATTACCAGTGGATATAATGGATGTCTGCTATCCTACTTCATTATTATAATAACATAAAAATAATCTATTTAAAGACATAAATGTGAGATATGAAACCATAAAAAACCTAGAACAGAGCACAGGCAATAGTTTCTCTGACATAGGCTATTAGCAACATTTTTGAGATATGTCTCCTGAGGCAAGAGAAATAAAAGCAAAAATAAACTATCAGGACTACACCAAAATAAAAAGTTTCTTTTGTGAAGGAAATAATCAGCAAAACTGAAAGGCAACTTAATGAATGGGAGAAGATATTTGCAAATGACATGTCCAATAAAAAGTATACAAAATATACCAAAACTGATACAACTCAATATCCCCCCCAAAAAATAATTCAATTAAAAAATGAGCAGAAGATATGAACAGACATTTCTTCAGAGAAGACATACATAGGGCCAACAGACACATGAAAAGGTGCTCAACATCACTCATCACTAGGGAAATGTAAATCAAAACTACAATGAGATATCACCTCACACCTGTCAGAATGGCTAAAATAAAAAACACAAGAAATAAACAAGTGTTGGTGAGGATATGGAGAAATAGGAACCTTCATGCACTATTGGTGGGAATGCAGACTGGTGCAGCCACTCTGGAAAACAGCATGGTGTTTCCTCAAAAAATTAAAAATACAACTACTCTATGATTCAGTAATGGCACTATTGGGTATTTCCCCCCAAAATATAAAAACACTAATTCAAAGGAATGCATCCATGCCTATGTTTATTGCAGCATTATTTACAACAGCTAAGATACAGAAGTAGCCCAAGTGTCCCTCAACTGATGAATAGATAAATGTGGTGACATACAGACTATGGAACATTATTCAGTCATAAAAAGATGAAATCTTGCCATTTGCAACAACACAGAGGGAGCTAGAGTATAATGCTAAGTGAAATAAGTCATTCAGAGAAAGATAAATACCGTAAGATGTCACCCATATGTGGAATATAAGAAACAAAACAAATGAGCAAAGGGAGGGAGGGAGGGAGAGAGAGAGAGAGAGAGAGAGCAAGAGTGAGAGCAACCAAGAAACAGACTCTTAACTATAGAGAAAAATTGATGGTTACCAGAGGGGTCAGTGGGTGGGGGGATGGGTGAAATAGGTGATGGGGGTTAAAGAGTACACTTATCTTGATGAGCATTGAGTAATATATAGAATTGTTGAATCACAATATTGTATACCTGAAATGAATAGAACACTATATGTTAATTATACTGGAATTAAAATTCAAAACTTTAATAGAAAAAATGTTTAGGTGTTTAAAAATAAAAATATTTAAACAATTTAATATTGCAAGCAGTACCACTCCCAGTAATCACAGTCCCCTTCACCTACCTTACTTTTATTTTCATAGCACTTCCTACCTCCTACATTATTTGAGGTAGTAAATATATATATAACAAGTAAATATATAACAAGTAAATATAATTTGAATATAAATATAAATTTAAATATAAATATAATTTACTTATTATGTTCTTTGATAATGTGACTGCCCACCACTGGAAATCTACCCCCCCTGAGGACCAGAATCTTTGCCTGCTGTGTTTGCTAATTTGTCTCAGGATCCTAGAACAGTTCTAGGGATGTATTAGTGTTCAATAAATATATTTTGAACAAACATTTAATGGCATCTTTCAATATGCAAGGCAATGCAAGTGATGTTGTATATATAGATAAATAATGAATGAAAGACCATTTCAATGAATATATATGATATGGGTATTCATTGATACATAAGACAGACATTTATATATGTAAAATATATTAAATTTAAATTATTAAATATGTATGATTTTGTTATATATATGTTATATATTGTATATATACACAGAATATCCTATTCTGACAGATGTGAAGTGATATCTCAGTGTTGTTTTGAATTGCATTTCCCTTGTGATTAGTGATGTTGGGTTGAGCATCTTCTCATGTGTCTGTTAGTCATATGACATATATATGTTATATTTACATATATATGTTATATATGTATATATGTTATAAATATATATGTGTGTATCTATATCATCTATATCCTCTGTATCTATATATCTATATATCTGTATCTGTATCTATCTATCTATCTATATGTAAAGGGCTGTGCTCATCTCACCTCTGCAGGGCCTCACCCAGCCTGCCATATGCGCCTCCCCCTCCTCCCTCCTTCCTATGCTCTAGAAGACAGCTCACAAACTAGAAGTCTGAAAGTAGCATCTGGCTTGCACATGTTTATTGTTGAGCTTGCCGGGGGTTTGAAAATTCTTTAAGTCATTTGCCAACATTTAAAAATCTAGAGAATTCTCATAAATATCCAGATTTCCGACTTCTCTTGCAAAGTCTCAGAGTATCTGTCAACACTGGGCTGGCATTCTCACATGGCCTTGCTAGGCTGGGGCTGAGCAGCAGCTGGCCTGTCAGGTGGTGGATGAGGGCTGTGCCCTCCTGGTTACCAGCATCTCCACTGGGCTCACCTCACCTACCCGCCTGGCCCCGGAGGGGTTGGGTTTACAGGCCCCTGCTTGGTTTGCCCTTCTGTCCTTTCTCCTGTGGTAGGAATTTGATACTGCTGGCAAGACAGGAATAGATAATCGTGTTCAATTTAACTGATTGATTAGCCACACACTCTTTTTACGTGGAGGGTCTGGCTTGTATATAAATAAGAACGTGATAATTCAGAAAATGGGGGTATACACTTCTAACAAATACTTAGCTCTGACTGATCAGTAATTAAAATTTACTTGTCATGTAACCATTATGTCTTCTGAATTTTATTCTTCTATCTTGATTATTATGTATAAAAGCAAAACCCAAGATGATTAGGGTTCCGTTTCTTCTCCTACTTTGGATCCAAGTCTCCATCCCAAGCCTATGAGAGGTGTTTTGTTTTTAGCTTAGTAGATGGCTTCCTTCCAACTGGGAGCTGGCAACTGGGATGGAGACAAGGTGTGAAATTCCTTCACTGCCCTTCAATACAATGTGCTCATTAGCTAAACAGTCTTAAAAATACTGTTATTTCTCTTTGAGAAAAAATGTGACATTAGGGAATAATGGCTCAGCATGTCATAAAACATCTTCCCGATGATTTTCCTTCTTTGAAAGACAAGTCTGCCACTTGAGCTTGCCCAAGTTTGTCTACTAGGCAACTATGCCCTTTTGCTTTTAAAATAATCTCCCATATATGTCACTTTGGGCAAAATAGCACCCTAGGGTTCCCCACCCTGTTACCATGGATGGGCTGTTGTCTCATAAATGAGAGCAACAAGATGTAGCCCCTGACTCTTGTTTAGATCAAATGAAAAAAGGCAGACATCTTGACAATCGGTGGATGAAAGGGTAGCACTCACCTTATCCTCTCCACCCTGAAAGGAGAGCACATTATGTGAATAAATCTCTTATGGTTATTCTTCCATTCTTTTCTTTTTCCTTCCTGCTGTTACTGCTGACAAGGATGGAAAGGCTATAATGTAAGAGTTAATTCATGTCATGGGGTATTGAGCCATCCAGAGGAAAGGGTGGGTGCAAGCGTAAATTTTCATTGCTTTGAAATAACATTGTTATGTAAGTAATTAAAGTATTGCCACCCCTACTGCAGTTGAAATAACTTAGTGCTTCTCATATGCAATGAATGATTTCAGATATTGTTAGCAAAGCTCAGTATCTCAGTATCATTGTCATATCATAGCTCATTGTCAAGGCTGCCTATTACCATTTATTTCCGTCATTCAGTTTATGTGAAGAGACTAGAGACTCAGTGGTAGATGGTTTACGTGGTTAGCTTTTTCAAAGGGAGAGAAATCCATCTTGTACTTTTGATGAAGTAATAAAGGTGAGATGTTCAATCTCTTGGCATCAGTGTCTTAATATGTAAAAATGGGTTAGATTTAGTAATCTCCATAGTATACCCTCTACCTTCACAAACATATCGACTTTAACTTGCCAACTCTGAAATGATCTGGGAGTGGAAACAGGATGTCTTTTTAGGAGTGGGCAGTTCAATTAGTACATGGTGTTGGAAGGAAATATCAGAACCAACAAAATCTTCCACTAGTAGAGAGGCATTAGATCTCAGTTGAGGATATTTCTCTACTTCTCTTACTACTATACTACATCCTTTCCCTTTCTTTTTCCAATGGGGAAAGACTGATGAGGAAAGTGGAAGCAGGCAGTGGATGATTCAGAGAGGGGATTCCATTGAAAAGCACCCCTTTCTAACTCCAGACCTGTTGTTGATTAGTTCTGAGTTCTTATTTCTCTCTTACAGACCTTGGGGATTGACTTTTTCTCTTTTAGTCTAAGTTTGACCAAAGGTAAATATGTATTTCAACCACATTCTAGGAAGATAAGAGGAAAACTCCTACTTTTGACTGAAGGGATGCTTCTTAGAAAAACAGATATTAACCTATTGGGTAAAGCTCAAGTCTTTCAAACACTTCCTATTCTGTCACCACTACATAGCCACTGTAGACCTGGAAGCTGACTTCCAGAGGGTCACCAAGCAAGGCAAATTAGATGCTGATGTTTGTTGTAGTGCAGTGTTACTTAAATAGAACAGAAAAAGCACTAATGGTAAAGAAAAAAATGAAAATTCAAACATCAAAATAGAAAGCTTCTGAATGTCAGAAGGCACCATTAAGAAAATGCAAAGGCAATCTACAGACTTGAAAAACACATTTACAAAATGTCTATTCAGGAATATTTAAAAATAAGGAACTCTTACAAATCAATAACAAAAAGCCAAACAACTCATTAAAAATGGACAAAACTTGAACTCATACTTTACAAAAGAAGATGTACAAATGACCAATATGCAGAAAAATAGGTGCTCAACATTGTTTATCTTTGGGGAAATGAATTTTAAAGGCACAATGAGATACCATAGATAACATTCCACACCAACTAGAATGGCCAAAAAAAATTTTTTTAATATATGACATTTATTGTCACATTGGTTTCCATACAACACCCAGTGCCATCCCAAAAGATGCCCTCTTTAATATCCATCACCCTTCTCCCCTCCCTCCCACCTCCCATCAGCCCTCAGTTTGTTCTCAGTTTTTTTTTTTTTATTTATATATGAAATTTATTGTCAAATTGGTTTCCATACAACACCCAGTGCTCATCCCAAAAGGTGCCCTCCTCAATACCCATCACCCACCCTCTCCTCCCTCCCACCCCCCATCAACCCTCAGTTTGCTCTCAGTTCTCAACAGTCTCTTATGCTTTGGCTCTCTCCCACTCTAACCTCTTTTTTTTTTTTTTTTTCCTTCCCCTCCCCCATGGGTTCCTGTTCAGTTTCTCAGGATCCACATAAGAGTGAAACCATATGGTATCTGTCTTTCTCTGTATGGCTTATTTCACTTAGCATCACACTCTCCAGTTCCATCCA
>NW_024412394.1:42308477-42384512 GCF_014898765.1 Herpailurus yagouaroundi | reverse complement strand
TTTTTTCTCATTGCCACGTAGTATTCCATAGTGTATATAAACCACAATTTCTTTATCCATTCATCAGTTGATGGACATTTAGGCTCTTTCCATAATTTGGCTATTGTTGAGAGTGCTGCTATGAACATTGGGGTACAAGTGCCCCTATGCATCAGTACTCCTGTGTCCCTTGGATAAATTCCTAGCAGTGCTATTGCTGGGTCATAGGGTAGGTCTATTTTTAATTTTCTGAGGAACCTCCACACTGCTTTCCAGAGCGGCTGCACCAATTTGCATTCCCACCAACAGTGCAAGAGGGTTCCCGTTTCTCCACATCCTCTCCAGCATCTATAGTCTCCTGATTTGTTCATTTTGGCCACTCTGACTGGCGTGAGGTGATACCTGAGTGTGGTTTTGATTTGTATTTCCCTGATAAGGAGCGACGCTGAACATCTTTTCATGTGCCTGTTGGCCATCCGGATGTCTTCTTTAGAGAAGTGTCTATTCATGTTTTCTGCCCATTTCTTCACTGGGTTATTTGCTTTTCGGGTGTGGAGTTTGGTGAGCTCTTTATCCATTTTGGATACTAGCCCTTTGTCCGATATGTCATTTGCAAAGATCTTTTCCCATTCCGTTGGTTGCCTTTTAGTTTTGTTGGTTGTTTCCTTTGCTGTGCAGAAGCTTTTTATCTTCATAAGGTCCCAGTAATTCACTTTTGCTTTTGGGGATGTGTCGAGTAAGAGATTGCTACGGCTGAGGTCAGAGAGGTCTTTTCCTGCTTTCTCCTCTAGGGTTTTGATGGTTTCCTGTCTCACATTCAGGTCCTTGATCCATTTTGAGTTTATTTTTGTGAATGGTGTGAGAAAGTGGTCTAGTTTCAACCTTCTGCATGTTGCTGTCCAGTTCTCCCAGCACCATTTGTTAAAGACACTGTCTTGTTTCCATTGGATGTTCTTTCCTGCTTTGTCAAAGATGAGTTGGCCATACGTTTGTGGGTCTAGTTCTGGGGTTTCTATTCTATTCCATTGGTCTATGTGTCTGTTTTTGTGCCAATACCATGCTGTCTTGATGATGACAGCTTTGTAGTAGAGGCTAAAGTCTGGGATTGTGATGCCTCCTGCTTTGGTCTTCTTCTTCAAAATTACTTTGGCTATTCGGGGCCTTTTGTGGTTCCATATGAATTTTAGGATTGCTTGTTCTAGTTTTGAGAAGAATGCTGGTGCAATTTTGATTGGGATTGCATTGAATGTGTAGATAGCTTTGGGTAGTATTGACATTTTGACAATATTTATTCTTCCAATCCATGAGCAGGGAATGTCTTTCCATTTCTTTAAATCTTCTTCAATTACCTTCATAAGCTTTCTATAGTTTTCAGCATACAGATCCTTTACATCTTTGGTTAGATTTATTCCTAGGTATTTTATGCTTCTTGGTGCAATTGTGAATGGGATCAGTTTCCTTATTTGTCTTTCTGTTACTTCATTGTTAGTGTATAAGAATGCAACTGATTTCTGTACATTGATTTTGTATCCTGCAACTTTGCTGAATTCATGGATCAGTTCTAGCAGACTTTTGGTGGAGTCTGTCGGATTTTCCATGTATAATATCATGTCATCTGCAAAAAGCGAAAGCTTGACTTCATCTTTGCCAATTTTGATGCCTTTGATTTCCTTTTGTTGTCTGATTGCTGATGCTAGAACTTCCAGCACTATGTTAAACAACAGCGGTGAGAGTGGGCATCCCTGTCGTGTTCCTGATCTCAGGGAAAAAGCTCTCAGTTTTTCCCCGTTGAGGATGATGTTAGCTGTGGGCTTTTCATAAATGGCTTTTATGATCTTTAAGTATGTTCCTTCTATCCCGACTTTCTCAAGGGTTTTTATTAAGAAAGGGTGCTGGATTTTGTCAAAGGCCTTTTCTGCATCGATTGACAGGATCATATGGTTCTTCTCTTTTTTTTTGTTAATGTGATGTATCACATTGATTGATTTGCGAATGTTGAACCAGCCCTGCATCCCAGGAATGAATCCCACTTGATCATGGTGAACAATTCTTTTTATATGCCGTTGAATTCGATTTGCTAGTATCTTATTGAGAATTTTGGCATCCATATTCATCAGGGATATTGGCCTGTAGTTCTCTTTTTTTACTGGGTCTCTGTCTGGTTTAGGAATCAAAGTAATACTGGCTTCATAGAATGAGTCTGGAAGTTTTCCTTCCCTTTCTATTTCTTGGAATAGCTTGAGAAGGATAGGTATTATCTCTGCTTTAAACGTCTGGTAGAACTCCCCTGGGAAGCCATCTGGTCCTGGACTCTTATTTGTTGGGAGATTTTTGATAACCGATTCAATTTCTTCGCTGGTGATGGGTCTGTTCAAGCTTTCTATTTCCTCCTGATTGAGTTTTGGAAGAGTGTGGGTGTTCAGGAATTTGTCCATTTCTTCCAGGTTGTCCAATTTGTTGGCATATAATTTTTCATAGTATTCCCTGATAATTGTTTGTATCTCTGAGGGATTGGTTGTAATAATTCCATTTTCATTCATGATTTTATCTATTTGGGTCATCTCCCTTTTCTTTTTGAGAAGCCTGGCTAGAGGTTTGTCAATTTTGTTTATTTTTTCAAAAAACCAACTCTTGGTTTCGTTGATCTGCTCTACAGTTTTTTTAGATTCTATATTGTTTATTTCTGCTCTGCTCTTTATTATTTCTCTTCTTCTGCTGGGTTTAGGCTGCCTTTGCTGTTCTGCTTCTATTTCCTTTAGGTGTGCTGTTAGATTTTGTATTTGGGATTTTTCTTGTTTCTTGAGATAGGCCTGGATTGCAATGTATTTTCCTCTCAGGACTGCCTTCGCTGCGTCCCAAAGCGTTTGGATTGTTGTATTTTCATTTTCGTTTGTTTCCATATATTTTTTCATTTCTTCTCGAATTGCCTGGTTGACCCACTCATTCGTTAGTAGGGTGTTCTTTAACCTCCATGCTTTTGGAGGTTTTCCAGACTTTTTTCTGTGGTTGATTTCAAGCTTCATAGCATTGTGGTCTGAAAGTATGCATGGTATGATTTCAATTCTTGTAAACTTATGAAGGGCTGTTTTGTGACCCAGTATATGATCTATCTTGGAGAATGTTCCATGTGCACTCGAGAAGAAAGTATATTCTGTTGCTTTGGGATGCAGAGTTCTAAATAGATCTGTCAAGTCCATCTGATCCAATGTCTCATTCAGGGCCCTTGTTTCTTTATTGACCGTGTGTCTAGATGATCTATCCATTTCTGTAAGTGGGGTGTTAAAGTCCCCTGCAATGACCACATTCTTATCAATAAGGTTGCTTGTGTTTATGAGTAATTGTTTTATATATTTGGGCGCTCCGGTATTCGGCGCATAGACATTTATAATTGTTAGCTCTTCCTGATGGATAGACCCTGTCACTATTATATAATGTCCTTCTTCATCTCTTGTTACAGCCTTTAATTTAAAGTCTAGTTTGTCTGATATAAGTATGGCTACTCCAGCTTTCTTTTGGCTTCCAGTAGCATGATAAATAGTTCTCCATCCCCTCACTCTCAATCTAAAGGTGTCCTCAGGTCTAAAATGAGTCTCTTGTAGACAGCAAATAGATGGGTCTTGTTTTTTTATCCATTCTGATACCCTATGTCTTTTGGTTGGCGCATTTAATCCATTTACATTCAGTGTTATTATAGAAAGATACGGGTTTAGAGTCATTGTGATGTCTGTATGTTTTATGCTTGTAGTGATGTCTCTGGTACTTTGTCTCACAGGGTCCCCCTTAGGATCTCTTGTAGGGCTGGTTTAGTGGTGACAAATTCCTTCAGTTTTTGTTTGTTTGGGAAGACCTTTATCTCTCCTTCTATTCTAAATGACAGGCTTGCTGGATAAAGGATTCTCGGCTGCATATTTTTTCTGTCTAGCAAACTGAAAATCTCGTGCCAACTCTTTCTGGCCTGCCAAGTTTCAAAAGAGAGATCAGTCACGAGTCTTATAGGTCTCCCTTTATATGTGAGGGCACGTTTACCCCTTGCTGCTTTCAGAATTTTCTCTTTATCCTTGTATTTTGCCAGTTTCACTATGATATGTCGTGCAGAAGATCGATTCAAGTTACGTCTGAAGGGAGTTCTCTGTGCCTCTTGGATTTCAGTGCCTTTTTCCTTCCCCAGTTCAGGGAAGTTCTCAGCTATTATTTCTTCAAGTACCCCTTCAGCGCCTTTCCCTCTCTCTTCCTCCTCTGGGACACCAATGATGCGTATATTATTTCTTTTTAGTGTATCACTTAGTTCTCTAATTTTCCCCTCATACTCCTGGATTTTTTTATCTCTCTTTTTCTC
The DNA here is from genome assembly GCF_014898765.1 of Herpailurus yagouaroundi. Taxonomy (NCBI): domain Eukaryota; kingdom Metazoa; phylum Chordata; class Mammalia; order Carnivora; family Felidae; genus Herpailurus; species Herpailurus yagouaroundi. The sequence continues at coordinate 42,380,197 of NW_024412394.1, read as the reverse complement.
AGCTTCCTCTTTTTCCATAACTTTATCTTCTAGTTCACCTATTCTCTCCTCTGCCTCTTCAATCCGAGCCGTGGTGGTTTCCATTTTGTTATGCATTTCGTTTAAAGCGTTTTTCAGCTCCTCGTGACTGTTCCTTAGTCCCTTGATCTCTGTAGCAAGAGATTCTCTGCTGTCAGCTATACTGTTTTCAAGCCCAGCGATTAATTTTATGACTATTATTCTAAATTCACTTTCTGTGATATTATTTAAATCCTTTTTGATCAGCTCATTAGCTGTTGTTATTTCCTGGAGATTCTTCTGAGGGGAATTCTTCCGCTTGGTCATTTTGGATAGTCCCTGGCGTGGTGAGGACCTGCAGGGCACTTCCCCTGTGCTGTGGTGTATAACTGGAGTTGGTGGGCGGAGCCGCAGTCAGACCTGATGTCTGCCCCCAGCCCACCGCTGGGGCCACAGTCAGACTGGTGCGTGCCTTCTCTTCCCCTCTCCTAGGGGCGGGATTCACTGTGGGGTGGGGTGGCCTGTCTGGGCTACTTGCACACTGCCAGGCTTGTGATGCTGGGGATCTGGCGTCTTAGCTGGGGTGGGTAGGCAAGGTGCACAGGGGCAGGAGGGGCAGGCTTAGCTTGCTTCTCCTTAGGTGATCCACTTCAGGAGGGGCCCTGTGGCAGCAGCAGGGAGTCAGATCCGCTGCCGGAGGTTTGGCTCCGCAGAAGCGCAGAGTTGGGTGTTTGCGCGGAGTGAGCAAGTTCCCTGGCAGGAACTGGTTCTCTTTGGGATTTTGGCTGGGGGATGGGCGGGGAAGATGGCGCTGGCGAGCGCCTTTGTTCCCCACCAAACTGAGCTCTGTCGTCCGGGGGCTCAGCAGCTCTCCTTCCCTTTGTCCTCCAGCCTTCCCGTTTTCTGAGCAGAGCTGTTAACTTATGACCTCCCAGCCGCTAAGTCGCGCTTGCTGCCGGAACACAGTCCGTCAGGCCCATCCGCTTTTTGCAAGCCAGACTCGGGGGCTCTGCTTGGCCGGCGAGCCGCCCCTCCGCCCCGGCTCCCTCCCGCCAGTCCGTGGAGCGCGCACCGCCTCGCCGCCCTTCCTACCCTCTTCCATGGGCCTCTCGTCTGCGCTTGGCTCTGGCGACTCCGTTCTGCTAATCCTCTGGTGGTTTTCTGGGTTATTTAGGCAGGTGTAGGTGGAATCTAAGTGATCAGCAGGACGCGCGGTGAGCCCAGCGTCCTCCTACGCCGCCATCTTCCTCTCGCTCTCTGTTCTCAGTTTTTAAGAGTCTCTTATGCTTTGGCTCTCTCCCACTCTAACCTCTTTTTTTTTCTTCCCCTCCCCCATGGGTTTCTGTTAAGTTTCTCAGGATCCACATAAGAGTGAAAACATATGGTATCTGTCTTTCTCTGTATGGCTTATTTCACTTAGCATCACACTCTCCAGTTCCATCCACGTTGCTACAAAGGGCCATATTTCAAGAATGGCCAAAATTAAAAAGGCTGACAACACTAAATGTTGGCCATGCTATAAAGCACTGGGATGTAGAATGGTATACAGCCTCTGTGGAAAGCAGTTTGTTGATTCCTCAAAAAGTTGAATATAGGATTACCATAACAATTCCGCCCCTGGATATATATCCAACAGAACTGAATACAGATACTCAAATACTTACACAGGAATGTTCATAGCAACACTCTTCACAATAGCCAAAAGGTGGAAACAATGTCCATCGAGGACTGGATGGATAAATAATATGTGGTATATGCATACAATGGAATATTAGTCAACTGTAATGCAGATGAATCTGGAAAACATTATGCTAAGGGAAATAAGGCAGACATAAAACGTCATGAATCGTATGATTCCATTTTGTATGAAATGTTCAGAATAAGTAAATCCATACTGATAGAATGCACAGTGGTGATTGCCAGGGGATGGAGGAAGGACAGAATAGGGTGTGAATGTTTAATGGATACGGAGCTTTCTTTTGGGGTAATAAAATTTCTTTGGGGGCTACACGGAGGTGGTGGTTGGATAACAACGTGGATGCAATGACTGTCAGTGAACTGTACACTAAAAAATAAAGGGAATGAATGAGTTCTATATGCACCAACACGGTGGATCTCAAAACATTATTTTGAGCAATTAGATCCAAGAGTATATGCCATATGATTTAAGTCAAAACTGGTTGCTTATGTAATGTGGGGATTGACTGAAAGGGAACGTGAAAAAAAACTCTGAGGTGATATAAATGTTCTGTATTTTGACTGGGGTTATGATAATAAAGATGTATATATTTGTGAAAACTCACTGAAGTATGTACTCAAGTCCATTGAACTGCATTTAAGTATATGTAAATTTTACCTCAATTAAACAAAATAAGTGTGTGGGAAAAACCGTCAGTCTTATACATTGTTAAAACTATATATGCATTACCCTTTAATCTAGCACTGTCACTTCTAGGGATGTATCAATCAGTCTATTCAGACTGCTATAACAAAATACCACAGATTGGGTGACTTATAAACAGTTGAAATTTATTTGTCATAGTTCTGGAGACTGAAAGTCTGAGGTGAGTTTGCAACATGGTTTGTTGAGGGCAGACTTCTTACATCCTCACACAGTGGAGCTCTGTGGGGTCTTTTTTATGAGAGCACTAATCTCATTCATGAAGGCTGTTCCTTCATGATCTAATCACCTCCCAAAGACCCCCACCTCCTAACAGTATCACATTGGGCATTAGAAGTACTAGGAGTACATGTAAGTTTTGGGAGGAGACAAAAATTGAGATCATAGTTATACCCATGAGACACACCTCCAATAATACAAAAATACACCTGCAATAGGTTACTCATTGTTGTATTACTGACAGTTGCACAATACTGAAAATGACCTAAATGCATAAACATAGGGAACTGGCTAAATAAACTAGGGTTCATATACAGAAATATTAGGCAGATTTAAAAAAGAGCAACAAAGATTTCTATGTTAGAAATGATTTCTAGGATACACTGTTTCACCAAAATGAGTACAAAATAACTTTTGGTTTCAGGTTCTGCATGCAAAGAGCTTAGAAGTCCTTAGTCCTTCCTAACAACAAATAAAAGGCCAAGCTGATTGAAACACAAGAATTCATTTTGGATCAATGAGAGGTGAGGACACAGGGCAAACTGCTGCCTACAAGACTGGAGAGACAGGTAAATATAAGTCACCACAGCTCCCCAGGGTGGACATTCATGAGTGTAATCAGTGCAGGTAGGAAAACCTGAACCCCTTGCTGGAGGTTAAGTGTGAACAACGTTGAGAGTTAAAAACAAGGGGACTCAGTCAGAGTAGGACTCCCACAATATTGTGAGATTTACATCCAGGAGCCTGACCAGTTTACCATAGCAAATATTAGAGGAAAAATCCCCTTGGACTTCACGCATAGGACGGGGGGGTGGGGGTGGGGGAGAAGAAATCATTTTGAAATATACCGGGGCCCTCAGGTCTTAACAAGTTCTGCTCTTAGGTGAAAACTGATTAAACAGAGTCTAACCTGCTGGATATTATCAGAACCTATTTGAAGGTTCTGGAGGAAGGGAAATACCCAATTCCAGCAAGTTCTACCCATTCTGTCCCACCAAAGGGAGAGAAAAAGAAAAAGAAGAAAAAAACAACAGCTAAGAAATTCTTGTCAAGTTCACAGTCTGGAGGCCTAGGTTCACTAAAAGACTACGTCCTAATCATAGGACTACAGAATACTTCCCTTTCCCATACATCTCACCACCGCATGGCTAAAGGTTTATTTAAAGTGGTTCCCTTATCTGGTATATACTCTACAGCTATCAAGAGAAAATTACAAGGGACACCAAAAGGTCAAAAACACAATTTGAAGAGACAGGAAGTATCAGAACCAGACGTCAGGGATGTTGGAATTGTCAGACCAGGAATTTAAAATAGCTATGATTAATATGCTAAGGTCTCTAATGGATAGATACCATGCATGAACAGATGAGCAATGTAAACAGAGAGATGGAAATTCTAGGAAAGAACCCCCTAAAATGCTAGAGATAAAAAGCCCAAAAAACAAAACACTGTAACAGAAATAAAGAATGCCTTTGATGGGCTTAGTAGGCTGGACATTATCTGAGCCAGAAGATATATTAATAAAATCCACAAAAACTGAAAAGCAGAGAACAAAAATTGGGGGAAAAAAACCAGAACAGGATATCTCAAGACTATGGGACAACTACAAAGGTATAACGTATATGTAATGGCGATACTAGAAAGAGAAGAGAGAAAGGAACAGATGAAATATTTCAAATAATAATGAGTGAAATTCCCTAAGTTAAGGTCAGACACCAAACCACAGAGTTAAGAAGCATAGAGAACACCAAGCAGGATAATGCCAAAAAAACTACACCTAGACATATCATTTTTAAACCATAGAAAATCAAAGACAAACAAAACTTGAAAGTTTGAGGGGTGTGTGTGTGTGTGTGTGTGTGTGTGTGTGTGTGTGTAGAGGTTAGCATTTTTGAAAAGCTTCCCAGATGATTGTTTGATATAGCCAGGTTGAGAACTACAGGAATCAAAAACAGTAGAGATCTCAGGATAGAAGGAAAAGCAAAAGAATTCATCAATTTTCAGGATCTTATCTTGGTACATTAAACATCAACATCTCTATCCTATCTGGGTGCTTAGTTCCGAGCAGTTTCCTATGTGACTACATCAACTAAGGAAAGAAAGATGGAGGATTCATCTTTATTCTGATGAGTCATGCAAACTTTTGCTTTGGGAGAACTAAATTCCTTTAGGATTAGGATTTTGTGGTACTCCCACCCACTCCCTTTCAATGAGGTCAGTAATTGGGAATACCCCAAAGAGATTTCTACATCCTCCTTGATTTTACTGGCAATAGCACAACCACTTAAAAAAAAAAAAGGTGTTTGAGTGAGGCAAGGAAGAAGAAAGGAAAGACAGTGACTAAATTACATCGTCAACCTACTATTTGTCCGCATGTGGGTTTGGCTTGCATATTCCTGATTTCCAGGTCAAAATGTTCTCTTTACATTTTTATCTACAGGTCAGGGGAGCATCAGAGGGTTTTTTTAATGGAACAGCTTTGATAATGTGAAGTTTCCTGCTTTTAATAAGGTCAATAAGGATTCACTTCAGCTAGTAAGGAATAGTATTTTGGAAAAACATAAAGTATTAAATTGATGTCATAGGTAATGGAAAAACATTTTTTCATTTTCAAACATGGTACATCTTCAACCCACACACAATCAAAAGTTAATCTTGTGAACTGTCACCAGGAAACTTGCTGTGGTCTGCCATCATCAGGGTTGATGTGGAGAAAAGGAAGACAATAATGTAATTGGTGAAAAGGGCGGCTGCTTTTTCCATCTGTCTAGTCAGCTGCTGAAGTCTTGTCCTATTCACTACTAGGTGCTATCAATTAACTTCCTTCTAACTTTCTATCTTCATCCATCTGTCTTCAGAACTATTGGAGAGAGGTCTATGTGAGTGGGTAGAGGTGGAAGGAATTATCATCTCTGATTGCTTAAATCTATTGCTTAGACCTAAAACATGGCTTAGATCTAAAATATGACTCATCATTTAAAAGGGGCACCAGTGTTAAGATGATCTGCCTGGTATTCTGGAATTTACTTTCTCAGTCTGCAGCCTATCCTGTTAGCTTCTATACCTGTTTCCAATTTGTGTTCCTTCCATTTCTTTTCTCTATCTGGAGAAACTGTCCCACCCTGCTTATACACTTTGTATTTTTTCCCATGAAATCTCCCTAGTTCATTTTATTAACCATCATTGCTCCTGCAGTCTCCTAAAGCTTCTGCAGAATCCACCACAAAGTCGAAAATAAATTCTGTAGTGGTTGTTGCTATTTCATATGTCTTGTCCTTCTAACAAAACTGTAAGCTTTGTTAAACTTTAAGGGGCTTGAAGAAAGGGATATTTTATACTTTTGAATCTCCTCCAGCACCTAGCATAACACTGAGCCTATTTTAGGTCAAGACTTAAGGTAATAAAGAACTAACTTTGAGCTACAGAGATTTTACATAATAAATTATCCTGGTTTCAGTGTGATATTTTCTGTTGGGATCTTGACTAATACAAAATTATATACTTAGGCATAAAATGGGATGTAGTCATTTTAAAAATACTATGACTTTTTCTTTTGTGAAGCCAATAATCCTTAGGTAAAGTGGAGACTCACGCTCTAATTTATCATTTATGTAACACCTATACTTTTTTAGTTTTTAACCATGACAATTCTACATAGAACTAAGAACAAATTAAAAAAAAAAGCATAATCAAGGAAAAGGATGACGTTTTGCAGACAGTTTTCTGATACAGTCTGAACACAGGTCTAGATGTGTCTGGTTTGGGTAGTACAGTTTATGGGTTAGGTCCTCAATTTCCCTCCCTCATTTCAGTATCAATCTAGAGTTCATCTCTGTTCTTCCCTTGGCTTCCAACTCCTCCCCAAGGACAGGGATGCAATTTGAGCTCAGAGTAGATATTGGGATATCAGACAGTGGAGCCCCTTTTGGTCTGAATGAGTCATTACAGTTTCTTGCCTGAGAGTATTAAAGTTACTGGTGGTCTAGGCACTCACTGTTCTATGACCTTATATGGTTATTGCTCTGCATAATTCTTTAAATGATTCAAATCCTCTGAATTTTTTTCCCTGAGTATTTCCCAATTCATCAAAACCTCAGAAAAGATTCTGGTTGGTAATGTTGAGTAACCATGTCTGCTTAACTAAGTATAACCCATAAAATAATAGAAAAATGGGTACCTTATGTGATTCAGCAATTTATGAAAATAGAAGATTGTGGATTCTTCCAATGGTTATAAGTATTAGATGGTTACCATGACTTGCTTACAAAGTAGCTGGAATCAGCTGCAGCTGAATCTACCATTGAGGTGAGCTCATGGAGAACCATGTGCCAATTTTGATATTATACATACTTTCTTCGTAGCTTCCCACGCTTTCTTTACATATAGGGCTGCTGAGTTAGCACTTTTTGTCATTTGCATACATCTTACTAACTCATGTAATGGGCAAAGGCCGAAAAATAACTGTCTCCAAAGAGACCAAGACTATAGGTGGAGTAGACATTCCTCCACAGTGAATGAAAATGACTGAGTCAATGGCCAATAAGACTAATGCTTATCTTCAACTTGGAGATAGGGAAGGGATGAGGCAGAGATTTAGACATCAAGTCTCCTACCCTGAGCATTTGAAATATAATCCAGTAATGTTTTCTAACACTGAAATGGTCAGAGGCAAGGATATTGGGCAGTGTTCCTGGTGCAGGGAACCTAGAGTAATGGTGTCTCCCTTACTCCATTGGAAAGCGGGATGGAGTCCCAGGGGAGGACAAGTTGCTGAGGATAAGGCAGTCCATTCCCATCTTTGGGCTGCTCTAACAACTTGGAAATGTTCTTTTATATTTGGTATTTGTATTTATTGTATTCAAGCTTTCCTTCTGTATTTGTGCTTGAAACTTTTGTTCAGGTTACTTGAAAAACTTTGAGGACATTCTGGTCTCTATTTTGTATAACTGTACCTAAATTTAGCAGATAAAACCTCTAAGATGATGGGAAAAGATCTTGAGTAAGATTTGGCAGCTTGGGAAAGTAGAAGGACTATGGCATTTTATTAATGGTCATAAATAGTAAATTTTATTATGCAGCAAATCTTATTATTTTTCCCTACCTCAATTTACAAATGATGTTTTACATCCCAAGTAGGTAAAATTAAAAGATAAAAGATAAATAAAAAACCAGGACCAAGGAGAAGGGAATTACAAATATGCCACCCATGCAGGGTGACACCAACTGCTGGGATGGGACCTCCAATCTGAATGTTGGTCAAAAAGGTGGACAAAACACAATGAACAGTTCTCTTACCTAGCAGAAAGTATGACAGGCTTTACTTAGAAGCAAAGTTTTTTTTAGCACTGAGATTAAAAGACACTCACTTGAGGACTCTCCATAGTGAATGCTGACTCATGTAATAAACAATGTCCCTGACAACAGTTTTACAATAAACAAAGAAATATTATTTTTATGGTTACTTCTGAAAGCAACATTTTAATGAAAGCTAGCACGTCAATGTTAGCACTTGGTGGAGTCAATTTTGAAAGGAGCTAGTTTTCACCAAGTGCTTAACTACATAATCTTTTGGAGGTTCTACTTGATTCAAAAATAGTATTCAGGGCTCCTTAAGTTACTTAATTTTTTTAACATTTTGAAAATAATCCATGTATACTAACACACATATCAGATGATATTGAAGTGTATAAGATGAGAGGTAAAGATCTCCCCCTCACCATCTCCTCTCCAGTTAATACTATTGTAGAAGTAGTATTTTTTTGTACTTTACTTCTTTTGGAATTGGCCAATATAATTTTATTTCTTATTTTTTAAAAGTTTGTTTGTTTGCTTATTTTGAGAGGGGGGAGGGGCAGAAAGAGAGAGGGAGAGAGAGAATCCCAAGCAGGCTCTGCACTGTCAGTGCAGAGCCTGACAATGTGGGGCTCAAACTCACGAATTGTGAGATCATAACCTGAGCAGACACCAAGATTTGGACGCTTAACTGAACCACCCAGGTGCCCTGACCAATATAATTTTAAATTACACTTTAATTTCTTGATTTATGAAGTTAGACTATATAGATATATTAACCTAGTGATTTACAAGATGAAGAATTAAAAGAACTTTAAACAACTTCTATCTTTCCTTCTCTGTTTCCTAAAGGTGTTAGTTATATTATTATTTTTAGTTTAGTTTTTTTTTTGGGTAGTTGCCTTTAGGGCTGTATTCTGATATGTAAATTCTACACAGCATCTATTAACTCTGTACACAGATGAGGGTTATAGCATATCTCTACTTCTTCCTCATTCTCTTGCCCCTGATTCTATTTTTCTTTTTTTTTTTTTTAATTTTTTTTTCAATGTTTATTTATTTTTGGGACAGAGAGAGACAGAGCATGAACGGGGGAGGGGCAGAGAGAGAGGGAGACACAGAATCGGAAACAGGCTCCAGGCTCTGAGCCATCAGCCCAGAGCCCGACGCGGGGCTGGAACTCACGGACCGCGAGATCGTGACCTGGCTGAAGTCGGACGCTTAACCGACTGCGCCACCCAGGCGCCCCTGATTCTATTTTTCATATTGTTTTTATATTGTGAAGGTTTATAGTAGTTTCATTATGTTCTTTATATTTGTCTTCAGCTTTTTATATATGGTTTCTAAATGTTGAAACTAATGAATGATATTATATATATATATATATATATATATATATATATATAGTGATATACATGTGTCACTATGGAAGCCAGTCATGTGGTTAAACCCACAGAAAAGGAAATGTGAGTTTGTACACAAACAAGCAAACAACTTCTCTCCCAACTGAGTTCATCAAAAGAAATTAAGCATCAAGGGTAAATGGATTTTCTTTCTGTCTTTGGTCTTCTCTGAGTCATACATAGATGCCTCTTTTCCATCCTTATTGTCAAGTAAAAAGCACTGAGAAAATAGCAGAAGACTTCCATAAGCTCCCAGTACCTCATTCCTCACCCCTGCATTTCCCAAACTAGCCTTTGCTCCTTGCTCCATGCTGCTCACCAAGCCCAGCTTCTGTCACTCTGCCTCCCATCCCATCTCCTTTTGCCTATGAAAGGACATTGCTCTGGTTATTCCCCTTTCCATTCCTGCTTCATCAAGCTTAAGTTCCACTTGCTACTGGGTTTTCCATTAACCTTCAAAAATGCTGTTATTTTTCATAATGTAACAAATTCTTTTTTGACTCCACTTTCCCCTCCAGTTAACTTTCAGTTCTTCCTTCCTTTTATAGTAAGAAAAATCTAAAGACTTACCTACACTCACTGTCTCCAATTTCTTCCCGTGGTTCCACAGAAGCCACTCACATCCAGGTCACTATTTACATTCATTTTGCTAAACCCAGTGGTCATCCTACATGGCCTGTTAGCAGTTTTGATCACTCTCTCCTCCTTGAAGCATGTTTTTCCCTTGGCTTACAGGACGTGATACTCCCTTGACTTTTCCCCCATTTCTATGGTTACTGCTTCTCAGTTTTCTTTGCTCTTTTCTTCTCATCTCTCCGATTTCTAAAGGTATGCCCTAGAACTCAATTTTAAAATCTCATCCCCTTTTCCATCTCTATCCACGTCTTTGGAACCTATCCAGTCTCACAGTTTTAATCATCTCTACCCTGATGATTCATATATGTATATGTGTGTGTGTGTGTGTGTGTGTGTGTGTGTGTATACATACACATATATATACACATTATGGATACATAATATGTAAATATAAATACCTATTTCTATATGTCTTATATCCTTTCTTGAAACCACTTATTTATCCAACTTCCTTCTCTGTAACTCCCCTTGGATATTGAATAGGCATTTCAAACTTAACAAGTTCAAAATTTAAATCCCGGTCTTCCCCCACCATGTCTGCTCTTCTTTTGGCTTCTTCATCTTAGGCAATGGCAATTCCATCTTGCAGTTTCTCAGGTCAAAAACATTGGACTCACAGTTGGTTCCTGTTAGCTTTACCTCTAGAATGTACCTAGAGTACAAACCCTTATCATCCCCTACTCTGCTACCATTCTTGCTGACCCTCTCTTACACATTTCTTGCCTGAATTATTGTAATAAATTCCTACCCAGTTTCCCTGAGACCCCCTTCAATTTATTTCTAGTATATCAGATCAAGAGACAGATCATGCCATCTCTCTATTTGAAACTTTTCAGTAATTTCTTATTCCACTCTGAGTAAAAACTAACATTTATCAGTGGCCTAAGAGGTCTCATGTAAGCTATCTCCTATTACCTTTCCTCCTATTTACTCTAGCGACCATGGTGTCTTTGGTGTTCCTAAAGCGCAACAAGCTTGCTCTTGTCTCGGGCCTTTGCACTTAATGAAACCTCCACCATTATCCCCATCTGGGGATGCTCTGCCTTAGACATTTGAAGACTAACTCCTCACCTCTTCCAGTTCTTGACTCAGATGTTAGATTCCTAGTAAGGCTGCTGTGATAACACCACTGAAAATTGCATCCTTGCAACATTCTCCATCTCTGCTGGATTACTATGTAACAGTCTGAGTGTTTTACTTTATCTTGTTTATCATGTTTCACTCTTCTAAACTGTAGGCTCCATATGGGAAAGGGTTTTGTCTTTTTTGTTTATCACTGTAGCCTCAGCACCTGGAGTTGTGATTGGTTCAACAAAAAGGTTTTCAAGCGAACTATGTTGTCTACTTTCGTATATTTCTTTTTAATTTTGTTAAAACACATGCTGGAATTTTTTCCATATAAGATACATGGGTAGTGATGTTTTAAAATATCTATTTGTTTGGAAAAATATATTGATGATTTGACTAGAGAACTTTATTTTTTTTTCAATATATGAAATTTATTGTCAAATTGGTTTCCATACAACACCCAGTGCTCATCCCAAAAGGTGCCCTCCTCAATACCCATCACCCACCCTCCGCTGCCTCCCACCCTCCATCAACCCTCAGTTTGTTCTCAGTTTTTAAGAGTCTCTTGTGCTTTGGCTGACTAGAGAACTTTAGATTCAAGTAAACTTCCCTTCAAGAATTTGAAGATGCTGCTTTATTGTTCATGATTATTCTTTCAAACTACAGAAGATGTTGATACTTTCAGATAATTTTTATCCCTAACCAGGAGCATTAGGATTTTCTTTATATCTTTGGTTAATTGATTTTCTAGAGTATGTGTCTAGGCTTATGTCTTGATCTCTCCCCCACGCCACTTGGCTACTGGTGGGTCCTTACTATGTGAAGACCTGTTTTTGTCTCCAGCTCAGATAAAACTTCTACCATCTTTCTTTCCTTGCCCCCCCCCCCGGGTTCTTCTATATAGTCCCTGCAATCTCTTTCTCAACCACTGTTGGGACATAGGTTGGATCACCTAGATTACCTGCCATGTCTTTTAACTATTCTCTTATACTCTCCATTGCTTTAAAGTTCCTATTTTGGGAGACTGACTTGATTTATCTTGCAGCTCACTTAACTTCAAATGTGTATATTTTATTATGCAGCTCATTCACCTCCTTTTTGTAAATATATTTTTAATTCTATAAATCTCGTTCTTGTTCCCTGATTACCCTCTTTTTCATAGCAGTTTGTTATGATAAAAATAGCATTCTTCAAATGTCTCTGAGGATGTTAATTGAGATAAAAAACAAACTCTTTTGTTCTGTTGTTTACCCCAAGAGCAGTTTTATTTCTAAAACAGTTTCATTTTAGACTTTCTCTTTTATGTTGTTAGTTTTCCTTACTTTTTCGGGTATTTGGCATTTCCTCTGAAATTCAGTTGATTGAGCATTTAATGACATAATACTTACTGATTTTTACTGGTTTATAAATAAATGCATACCCATGTATAAAGTATATCAGAAAAACAGAAAAAATAAAAGAAGGAAAACATCATGCATAAGCCCATCACTAACTACTGTTAACATGTTAGTGTATTTTCTTCCTCACATTTTCAAACGCACACATACACACGCACACACACAGTGCCTATCTCTTGCTATTTCAAGACACACTAAGACACTTTGAGAAAAATAAGGTCTCTACTATCATGAAGAATCAACTCTAGTAGCAGGAAAAGATAGAACTAAAATAATCACATAGATTAGGGCATAATTACAAATTATTATAAGTGCCGTAAAGAAAAAAAAGGCATAGTTCTATGCTCTCACATATAAACTAACGAAAGAAAACTGAGCTGAGCTGGGGTGCTAGGGATGCTTTCCTTACGGAATTGAGATTATGTCCTGAGTAGAACTTAACTAGGTGAAGAGAAGGAGGAGATAGTTTGAGACAAAAGAAACACATATAAAAAAAAAGTCCTGTGGCAGGAGAGAAATGTAGCTTTAAAGAGAAAGAAGCCAGAGTGCTGGAGTGTGGAAGTTCAGGAGAGTATGGGGCAGAGGGACCTAGAAAGGTAGAAGTGAGATGCTATTGAGTCTACAGGCTACATTTAGGATTTTGTCTTTATCTTAAAAGCAATTGGAGGACTTTAAGCAGGGGAGATTATAACAATTAGATTCAAGTTTTGAAAGATTAAGATTTAAGTTACTCTGACTTCAGTGAAAGTAACCCATCAGAGGAACAGAGTAGGTCTCAGGACACAAGTTAGATTATTATAGTCAGTCCAGGTGAGTCATGATGATGGCTGAAAGTGGGTGTGGGTGACATGGGACGTAGGGAGATGTAGTTGTAGGGAAATGCTAATGATGCTCCTGAGGTTTCCTACTAACACAACTAAATGGATGGAGGTTCAGCAGGGAGCACTACCAGGGGACCATGTTTATGGGAGTTTTTAGTTCTGCCTTGCACATGTTAGATTTGCAGAACCTTTGAGACAGTCAAGTGAAACCAACTGACTGGAAACCAAGTGAAACCAATATTCATATTTAAAGCTCAAAGAGAAGTCTGAGGGCGCCTGGGTGGCTCAGTCGGTTAAGCGGCCGACTTCGGCTCAGGTCATGATCTCTTGGTCCGTGAGTTCGAGCCCCACGCTGGGCTCTGTGCTGACAGTTCAGAGCCTGGAGCTTGTTTTACATTCTGTGTCTCCCTCTCTCTGACCCTCCCCTGTTCATGCTCTGTCTCTCCCTGTCTTAAAAATAAATAAAATGTTAAAAAAAAAAAAAAGAGAGAAGTCTGAACTGGATAGGTGGCACAAATTGGAGAACCACAGGCCTAGAAAGGGTAACTGAAGCTATAGCATGAGGAGATGTTTAACATAGGAAGCATCTTTACAAAAAGATGGCACCAGTTATAATGAATCGATAGTGCAATAGTGCCTGTTTCTCAACACTTTGGACAATATTTTGTAACCTTAAATTATTTGATCTTTTCCAAATTGACAGGTAAAAAATAGTATATCCCTGATACCTTGGCCTGAATCTTTAAGTGAGATTGAACATTTTTCTATGTTTAATAGGTATTAATTTTTTTCTATGATTCTTTGTGAATTGTGAAAATACACTTTTCTGGAGAGAAAGCCCATAGGTTCACCAGTTCTTAAGCTGACCCTCAAATGTTTCAGAGCCACAGATTTGGAGTTGTTATAAACAAGAAAGTTTAATTTTTCACACGTCAGCCTCCATATATTTAATCACTGCTATCACTGTCCCCTAAAGTTGTCTTTTCTACAGGTTAAATTTCCTCAGTGTACTAATCCTTGTGGTTTTTATCTTCTTCAGTTGAGCCTAAGTGTGGCAGTGATTGCATTTCCTCAGCTTTGTATCACCAGTGCAGACTGGGGCACATCCAGCACATTCCACGTGTCCCTCCTCTCCTTAGTACATATCCAGAGCCTTCCTACTTCTAACACTTTCCTCCTCACAAAACAAGGAATATTTGGTTATGTCCTCATTACACTGTGACTAAAACTTATTCCCTCCCATCTATTAGCTTCTAGATATTCAGTTTGCCAAATGTTTCTTTCTAATCCAGAAAGCCACGTCAGCAAACGTGTCAAGCACAAATGAAGGAAGTGAAGGTGCACCTTCGGGGCTGGCTGTTTTTCTTCTTGCTATCAATGAGGTCACTGAAAGGCATTCCTGGGGCTGTCACTAGGGGGAGTGTGAGTCAAATTTTTCACTTGGAAAATATCAGAGAGGGGGGCTGGAATTGTGGCACAAAGAAAACACTAAATACTTAGCAAGGAATTTGTGGGGCCGTGTTCTGACTTGTACACTGAGTGTCGATCTGGACGTGCTGGAAGTATAGCCCACAGTGGAGGATCCACATGCAGCTAGGAACTCTAGGGAGGACTGACAGTGGAGGCCAGAGAGACTGAGGGAAGAACAACATTCTTCATTCTTCCAGGGACAGGTGGGGAGATAGGGTTGGTAGGATTCCTGCCTATTCTTTCTAAACTAGGTGCATGCCATTTTGATCTTGCTTTGGTACATGCATATACTGTCTGCCAGAGCATATCTTTTTTGGATGTGCCATATGGCAGTTATGTTCAGTGAAGAGAAATACTACAGAACATGAGTTTGGGCACCATGACATTGGATAGTAAAGAAACATTTAGTGAGTCCTTCTTGGCACAAACAACTATTCTAAAGACAATGGAGGGCAGACAGTAAAAGAAAAGAAAGAAAAAGGGGAAAAAAAGGCATAATCCTTGGACTTGGCAGTTTCTAATCTTGTTTGGAAATTTATAATATTTTTATTTCCTCCTTTGCCTCATTTCATCAATATCCCCTTCCTTATCCTATATTTTTCATCTTTTTGTCTCTGTGTCTATATCTGAAAACAACCTCAGGTCTGTTTTCCAGTCCAAACGAGAATTTTCCTGATCTGACATTGCTCTTCTACCCCACCCTGAACCTTGCCCTGCTGCTCTTCCCCTTCCACAACCAGACTTCTTGTAAGTGGTCTTATGTCTGTCACTTCTTATCCATCCAGTCCTCAAATGTACTTTGGGTTCTGGCCATGTCACTCCATGAAACTCTTAGGGCAAAGGCCACAAAAGATGGCATCCCTCCTACCTCTTAGCCATTCAGTTCCCTTCCACAGAGACAATCATGGAGAGGAATGTTTTGTGTCATTCCAGAGATAGCCCATACATATACATATATCTTCCCTCTTTACATATAGATACCATGCTGTACACTCTGTTTTGTGCTTACTTTTTAAGTATACAATGTATCTTGGTAATCTTCCCATTTAAGGAAGTTATTTGTTTTTTTTTTTATTTTAATGCAAAGTGTCCACAATGTGAACCTAATAAAATGTATTTAGTCTACTTTTAATGGACATTTAATAGTTTTTGACATTTTGCTCTTACAAACAGGGCTGCAATGAGCGAAGATGTACATATGTCACTCCATACTAGTGTGAAAGTAATTGCAGGATAGATTCTGAAAATTGGAATTGCTCCTCAAAGGTATGTGTCTTTGTAATTTTAGTATGTGTTGCCAAGTTGTTATTAGTCTTGCCAGAAATATGAGCAAATGCCTGTTTCTCTACCCTATTCAAACTTTTTTTTTTTTTTTTTTTTTTGCTAATCTCATGGGTAATAAGCAGTATCTCTAAATTTGACTGAGAATCTTTTCTTATGTTTAAGGGCCATTTAAGATTGGCTTATTTTAAAATATGAATCAGATCATGTAATACTTTCTCGATATTTCTGATAGCTCCCCATCACCTGTGAAACACAGCTCAAACCCCTGAGATGGCTTTCCCTCCCCTCCAGCCTCCTTTTCTCCACCCGGCACTCCAGGCTCACTGAACTGCTTTCCGTCCCAAGAACACTATGTTGTCTTTTGCCTCTGTCTGCAGTGTCCTTCATCCCAGGCCTCATGTGGTTAAAAAATATTGTCTGTTAGGACTCAGCCCCTCAGCGGAGTCCTCCATGTGGTCTGCACTTAGCTTTTAGGTCTTTGTGATTTTTCTATCTCCAGTATAATTCTTGACAAGATGTTGGCCCTTAATAAATATTTGCTGAATGGATGAAAGGCTGAATATCATTACAACTAAAAAGACTTTGTAATTGAAAAAAAAAACTACACACACACACACACACACACACACACACACCCCACTGGTTTCTAAGCAGGATTTCAGCTGCCAAACAAAACTTTCCAAATATACTTATCCTTATTCTATTGCTATCCATGAATTTTTTTCTCTCCTCCTCCCCAACCCCCAAATTAAAAACAACCAAGGAAATAATGCCTCTCAGAGTCCATGCAATTCAGAGTCATTTTGCTTAGAGATGTGATAGTTCAAGGGAAGTATGCTCTTTGTGGTAGCTTTTATTAAAGAAAAGATCAAAATATTTATACACTATATAGTTCTCACTTTCTTTTAATGGGAATGGAAAATAGTTGGCTTGTTCATTAGTAAAAGCCAGTAATGCTGACTGGTGTGATCTGAACATTAGGGCTCAGAGCCTGATTCTCCTTAGTATATACGTCTTTCCTTCACCCAGTTTGGTTCCATGCAAAACTGACTTCCACATCATGATTTAGGGAGCGAGTGTCTATTCTGGTACAGACAAGGCTGCAGTCCTGGGCCTTAGCAAACCTGGCTGCTACTCTCAATTTGGTCAACAACTCACCATAGGACTGGAGCCTCATCAGCAAAGCAAGAGCTTCATACTGGTTTGTTGCTAATCTCCCCATTAGTTCTGACATTCTTTGATTTTAAATAGTTTCCTACTAGCATTTGCTAAAATATTTAACATCTTTGGGGGGAAAAACTTTTCTAAGAATTCAGTTTTACCAGGTGTAATCATTCATTCATTCATTGAGTCAGTCACTTCCCAAGTGGTTCCATACCCACCCTTGGGGGAAAAAAAAAAAAAAAAAAAAGTCACCTAAATAGTAAAACCAGATTTTACCAGCTAATGACAGCAATCTTTTTAGGTAAGAACTCCATTCCCTTGTAAATCACACTCATATATTTCACTGAGAGGTTTCTTTTGTGAGTCCATGATACATGTGAATCATTCCCGGTTCCCACTGCTATTCCAGGCATAGAGTGAGCCTAACTTTCTCCTTATTGCTGTCCTTGTCGCTAAAAAGCTGGAAATTCTTTTCCAAAAGTGCCTGTATCTCCCCTGGGCTGAAGCTTGAGGAGTCAAGACTCAATGGCCATCACTGAGAGCCAAGGTGACTACAGTGGCCATGATCTCTCCAATATCCTTACTTGTCCTGAGGCTGAGGACGAAATGCTGCTATAAGATGAGGTGAACATGGCTTTGTTAAAACAAGCCAAGAAAAAGTTAAATTAAGCCTGCCTATGTCACAATATTTGTTTTATTTATTTATTGAACACCTACTATGAGCCAGGTTTTATTCTATGTGAAGTAATGCATGGATTCTAATTCTGGACATGGTTACGGTGTTTTTTGTTTTTGTTTTTGTTTTTGTTTTTTCCAGGGAGACTCCCAGTCTCTACTTACATCAATGATTGTACAATAAACAAAGGAGTTTGGTTTGGGAATGGGGGGAGGTTCACTTAGCTTCACTTGCCAGATATATTGAATTTCATTTTTGGCCAGCCAGGACCTTTACTATAAACTCATTCAACAAATGTCTTACTAGTGTTTTATAAAATATCTATTCATGGGACATACTGTTTTAAAGCACAACAGGGTACACTAAGGTATAGAAAACATGGCTATTGCTCTCAACCACTTATATGCACGTAAATAAGTGTACAAATAATCATGATGAAAGAGAGTGGCAAATGTCAAAACAAAAATTAAAAAAAATGACATCCAAGGAGGGAAATACTATTTCAGTACTTGGGTGAAAAAGTGCGTCAGAGGGGACCTCCTAGTGCAGGGGATCAAGAAACATGGGAAGAGTGGAAACGGGGACCAGAGAAGAGCTACAGTCATTCTCAACAAACACGCGTGAATAAAGGCTGCAAGTGCCAAAAGTGAGGGATATAGAGGGAACTATGGAGCAGTCCGTTTTGCCTAAAGCTCAAGGTATATGAGGATTGGGGTAAGAGATCAAAAGGGAATGATCAGGTATGTTCTTAATCAACAGTAGAAAATTCTGACGCCAATTTATTAATAATGGTAAGGTTATATTCAGAAATTGAGACGGCCAGGAAGAGCGTAATAGTCCTTTAGATTTTGTTTCACCAAATCGATCTTATTTAAAAGCATTTGAGATTTATACAAATTAGTTTTGTTTTTCTGCAACATTCACATATACAGAACCCCTGAAAAATACTGACTATACGTTGGGTTTTACTGCTGTACTATTTCTGAATCATGCTGGGTTTTTCCCCTAGTGCATTTCCCCAAAATTCGCATATGTGGTATTGACCATCCCCTTGGGACTCTAAACGAGAGTGCTCTAAGTGGGTAGTGGCATCTTGACCCATGCTGCGGGCAGAGGCCAGGAGAGGAGAGGCATAATTGCGGTGGTCTGGGAGACACAGGCTGTCTCTTGTGGAAGGGCCATGGCCATCACTTAGAAATGGCATCTCTCCAGAAGCGCAACAATGTCATACTCGAAGTTGGACATTCTTCCAGAGCCATTGGGAGTATAAAGGGTTACTCGAACCCATGCCATAGGTGCTGTGTTTCATATGGAGATTTTATTCCTTTGGGGTTCCTGTAGTTGTTTGCTGCAAACCTCCATGATATCACTGTCCAAGGATTTTTGCCCCAATAAAGTGCTACCGTTAAAGGTCTTTTCTGTGCACTCACTATTCTGCTCCAAATGAGGTACAATGAGAGACCCTTCTGATTTCAAATTTATATTTTTTATTTAAACAAGAATAATGTGTTCATCAGATATTTCTTATAGCTGCCTTTGAGGAGTGAAGAAGTTGAAGTCTTAACAAAAAGTTAGCATGAGAGTATATATATGTGCGTGTGTATGTGTGTGTACATATGTGCACATATGAATTTGATTTTATAAATTTTCTTGTGTAAAGTCATACTTGAGAGGACACAGACTTTCATTCCAATCCTTGGCCTCCAATAAAAAAAAAAAGCATTTTCTTATGACTTACAACTTGATATCAGAATCTTTAATATTTTGGTAGGAAGTAAACCAGAACTCCAAGAAAATTTTCCTGGAGACTGCCTCGCTCACAGATGGTAGGTTAGAAGTGTATCAGACCCTGAAGAAGGGTGGGCACCCCCCCAATCCCCTCAAAGCTGCCCCAAATGCTGAGTGTAATTTTAAACCTGTGTATGTGGAAGCCGTCAACATCAGTCAAAAGAAACATGTAGATGCTATTTCAGGGTGTTTCATTCCAAGAATGTGGTTTCTTTCTGTATGTGGTTTCTTTTAAATGTGCAATACTTTACTGCCTGCCCAGGTTTGGGAGAAGAAGTGAAATGAAGATGGATACATGTAATTAAGATAAAACCAGGGCCATAGGAGCCTGTTTATAGAACACTGAAATGTTTTTACAAAAAAAAAAAAAAAAAAATCAGAAAATCTCAGTCCTCCCTGCCCCCACCCAAAGGAGAAGGTATTTATTTTTCTTCTGTATAACTTATGCAGTACCAAAGCTGTGTGAACCCTGGTGATGGGGCCTCCAGAGTCAGAGGCAGGCTGCACTGCCAGTGTCAAGACATATGGCCAGTCTCTGCCAAGCTCACCTGCCATGGACAGTTCTAATTCTCTCCCCGCACTTTGGTAAAAGGAATTCTTCTTAGCTGAGGCCAATGACAGATTGAACCAAGCTCTTGAGTGTTTGCTGCTCAGTGGTATGAAGTAGAGTCCACTGGTTACAAGTGTGGGTCGTATTTAACAAACCAGACAAGAACTAGTTGCCATTATCTGCAGCCCCATCCCCCTCCACATAAGTTGATCAATTTAATCCTGAGTTACTGATACAGAATGAAAAAGAATTTGAAATTTTAACCAGTTGCAACAAGAAGTCAACGATAATGCCGTATTTAATCACTGTAGCATCAGAGGGTCAATTTGTTGCCCCCAAAGGCTTTTAAAATCCATGAGGCCAAGATAGCCAAAGTCTGTTCTTCTGGACCATATTTGTTTCTATCATTAGCCAATTTAGTGGGGGTTATTTTTGCAGGGGCTTAGGAAGGCCACCTTAGCTTGTTTGGTGTTTTCTAGTCATTTCTTTTTGTTTTTTTTTTAAATTTTTTTAATGTTTATTTATTTTTGAGAGAGAGAGAGAGAGAGGACGAGCAGTGGAGGGGAAGAGAGAGAGGGAGTCACAGAATCAGAAGCAGGCTCCAGGCCTGCTCCAAGCTGTCAGCACAGAACCCAATGCGGGGCTTGAACTCACAAACTGTGAGATCATGACCTGAGCTGAAATCAGATCCTTAACTGACCGAGCCACTCAGGCGCCCTGGTGTTTTCTAGTCATTTCTTGAAGTGTATGGATAATTGTCCCTTCTTCCTCTTCCTCTTGACTGGCCACCCCACATTGTCCAGACTGTATCCCTACTTCCTCTTTCAAGAGTAAATCATTACTTGCTCCCAAGAACGACAGGATTTGTGGATCTTAGGGACCATTGGCACAACATATGAAGCAACATTGGTGTACCATTGGTGCTGCATGTCAAGCTGTCCCTATGGCTCACCTGTTCTCTCCATCTCCAAGATGGAGCCCAGAGCTGGGGTCACCACACTGGAGCAAACTTATGTGAAGCTCTGGTAATAGTGGACATTTGCAGATACTCAAAAAGTTCTATCTTGACCCCCACATGTTCCCCCCATAAGAATGTTTTCCCTTAAACTTTGAGAGATGAGTCAGAGATAGCAAAAGTGAGAGCTGGAAAAAATGATTCTCCCAGGGGACCTGGCAGTGAAAGTCTGCCTTCAAAGCAAGTTCTTCATGGAAAATGTCCTGTTTCAAGAGTACCAAATCTACTAATTATGCAAGGAAACTTTGGATTGGCTATTGCTACCCAAATGTGTTAGTGTCTGTCAGCCTGCCAGTGTGTGACTTTTGGAAATAACATTTGCACAGTCTGTTTTTCTCATAGGGCTTATTGACACACACTGCAGCAACTCTGTGGCCTTCCCAACTACAGCATGTTAAATATCAGTTAAATGTAACATTATGTCTTGACCACATTCTTATGAGTCTGACCCTACGTTGCCAAAGGAGAATGCAAACTTGGCCCACTGTCCCCTTCCTTTTTACAGATGCTGTCGCCCCTCAGATTCTTCTATCCAAACCAAGTGCAGACCATTACACAGAGTGGGATAGTTGACTTGGCTCTCCAGCAAAGGCAAAAAACATTTCCACACATTAAGCACAGTTTTAAGTAAGGTGCAGAAGAGCACATTTACTTGAAGAGTCTTTGAAACCTGGAAGATGAGGTTCTGTTCAGTTTTGCTCTTAAGCATATCTTTTGCATTCCTATTCTTTAAATTTTGATGATCTAGATATGGCATATACAATTACTTTTTATTGACAGAGCATTTGATTAGCTGGTCTTTGATAGCATTAGCACAGATTTTTTAGACACTGTCATTCCTTAGAACATTATGTGGCACTTCATTTTACTCTGGGGGAAAACATAATTCTCTCTTTTCTTTAAGGATTTTTTTAATGTTTATTTTATTTTTGAGAGGGGGGCAGAGAGACACAGGGACAGAGGATCTGAAGCAGGCTCTGTACTGACAGCAGAGATCTTGATACAGGGCTCAAACTCACAAACCGTGAGACCATGACCTGAAAAGTTGGACACTTAACTGACTGAGCCACCCAGGTGCCCCAACATAGTTCTCTTTTATTTTCTGAAAGAGATTTCATTAATAAAATAAATCAGATGATTAGGTTTCCATATTCTCTAAAAACTGACTTTGTCAATGTGCAGGGGTTAGAAAAGAAAAAGGTGATAGAGAGGAGCATGTACTTGTCTTTTGAGCATCTCAAACTTGATATGGTCCAAACTGGATCTCCCACCCCCAAACCTGGTTTTCCTTCTGTGGACCCTCTGTGTGACTAGCTCTGTAACAGTTCTGAAATGTCTCATTGGTTTCCCAAATCCCACCAATTTCACTTCGAAAACCTCTTTTCCCCAGCTCTTTGCTATGGCTTTAAGTTTGTTCCTCTCCCTGCCTCTCTCACTTCTTCTTCAGCTCATATCTCCCTCTCCACTCTGCAGCCAGAATCATCTTCTTGTAATACCAATTGCATCTATGACTATATGCTCAAAACCTTTCAGTGGCCTTTTGTTGCCCTTAAGAAAGGCATTTGCTACTAGAGTGACCCAGGAAGGCCTTTGTGACCTAATTTTCTCGTTCTGTTTCACCTCTTGCTATTGTCTACTCCTAGCACTTTGTTTCAGAAATACGTAACCAATTATAATTTTCCAAATATTTCATTTTGTTTCTTGCTTCCATGCCTTTAAACATTGTTTGGAATGCTTCTCCATTTTAGCTTTGAAAAAACTTCTACTTATCCTTCAAAATCCCAAGGCATCATTGCCAATTTAAACCTTCTTAGTATGTTGAGTCTTTTTGTTTTATTGCATGTATTATCCTTTATTACAAAAAAACGTTAGTTAATTTATGTCTTTCTTCAGATTTAAAAATCATCTGCAAGGTTTATAGTAATCATTAAATTTTGCTAAATGTGGTGGAGAATTTTTATGAAAATGCCACTGCATAAAAAGTACCTGAGAACTTAATTCTAAATTTTGTTGCCTAGAATTGGCATTATTAGACTTGGAAGCTGAACACCTAGCGTCCAGTTTATGGGTATATTATATCTTGGATCATACAAAACAAAGTACTGGGAATGAGTGAGTTTACAGAAATATTTGTTAATTATATATAAGGTACTCAGTTCATTGGTAATACAAAGCTAACACTTCATGTGTAATAATTAATGTGCTAATTACTTAACTTAATGATTTCCCTTTTATTTTTCTTAAAACTCAGTCTTTGTATGTAGACATTTGGCTTATTAGCACATCCCCATTTACAGTATCTATTATTATTGTTTCAATCCATTGCTTTTAATTACAATCCTTTATGCAGTTACATTGGCTGTTTCTTACTTAATGGTCTCTTCAAGTTGTATGTTCCTATGCTTTTATTGTGTTAAAATATTTCCTCACTCCCTACCTGTGTATATTTATCAGAGTCACAATTTTACAGCTGGATGGAATTGCTAAAACATTATCTGATTCTTTTTTTGCTTGTTTTTTAATAACAGAACAAACTGAGAAGCAGAGAACTGTTTTGTGTGACTTTGTGCAGCTGGTTGGTGGCTGAGCCAAGACCAGCTGGTCTTCAGACTTATTTTCAAACCTGGTGCCCTTTCCACTGCCCACGTGACGTGCTTCTATTAGCTCATCTTCACTGATCTCTTCCTCCTTCCAAACCTCTTCACATAAACCAATTCACTTCACCAGATAGTATCTATTCTTCCTGTTTTGTCTATGCTCCTGGGTATTGGGAGAAGAAAATTGTTGGTCCTTATTGAATTTTCTATTTCCTATTTTAGATTTCGTCTTTCATATTACTTCCATAAAAATTGAAATATTACTTTTATTTTAAAATTCCTGTGACTTGGGTAAGGTTCTGCTTTTGCTTATTTGATTTTGTGCTTTTTCTACATTCTTTTTTTTTAAAATTTTTTAACGTTTATTCATTATTGAGAGAAGACATACAGCGTGAGCAGGGGAGGGGTAGAGAGAGGGGGAGATACAGAATCTGAAGCAGGCTCCAGGCTTCGAGCTGTCAGCACAGAGACCGATGCAGGACTCTAACTCACAAACTGAGATCATGACCTGAGCCGAAGTCAGTCGCCCAACCAACTGAGCCACCCAGGAACCCCAACTTTTTCTATATTCTTCTTGAGCCTATTTTGTTTACTTAGATCAACTATTTTTTATTTGTACAGATAAAATAGGTTATCCTTCTCATTTTTCTTTCCTCCACATTTTATTTAATAGAAGATAATCCTAAATTTTGGTTAGCACATTCTATTTCCTTTTAGGATATTATGGGCGACTTGAGTATTAATATTCTTTAGTTAAAAGAATAACTTCTTTCGTAGAATTCTTGCATATCAAAGTTAGAAGACTGGTGATCCAAGCTAATTTCCAGTGCCATCATTCCTTTTAAACCACCCTCCTTCCGTGTTAAGCCTTTGCTTGAAGACATCCAGAGATAGGGAATTCAGTATTTCTATGAAATCCTAACTGCCTCTGGACATACTACCTTTTAGAATCTTCTTTCCATTCAGTTTAATCAATCTCTCTCAGTAGTATAATTCTGACTTCAGAGCCATAAAAAACAACTCCGGTTCTACTTTCAGCCAGCTGATCATGTATTTGAAAGCCGCTTTCATTTCCCCCTGTGCCTGATCTTCCTCAGGCTAGACATTCCCATTTCCTCCAAACTATGGTCCAGTAATTTGGTTTGAAGTTCTCTCATCATCCTGACCCTCTGTTAAAGGCCCAGAACCGACTGCAGTTCTGCAGGCGAGCCCTGACCAGGGAGGCAGAGCTCTCTCTTTTATCCTGATCTTTGCAGTTGTGCTTTCGTGTTGGGCACATTACTGTTCAGTCACACTGAGTGGCTTGTTATGGGCTGAATTGTGTCCCCCTACAAAAGGTATGTTGAAGTCCCAACTCCCAGTATCTCAGAATGTGACCTTGTTTGGAATTGGGGTTTTACAGAGGTAATTAAATAAAATGAGGTCATTAGGGTGGGCCCTAATCCAATGCGACTGGTGTCCTTATGAAAAGGGAAAATTAGGACACGGAGACAGACACGCACAGGAGGAAGATGATGTGAAGAACCAAGGAGAAGATGGTCATGTGACTGGAGTGATACGTCTGCAAGCCAAGGAATGCCAAGGATTTTTGGCAAACACCAGAAGCTAGAAGAGGCAAGGAAGACTTCTTCCTCAGAGTCATCAGTGAGAGCTTGGCCCTGCTGACACCTTGATTTTGGACTTCTGGCTTCCAGGACTGTGAGACAACACATTTCTGTTGTTTCAAGTTACCCAGTTTTTGGTACTTTGTTATGAAGGTCCTAGGAAGCCTAATACACATCCTTTCACCAAAGCTCTCTGCTTTTTATTCCCTACTCTGTCTCTCTTGTCCCCTTATCTCATAATAATGTTCTGGCCCTTCTAATCCATGTGAAAAGCTCTTTATTTCTTTCTTCTAAGTTTCATTTTTGTTTGATTTGGCTCATTACGTAAGCCGATTGAGCTTTTTTTTTTTTAAATGAAATTTGTTGTCAAATTGGTTTCCATACAATACCCAGTGCTCATCCCAACAGGTGCCCTCCTCAATGCCCATCACCCACTTTCCCCTCTCCCCCACCCCCCATCAACCCTCAGTTTGTTCTCAGCGATTGAGCTCTTTTATGTCCTGTTTCTATCATGTTGGTAATTGTTATCTGTCCCAACTTAAGTATTTTCAGAGTTGCTGAGAATTTTTACTCAAACCACTAGTAAATCATTGAATGAGATACAGAAGACCTTCTTGGAACTACCTTTAGGTCAACACTGACTTTTTTTCTTACTGCAGTTGTTCAGCCCACTTTAAACTCAACTAACTCCTTTAATCCAATTTATAATTTGTCTTGAAATGCAAGAAAAATATTATAAAAGACATTGTCTAACATCTTGCTGCAATCATGACATACCAAGTTTATATCATTCCTTCTCGCCAATTTAGTAACTCTACCAACAATTAGTTTAATCTGGGATGACTTATTCTTCATTATCCCCACTTTGTTTTCATGTATTACAAGCCCAGCTTTTAATAGTTCAGTCAAGAATTTTTTCTAAAACATATATCAAATCTTTTGGTTTGTGTTTTGTAAAATCTATCTCTCCTCTTTGGAAATAAGAATCACAGCGGTTCATCTTCGGATTCCTCTGATTCCTCAAAGATTCAATTCTGAGAATTTGTTTGCATCCCCCAGTCTCCCTCCCCCTGAAATATCCATATGTATTTTTTCCAGACTATGAAACTTAAGTTCTTTTACAATTATACTCTTATACTCTGTATACTTATCTTGGTTTTGGTTCTCTCTTATCATTTCTTCTGAGCTTTTCAAACTGAAGATTCTTCTGGACAGAGAAGATGAAAGCATGAGTTCAAACTAAAGTCCTATGCATATGTAAACATGTGATAATAATTATATCTTAAATTTCTTACATTGTGAAATAATATAAGCTTTTGATACATACTCCATTGTATAGATGGGCAGCTACTGTTATCACATGTTTTCTTGCTTAAATTTTTACCTGACACAAGAATCAGTAACTTAATAGTTTCTCTAAATATCCTTTTCTCAAAGTTGACTACAGTTTTCCTTGCCAAGAAAGATTTTTGTGTATTTGATAAAATTTCAGAATGTCCTGGAACAGTCTAGTACATTTTAAGTAGATAATTTTAGAAGACAACAGAATGTGGGTCAATACCAAAATATAAGTTATACACGCTGTCATATGCATTGCTTGTGAGACTGATGTACCATACTAGAGGAAGTAAATTCCTTATATAATACAGGAAAATACCTGTGGCTTAGCTATTTAAGGAGCATCACATAAAATTTTACTTGACTTAAGAAAACAAGTTCAAAATAGGTGCTTTGTTAATGGGAAGGTAACTGTAAGAGGCACTGGACCCAGCAGTAGATTGTTCTTGTCATATTTTGGAAATTATTGGCTAGGACTGCCTGTTACCTAAAGTTGGATGTGTCAGTCAGATGATTAAAACCTGACATTAGGCCTTCCATACTAGATGAGAACCTGACTGGCAGCAGACCTGCAGCTGGCCAAGCAAGAAACAGCACACAGGGCAGGTGGGAAGTGGTAGTCCTCAGATACTCTTCAAACAAATGGTTGGCACTGGAGCCAGGGAACCCAGAACAGATTGTGCTTCAATTCAGTCCAACAAATACTAAATGGCTGATATGTGCCATTGTGCTAAGTGTTGGCAACTCAGGTAGGCAATAAACAACACAAACACTTGGGTTGTATGTAGAGTCAGATCTTTACCCCCTGAGAAAGCAATCTTAGTAAGATAAAGGCAGGACCACAGGACTCTCAGGGAAGCTAGAACCCAAGATAAATATTGAAGTGCTCATCAGAATGAGATCTCTGTTAGGTGTGCAGAGATGTGACTAAGCAGCAGAGGGAGCATTTAGACACTTAGGGGTCAGCCTTCTATTACCATAGTCCAAGTTCGACTATGATTAGAGTGCTGAGCAAAGCATCTACATTTTAAGTCCATTTAAGGCCATTTAGAATAGCCAGAATGGATCAAGGTGTGGTGTGGTGTGGTGGGAGGGACAAGATGATGGGTGATGCCAAGGTTGTTTCTATATCCCTTAATCTGGAACTGGGGTAGAATTGCACCTGTTTATGTTTTCTAAGTCACCATTGATTATTTGCATTATTTCTCTGCATCTGTTAGCATTGAATTGTGGCTAGATGACTCAGACCTACCCATAAAAGTTGTATATTCAATAGATTCTTCCAGGGAGATTCTGGGACTAGAGAATGAGTCAAAAGAAATAACATGCTCCTCAGAAACTTCTGGAAGATGTCAGGGCACCTGGATGGCTCAGTCAGGTGAGCATCTGACTTCAGCTCAGGTCCTGATCTCATGGTTTGTGAGTTTGAGCCCTGCATCAGGCTCACTGCTGTCAGCGCAAAGCCCACTTTGGATTCTCTGTCCCTGTTCTCTCTGACCCTCCCCTGCTCATGCTCTCTCTCTCAAAAGTAAATAAAACATTATAAAAAAAGAACTTTTGGAAGATGTCAACATTGGGAAGTGTAAGCACCCAATGAACCCTAAGGTCCTCCCATGATGTCCCTGATCCTACTGTCATAGTTACTCCTATACCCCTTTCTTATTAACAGAAACCCCATGGGGGGCCTGGGTGGCTCAGTCGGTTGAACGTCTGACTTCGGCTCAGGTCATGAGCTCACAGTCCGTGGGTTTGAGCCCCGTGTCGGGCTCTGTGCTGACAACTCGGAGCCTGGAGCCTGCTTTGGATTCTGTGTCATCCTCTTTCTCTGCTCCTCCCCTCTTATGCTCTCTCTCTCTCTCTGTCTCAGAAATAAATAAAAACATTAAAAAATTATTTTAAAAAACCCAGAAACCCCTTCTGGTCTGGACAAAGTTTTGATTATGGATATAACATTTGACTACTTTTAAATTTCTCTTTTATTGTCACAGACTTGGCTAAAAAGCATTTGTAAAAAATCACTCACTGAACTGTCCCCTGATGCAGATGGTCTATCATTTGATTAACACCATTTTCCACTAAAAAGTTATCTGAGAACAGAGTTGATAGGCAGAAATACATTTTAGCCAGTACTTGAGATTGCTTTAGTAGATACCAGATATTTCTCAAAGATCTGGTGAGATAGGTTTATTTTTGAACATGTCCTTGGTAATGATAGTAAATTGTGCCATTTTTCTTATCATTTTCACTAACAGACTTCTTGATTAATCTGATAGCGCTGTCAGAAACAGACTTCACATTCTCTTAAGAATGAAAACTTTATGGGCACTTTATTGACTACCTTTTGTGACTTTTCTCTAGTTAATATACAATCAACATGCTTTTAGCTTCTTTTTCTAAAGTAAGTGAGAGAATGTAAAATAGTCCACAGCACATGATTTTGTACTCTAAATGCAAAGTGGGTGTTTCTTTTGACAAAGGGGAACACCCTTTCAAATAACATGAAGAACAGCATGACCATTAGTTCTAAAAAAAACCTCTAAAAGTCATACTATTTCCTTATTTCCTCCCTCCTTCTCTCTCTGTCCTCTCTTCTCTCTCCTTTGCTTCAGCAACTATTTTTTGAGAGCCTACTCTGACTGGGTTGGCTCTGTACCTTGCCCTCATGAGGCTTGCACTTAAGTGGGAGATATAATTGCTAAACAACTAATTATCAAAAGTAATTTTTGAGAAATTCTAGCTCTTGCATATTAGCAACTGGGTTTCTCTCCCTTGTAATCCAAAGCCCCTCATCTTCTGACTTTTGCATGTACCTATCTAACAATTCCCTAAGATGTTTCATGGAGGAAGTCACGAACCACATTGATTGAACCTCCTATAATTCACAAAGCCCTCTGCCATCATCTGGGCCTTAGGGCTAATAACTCTGTATTATATATCTTAAATGTATTTCCAAGGTAGCTCTTCTTAATCACCAAACCTCAACTCCGTACAATCTCCCATTCTCTTCTTTCATGGGAAGTCAAGGCCAACATTATTATTCAGCTCAGAATGTCTCTGTATCTAGCTCCAGATGTATGTTTCAAAGATCTGTTTATTCTTACTTAACAATGTCTCCTTTCTTAGGATAAGTATCACTTTTCTTTTCTGAGGACTTGCTCTATCTCATGTTTTCTGATCTTTGGCCATTTATTTTTCCATAAGTCATATTCTTTTTCCCCCTACTCTTACCTACCTCTCATTTTTGTCATACTTTAAACTGTCCTTTTTCCACAACCTATACAAGGTCCCAAATATTCTTCATACTTAAAAACAAAAGACAAAAGCAAACAATAGCAACATCAGCCACCACTAACACAAACCCCTGCTAACTTCTTATGCTATTCATTAGTTTATCTCACTATTTCCTTTCTGAATATTTCAGTCTCATTGTTTGCTTCTCACTCCTTACCATTCACTTTTTACCCACCTTCCTTACCTTGTAATTAGCAATATTTTCTTTTGAAGGTGATATTGAATGATTACCCATTATTTCATTCACTTACTGAAGAAACAGTTACTTGGTTACATTTATATGTCAGGCACTATGGTAGGTGTGGAGTGAGACCTTAATCCACATCTTTGGGGAACATTTTCACTGAAGTATAACTATTAGAACAGATGTGGTATGTATAAGATATGGTAACTGCCAAACACCATAGCCTTTTTATTCATGTCTACAGAAACAGAAGATTTTCAGTACTTTGTTCTTATTAAAACACTGCCTTATAATACCATGCCATTGACTATCTACGTTTATATTTACCTCTTGGAGGCACTCCTTCTCTTCCTTTTTCACTGGCTGTTAGACCTACCTTTAGTTTTTGCCTTTTATATTATAGACACAGCCTACATTTCTGTAAGTGATCTTTTTGATACATTGCCAGCCATGGCTCTGTTAACTGCAGCAGAAAGATGAAGAGTAGGAAGAACTGAGACCTTGAGGTGTGCATTCTCACTGAGTATCCGACTCAGAAGGACATATCCAGCAGTAAATTGTGGTAAAAAGTCTAGCCAGGCAGGGTAGCATGGTATACAGAGAGAGGGCAGATTCTCAGTCAAAACATAGCATTAATAAAAAGTTATACATGGAGGACATGAAGATCTTGAGAATTAATATCCTTGATAGCTCTCTAGAACTATCTCAGTTGCCTCCTATTTACCTTGCCTCCATCTTCTATATGCTATCTCCAGATGTGTCTTGATGAATCATGTCTTTTAAAAACACCATTGATAACTCCTAGCCTTCAAAATTCCCCATGATTTGGTTTTAAGCCTCATTTCTCCATTTCTTTCCACTTAGGTACTATGTTTTAACTAAACTGTTCTACTTGATAGCTCATGAACACATTCCATAGTGTTTTCCTCTTTGTCTTTGCTTTTCCAGTGGCTCTTTTCCCTATGACTACGTAGCCCACCTTTTTATCTCTGCATCTATTTAATCCTTTACAAAAATAGCCAAATAGAGGTTCTTCCAACATTCTCTTGATTTTATCATCCAGGAAAGATTGCAGCATTCTTCAAATTCCCAATGCTAACTCTTATTTTTTGGCATGTGTAACAATAAAAAACCATGATATTTCTGTATTCATCTCTTACTAAGCAGTGAATTTCTTGAAGAAGCCATGTCATAAAAATATTTGTATATCAGTTCCCAAGATAGTGTTTTGCACATTGAAAGTACTCTGTAAATGTTTATTGAATAATCCCTTATAAGTGTGCTTCAAAGGAAAGTTATTATTAGTTTGTTCTTTGATTCATATACATTCATCCTCCTACCTGGAAATAAATTATCTAAATCCTATGCTTTGAACCTATCTTAAGCATATGATCCAGTGAATGACAAGTGTCTCTGGGAAGCATTAAACTGAAAATGCTACGTTCCATCTTTTCAATCAAATATAAATTTCCAATTAAAATGAAAAAATCATACATTTGGAAGGTTTAGTAGGATGATATTTTTGAAAAAGACTTCTAACTGCATAAGTTTAGATCAGTTTAAGGAAATTCTCTGATTCTGAGCCCATGCTCTTTTCATTTTGTGTCTACTGGAGCATTTTCATTTACTTTAAGCTTTTCTTTCACCAGTCCTGTGATCTCTAAAAACTAATTTTAGGGGAGAGGATTCACCCAGACCAAGGCTTTTGAGATGGATAGAGGGGCAGAGGTCAGTGTGTAAAGGCAGTGGCATATCCATAGTCTTTTTTTAATTTTTTTTATTTTTTTTACATTTATTTATTTTTGATAGAGAGAGAGCACAAGTGGAGGAGCAGCAGAGAGAGAAAGAGACACAGAATCCGAAGCAGGCTCCAGGCTCTGAGCTGTCAGCACAGAGCCCGATGTGGGGCTTGAACTCACAAACCATGAAATCATGACCTGAGCCGAAGTTGGATGCTTAACTAACTGAGCCCCCCAGGTGCCCCTGCATAGTTTTGGAGGAAGAATAACTCAGTATGGGGGGCCTGGGTGAATACCAGTTACAGTTGATGAAGGAAGAGGAGGAGATCAATAGCAACACACAAAAATTAGATTTATTTATTTATTTTTAATTTTTAAGGTTTATTTACTTTGACAGATAGGGAGTGAGCAGGAGAGGGGCAGAGAGCAAGGGAGAGAGAATCCCAAGCAGGCTCCATGCTGTCAGTACAGAGCCCCATGTGGGGCTCAATCCACGAACCATGAGATCATAACCTGAGCTGAGATCAGGAGCTGGATGCTCAACTAGCTGAGCTACCCAGATACCCCCAAAATTAGATTTATTGATTCAGGGATGTCTAGTTGACCACCAAGGCTGAATTATCATTACTGGACAGTATAAATATAAGAGTGGGAAATACAGTGGAACGCCGAGGTAAATAGTTCTTGGCTAATTATTCAATAAAAATTAGTGTCTATCATGCTACAATCTTTTTTTAAATATTTATTTTTGAGAGAGAGAGAGAGAGAGAGGGAGGAAGGGAGAGAGAGAGAAAGAGAGAGAGAGAGCAGGGGAGGAGCAGAGACAGAGAGGGAGACACAGAATCATAAGCAGGCTCCAGGTTCTGAGCTGTCAGCACAGAGTCTGACACGAGTCTCAAACTCAGGAACCTCGAGATCATGACCTTAGCTGAAGTCGGATGCTTAACTGACTGAGCCTTCCAGATGGCCAATGCTACAATCTTTAATTGGCATTAAACAGACACAAAGTATCACTGAACTAAAGAGGAGACAATTTCAAAATCATTTCCAGTACTTGCACAGTCTCTAGCTTAAAGTGAATGAAAACATCCTTTGCTACTTTGTCCATGTTAACAGCCTTGATTTGACTGAACTCTCTCATCTACAAGGCTCCTAAATGGCATTTACTTTCCAAAATTTGGGTCCTTATGTTCTCCTTAGTGTATATTCTCTGCTTTCTTCAAAGCAGCATCAGCTCTGTCATTGTGGTCCTTCCCATAGCTGTGGGCTACTTCCTTTTTTTTTTTTTTTTTTGTCTTACCTGGGAAACTTGAACCAGGGAAGCTCCTCCTTGGGAAACCTACAATGTATAATAAAGACTGGTTTCACCCATTACAAATGCACATCTTTGTGCTTCCATTTTGTTCAAATTCACTGTTACCCTAATAAAAACTCCAACCAGGGAGGTATTCATTTCAGAGATTCTATGAAAAATCTTCTTAATTGTCTTTCCCAGCTTCTAGGGGTTCCCTATCTTCTTTCACTTGTAGCTCCCTCTCAAAGCCAGCAATGTTGCTGATCTTTATTCTCTATGATCCTTATTCTCTAAGTCACATCTCCCTCTTATTGATCACAGCCAGGAGTTTCTCTACATTTAAGAGCTCATGTGATTAGTTGGGCTCACTTGGATAGTCCAAGATAATCTCTCTACTTCAAGGTCCAGCCACTTGCATGAATCAACTGCAAAGTATTCACATCTCTAAAGTACCATATTCACAGATTCCACCATTTTTTCTTCCTACCACAGCATCTTATATCTACCAAACTCTTACTAATTTCATTAGAATCCATAGTGATCCTAATAACTTCTCTTTTTCACCACTAAATTTCTTTTTTTTTTTAATGTTTATTTATTTATTTTTGAGAGACAGAGACAGAGCATGAGCAGGGGAGGAGCAGAGAGAGAGACACAGAATCCAAAACAGGCTCCAGG
Source organism: Herpailurus yagouaroundi (assembly GCF_014898765.1). Classification (NCBI taxonomy): domain Eukaryota; kingdom Metazoa; phylum Chordata; class Mammalia; order Carnivora; family Felidae; genus Herpailurus; species Herpailurus yagouaroundi. The sequence continues at coordinate 42,346,291 of NW_024412394.1, read as the reverse complement.
CTCCGAGCTGTCAGCACAGAGCCTGACGCGGGGCTCGAACTCACAAACCTTGAGATCATGACCTGAGCCGAGGCCGGACGCTCAGCCGACTGAGCCACCCAGGCGCCCCATCACCACTAAATTTCTTAATGGTGTTATCTTCCTCACAGTTCTTTGCACATATAAACATCAATAATAGTCTGTTTGAGAATTATGTTATCCATTTCAGATTGTGTCTTCAAGCTGGAAATTATCTTAAAACTTTAGTCCATGGAGTACAATTGGCAGTTTAAGTATAGAATTTAGCTCTCACATTTGTTATATTTGACCTTCATCATGCTATGAAAATGTATAAATTCAAATACATGCAGGTAGGCACATATTCTGTAGTCCCCAAGACAGTCTCCACCATCTTCTACTGTCTGATACTCAACTTACTTCATTTGTGCAGACTAACTGCTGTCTTATTTCTAAGAACATTTGAGTTTGTGATGTCTAATCAATGTACTAAGCAATGGAGTTATCACTTAAACAATACCTTGAGGCTTGTTAACATAATTTTTGTCTGAGTATTTCCAGTCATAGAGGTCTTATTATGTTATAAAATAGATTTTCAAGCAAAGTACTTTATTTCTTTGAGCCTCAGTTTTCATATCTATAGAATGGCATTTCTAATAATCCCAACTACCTAATGTATGGTTTTAAACATAAAGGGAGAGAATACACGTAACACACTTAGCAAAGTGGCACATAAAAAGCGTTCAATAAATTTTAGAGTGGGGAGAGATTAAATGCTGTAAGAGCTAGTGAGGATATTGGTATGGAACAATGAGAGTAGGGAGAGAAGAGATAAGAAAGAGGGATGTCATATAGTTACAGGGAGAGATCATTCTAGTTAGAATTTAGGCAAATGCTATAGAGAGATCAAATAAGAAAAGGGCTAAAAGTGACAATTTCTGGCAACAAAAAAACCTGAAAAAGGCCATTCAGAAATGGGTAAAGGACTTGAATAGACATTCCTCCAAAGAAGATATACAAATGGCCATTAAGCACAAGAAAGGATGTGCCACGTCACTGTCATTAGGGAAATGCAAATCAAAACCACAATAAGAACCCTTCACATGTACTAGGATGGCTACTCTTAAAAAAAAAAGAAAGGAAAATGACAAATGTTGGCAAGGATGTGGAGAGATTGGAACTTGTGTGCATTCGTGGTTAGAATTAAAATAGTGCAGCTACTGTGGAAAGCAATTTGGTAGATTCTAAAAAGTTACACATAGAATTATTATCTTATGATCTAGAAATCACACTTCTGGCTAGGTACACAAAAGAATTGAAAGCAGAACAGATACTTATATGGCAATATTCATAGCAGTATTATTCACAATAGCCAAAAGGTAGAAACAACTCAAATGTCTGTCAACTGATGATTGGATAAACAAAATATGGCATATACACATAAAATATTATCCAGCTTTGAAAAGGAATGACATTCTGGTAACGTACTACAACATGGGTGTACCTTGAAAATATGCAAAGTGAAATAAACCAGACACAAGAGAACAAATATTGTATGATTCTACTTACATGAGGTATCTAGAATAGGCAAATTCATAGTGACAGAAAATAGAAGAGGACTTACCAGCGGCTGAGAGTAGAGGAGAAAAGAAGTTATTGTATAATGGATTCAGAATTTCTGTTTGTGCTGATGAAAACTTCTGGAAATGGATAGTGGTGATGCTTGCATGACACTGTGAATGTACTTACTGTCATTGAATTATGTACTTAAACATGATTAAAATGAGAAATTTTATGTTACATATATTTGCCATAATAAAAAATCTACACAAAAATGATCTCTGTGCATTAAGATGTTATAGGTGACCTTTCCAGTCATTTTCAGAATTAAGGGCAAGAATCACCAGTTTACAGTGTACTGTTGGGAAAATGGGAAGCAAGGAATTAGAGTCATCAAGAATAGAGTCCACGGGGTGCCTGGGTGGCTCAGTCGGTTAAGCGTCTACTTTGTCCCAGGTCATGATCTCACGGCTTGTGAATTCGAGCCCTGAGTCAGGCTCTGTGCTGACAGCTCAGAGCCTGGAGCCTGCTTTGGATTCTGTGTCTCCCTCTCTCTCTGCCCCTTCCTAGCTCACGCTCACAAACACACTCTCTTTGTCAAAAATAAATAAACTTGAAAAAAAAATAGCATCCTGCATAGAAGTTGGGCTCTGAAGAGGATAGGTAGGGTGATGGCCACAGGGCTTATGCAGAGTCAAGATAGGGTTTCTTGAAGAGATATGAAATATTTGGATATATTTTAAATAAATATTTATGTGCTGAAGAGAAGCCAGAAAAGAGGGGGAGGTTGGTTACACAGCAGAAAGAGAGTGTTGATAGAACCAGGTCCTGAAGAAGTAAACAGGAAAATGGAGGGAAGGAAGTAAAGTTTAGTGGGAATGAATGTAACTTCGTACATTGGGTGGAAGGTTGAGGTAGCTTATACCATAAGCATTCATTTCTTCTGGGAAGTAGCAGGTGAGGCTGCTAATAAGAGTGAGGCACGTGCAACAAAGGAGAGAGGTGATAGTTTGGAACAGCTGCCAAGAGCTGGAGAGGGAGCTGATCAATAATAAGCAAAAGGAATGTTGTCTGTGGTAAGTGTACAGTGAGAATTATAATTTTTTATATGATTGTACAATTTTTCTCCATTTGTTTTCAGCAGCCTTGGGGAGTACTGGAACAGGAAGATGATTGGGTTCATTTTGTGTGGGGTTTTTAGAGCAGGGGCAACAGGACATATAGATGAGGAAATTAAAATCCAATTTTGGTGGGAGGATAGTTTAAGTGATTGGGGTCCATGATGATTAAAGAAAGGAATCAAATGAGGAGGAAAACAGATGAGTCATTGCTAGTTTTCATTGGCTAGGCCAGTAGAATTGTTACTTCTTATGAAACTGATGTGGCAAGATCATTGGCTTTTGAAACTAGAAATACTGGGTTCTAGATTCAGTTCTGCCACTAACCAGATATATTGCATTGAACAAGTCGTTTCATATCACAGGGCCTCAGTTTTCTTAATGGTGAAATGGTACTGGGGTCAGATTAAATCTGAATCTCCTTCCATTTCTAATATTCTGGGACCACAGGTCAGATGATTTTGTCTGATTAGGAATTTTCACAAGTCTCTGGAGTGGGAAACCCTTTTATATAGACCTTTTCTTAACACTGGAATAGGTGTCTCTTTTCTAAAGAACTTGGTCCCTTATACACTGTCAGAGGAAGATGTAATCTATTTGTTAGCCAATAATAAGAGAACATCAGAATTCAAGTGTCCAAACCATTTATTCCATGTCTGCTCATCAGTGTTGATGTTCCTATTGTCCTGAGTCATCTCAGGAAAGCTTAGCTGCTGTTATTAGGGCACAGCCCTGCACCCTTCTCTTCTTTTCCCCTTGCTTCTTTTTTTTTTTTAAAGTTTATTCATTTATTTTGAGAGAGAGAGAGAGAGAGAGAGAGAGAGAGAGAGCAGGCACGAGCAGAGGAGGGGCAGAGAGAGAGAGAGGGAGAGAGAATCCCAAGTAAGCTCCGTGCTGTCAACACAGAGCCTGAAGTGGGGCTCCATTTCACAACTGTGAGATCATGACTTGATCATGACTCTTGAGATCAAGAGTTGGACACTTAACTGACTCAGCCACCCAGGCACCCCTTCCCTAGCCTTTTTTTTTTTTTTTTAATCTCACTATTTGGTCTATCTTCTAGCATGTTATTGAATACATCAGAAGATACTTATCAAGGGCTCCATGAGGTGCCCTGATCCATGTTAAAACATTGGGAATTCAGGATAATCAAGTCACAGCTGTTTTGCTCTGTGAAATTTATATTCTGGGTGGGGAGATAATAACCAAGCATGTAAAATCTTAATGAATAACGTAAGGCAATATATAATTAATGCCAACCTATAAATTAAAGACAAATATACTGGGGTTTCAGCAGTAACAGGTCATCATAGATCTATGGGGCAAGTGGAGTTTGAATTAGGTCTTGAACATTGGATAAAATCTGGAAGGCTCTCTTGACCATAAATTGGCAGAATTAGGCTTGGTAGTGAGAAGGAACTTGCTGTGCTCTTGTTAGTTTCTGCTTCTCTCTCTCTCTCTCACCTGAAATTCATTGACAGTTCCTTTTTTCAGTTCTCTGTATCCAATTTCTTCTCATCTGTCCATAGCTCTTCATACCTTATAGAGATATCTGGGTGGCTTTTGCTGTTTAAAAATAAGCTGAAGCCCCTTTTTAGCTTTGGGGGTGAGGTTGTGGCGTCAGCTGCTCAGATTGCCAAGCCACCTGCATTAATGGCTTTGGCAGGTATGCTCAGGAATTTGCTATGTTAAAAACAGCTCTGTCAGTATTTATAGTACAGGTATAGTACACCTGTTAAGTGTTGACAAGCATGCATTCCAAAATAGCACTTTCTTTTGCCCACATCTTTCCCATGTCATATATAAAAGCATACTGCAACAACGTTAAAATTGTACCTGTAGAAAAGGGATGGGAATGCTTTCTTGCTGATTGCAATGTGAAGCAGGGTGTGAGGTGGGATTACACTTCATGTAAGAGGCAAAATTATCACTGGAAAGTGGCTTGCAAATGAATCCAAATCTATGGAGGACATGAGGTATAAGATTTAGTTTAAGGACTAACTGAAAGTTCTTAGAATAGATTAGCTTAACTCCATGCTCTGACCCTGGATGCTGTAAGGCTCAGAACCACAGTGTGTGGAAATGATCATCACTTGACTATTTATGTCCTCATTGAAATTTAATTCCCCTAAATGTAGAATGTTTCATATGGAGAGTAAATTTGCCTGCACAGAACTCTTTAGAATACTATGGCACAATAGAAAAGAATTTGAGACAGATCCCACTTTTATGAAATTAATGGAGGCTAACAGTGCATAAATGGAGAAATTACTTAATAAAACTTATGAATAAGTCTACAAACCAGAACTCAATAATAATAATAATGATAATAATAATACAATAATAATAAGAAAATATATGTTGAGCACTTACTATGTGTCAGGTGCTATTTTAAGTTTACAAAAGCTAAGGGGTGGGCGTGGGATTAACAGGGCATATGAACTTGTGAGTCTGGGGCCTTACAATGCTATATACTAATATTCTCTCTACCTCTCACCTGCCTTTCAGATCTATTCATCCTTCAGTTCCAAGAGCAATAAATCTCATTCTTTTAGGGAAAACTTCCTAACATCTAAAACTACACTGTTCAATATAGATGCCACTAGCTGAATATTTAAATTTAAATCAATTAAAATGAAATAAATTGAAAAATTTAATTTCTTACTTGTAATGGTCATGTCATGTATTCATCAGTCACACGTGGCTAGCGGCTATCATATTGGACTGTGCAGATATAGGACATTTCACAGGTACAGAATGTTCTATTGGACAGCCTTAACTACACTATAGATACCTATAACACATAGCTTCTTTCTTTTTTTTATTTAAAAAAAATTTTTTTTGCAACATTTATTTATTTTTGGGACAGAGAGAGACAGAGCATGAACGGGGGAGGGGCAGAGAGAGAGAGACACAGAATCAGAAACAGGCTCCAGGCTCTGAGCCATCAGCCCAGAGCCTGACGCGGGGCTCGAACTCACGGACCGTGAGATCGTGACCTGGCTGAAGTCGGACGCTTAACCGACTGCGCCACCCAGGTGCCCCACACATAGCTTCTTTCATAATAGTCAATGTACCTAAAGTACATGTACAACCTCTGTCTTCTCTCTTGGATTATATGCGCTGTGGAGTACAGACTTTCTATCTTCCTAAATGTGATACATTCATCATCCAGCACAGCATTTAGTATGTCTGGTGTCTGATGCACAATAGTTTTGACCATTCACCAATACATAGGAAGACATTAATAACTGCTTAGATGAGTCAGAAAATGTCTTTCAGAAGAGATAACATTTGGATTGACTTTTGAAAGATAAATATGAGCTTGCCAGATTGCAAAGGGGGCAGGAAAAGGGGATAACTTGATGTGCCTTGAGGAGTAGAGTTGTCAACTTCTAGATTTGGTGGAAGCCATGGGAGCCACATGAGAGAATCTGTAGTATAAGAAAAGATGGGGAAGAAATTCATACACCGGAGAATGCTAACTTTTATGGGATCTAAACAACAGAAGAAGCCAATGAAGGCAGTTGAGAAGGAACAAACAGGCAAAGGAAAAGAAATTTGAAGTAGAAAGTGGTCAGTAGAAGCCATGGAAGATTCAGTGTTGGTCATGGCACCAAGGGGTGTGCTAATAACAAATCCTGCATTGTTTTCACATTCTTTAGCACTGTCAACTCTGATGCTAAAACAATGAAGTCTAACCACATATAAACATTTTCAGCACTAGTAGATCTTCCTTCCTATTTTTTCTTGGTCAGAAACTACTCTCCTATTCTCTCTTGTCAAAAGGAAAGGTCTTACCACTCACTGTCAGGAAGATGTATCTGACTGATAGCAACGTCACATTAAGTTTCTCCCATGGGCATGAGGATCATTACTTTGCAGGGTTGGGTGTCTAAAGCTGAATTTGCCCTGTGAATTCTTTTTTTTTTTTTTTTCCAACGTTTATTTATTTTTGGGACAGAGAGAGACAGAGCATGAACGGGGGAGGAGCAGAGAGAGAGGGAGACACAGAATTGGAAACAGGCTCCAGGCTCTGAGCCATCAGCCCAGAGCCTGATGCGGGGCTCGAACTCACGGAGCGCGAGATCGTGACCTGGCTGAAGTCGGACGCTTAACCGACTGCGCCACCCAGGCGCCCCTGCCCTGTGAATTCTTAAAAAAGAGAGCCAGTAAAACAATGTTTAGCTGCTAAGGGAAGGCTGATTATGGTTCTAATTTTGGAATATTAGTGTCCTAAGTATAGGATATTTTATTGTCTCTGGGCAGTGCCTGACATACAGAGGACACTTTTAATATCTGTCACACTGGTAAATTGAATGATTCAAATAATTAATTGGACTATCCCATGAATTGTCTGTCACTGAAAATATTCAAGCAAAAGTTGTATATCTCTTAAAAAAGAATGCAGCAGGTGGACTCCATGCACTGGAGAAGATTGATATAGAGGACCTGGATGCCCTCCTAGTCCACTGTGCTGTGGTCATACACAATGAGAATTGTGATAGATAGAAACTTGAACTTCAAACATACTCTCCCTGAAAGTACAAAGGCATAGGAACAGGGAAATGATAAGAAAACCATGATTTTTCTGGATATCTGGCATTTATATTCCTCCACCTGCCATCCAGGCATCCAACATATAAAAACTCACCATAACAGAATTGAGTGTAAGAAAATAATCCACAGAGCATGTCCCCAGGTGCATCCTTCGGTTGAGTGCACCCTACCTTGTGCCTGCGTCCCAAACAACAGCAGATTGGTTGGGTGAAAACATATTCCAGACCTCGCAATATAGCTCAGAAAAATACTAGTGGGATTGATTCATAAATGGGAGCTGTGTCCCAAGTGCAAATTTTGAAAAATAAACTGTAAACACCATAGAGAAGTCTAATGGTTTTGCCATTGCATGTCAGCGGAGTTGAAATTTGCTGTAAGGAATCTGGAAGTATGATAATATTGGAAGGGAAATAATTCTTAAGATGCATAGAATTTACCTGTCAGAGTGCTGACAACTCTGGAATTCTATCTTCAGTACCATTTCCAAATTGTTAAAGAGAAATAGACAAGAGTTCAAAATGAGTCTTATCCTTGACTCTGACATCCAGAATATTTATTGGCATACTAAAAAATGTTCTATTGGCATATTAGTCATAGTAGACGATAGATAAGAGTTGAAAGCATCAGTTCTGACAGTTGCCAACCTAGGTTTGACTGGGGCTCAGCTTTGTGAGTTTTGGCAAGTTGCTTACCCCTGTCCAAAATTCAATTTCTTCATCTGTAAAATGGGAATACTAATACATATCTCATAGTTGCTGTTGAGAGTGAAAATAATTATTAATTCTATACAAAGGGTTAAGTTTATAATTTGATTCTTAAAAACAGGATATTTTCTTTTTTCTTTTATTTTTTTTTCAACGTTTTTTATTTTATTTTTTGGGACAGAGAGAGACAGAGCATGAACGGGGGAGGGGCAGAGAGAGAGGGAGACACAGAATCGGAAACAGGCTCCAGGCTCCGAGCCATCAGCCCAGAGCTCGACGCGGGGCTCGAACTCACGGACCGCGAGATCGTGACCTGGCTGAAGTCGGACGCTTAACCGACTGCGCCACCCAGGCGCCCAGGATATTTTCAAAGAGCACTCAATATGGTAATTTTCATGAGGATTGGGTAGGTTAAACATATAGAGAGTCGGTAACAATATTTTGTGGTGCTCACAGGGGACACTGAGACGTCACCAATCAAGTCTAAGAGCCTTACAATGGAATAAGATTTTTGCTGGCTTTGTCCCCCTTTCCTGTTGCCTATTGAGATGACTGGGAGAGCTGATAGCAAGCAAGTGCTACTCCTACGGGATTGATGAGTCAGAGGCAGAGAGTAAAGAGCAATCCGCTAAGCTTCTGTGACCCTGAGTCCCCCCTCCCTCCTCCCGGGTTATGACTGACTCTTGCTCAGTTTTGCATTATTTCACCATGGAGATAAATATTCTCTGGAGGGAAGCAAGATTTGTTGGGCTTGTTTATTGCTGCAATAACATCTGACAGGTGTTAAGCAGCTGCCTTCTTTCCAGCTGCCCCCTTGTCTCCTTTTATTCTGAATAAGCTTAGTTGCCCCCAACCCCGTTTCCCCTGTGAATAGGACAGTTGCCTCACACCTTGGTCCTTGGTTGCCACTACTGTGCAGTGTTCATAAACTGAGCTTTGGCATCAGACAACCATGGTTTCCATCTTAGTTCTTGGTACCTACCTAGCTTCTCTTACCCTCAACCTCTGCTCCATAAAACCAGGGTAATAGCATCCCATGTTTATGGAAATCAGAGAAGATGGTGGCTTTGAAATAAGCATTTCACATTTGTTAGCTTCTAAGATTATTATTATTAAAAATTTTCTCTAGGCCTTTGAATCTGATTTTGGAACAACCCACTCTGGATTCCAAATAGCCCTGGTAAAAATGTGAACTCTTAAAGTTACTTGCTTAGGCTTCTGGCTAGCTTCAGATTTATGTATGGGCTTTTCTTTGTAGGCAAAATGTCTGGCCAAACTATTGACTGAATGACTCTGTATTCTCTTTTGCTTCATTTATTATTGCTCATGAGTCTATGGGCTAGCTAGGTAGTTCTGGGCCCTGCTTAACTGATCACTATTTAGTTCTGCTAAGTTCACTAATGCATCTTCTGTGCATTGTTGGGTTGGTTAGGAATAGAATGTTTTAGCAGGATCTCACTCAGGTGGCTAGCCAATAGTTTGGGTGATGTGGAAGACTGGGCTATGTGTTTTTTCTCATCCAGCAGGTCAACCCAGTCTTTTCCTTATGCTGGTAGGCCAATTCCAAGAGGGAGAGGTAAAGCATTCAAGGTCTCCCATGGCCGAAGCTTAGAACTAGCATGCTATCACTTCTATGGCATTTTATTGGCCAAAGCAAGTCACAGATTCAAGAGGTGAAAAAACAGATCTCACCTAATAAAGGGAAGATATGCAAAGGTACATTGCAAAGGGCATGGATAACAAGAAGTTGTAAACATTTGGGACCATTAGTCTATCACATTCTCATGCTAAATTAGTCCTTAGCCCTGGGCACTTGCATCCTTGTCTCAGTAACTGGTACATAAAGCTGAACTATTAATCTACTGTGTTCCATCCAAGGGGCTAAAATTATTATCATTTTATAGTATTGTAACAACCACTTTCATGGCACCAGTGGCAATGAAGATATACATAGTGTTTTGAACAGATCAGAATGACTGATCTTTCCTTCTTTTCTGTTTCTTCTTCTGTCTCACTCTACTCCTACTCCCTACTGAATGTTCTTTGAACTGGGTGATCTACTCTGAAGAGTGTAAAGCAAACGTAGAAAGTGGTAGGGCAAAAATAGGGGGGTAAAACTCCAACTTCTAAAAGTTCTCTGTTCTGTTTGCTCTTAGAATCACCTCATAGTTAAAATATGCACAGTTATCACTTGATACTCAGTTTTGAGAAATAAGTCTCTCTTTTTTCCTTCTTCTTTTTTTTAATGTCTATTTATTTTTGAGAGAGACAGAGACAGAGTGTGAGCAGGGTAGGGGCAGAGAGAGAGGGAGGCACAGGATCTGAAGTGGGCTCCAGGCTCTGAGCCATCAGCACAGAGCCCGATGTGGGGCTTGAACTCACAAACTGTGAGATCATGACCTGAGCCGAAGTTGGATACCCAACCGACTCAGCCACTCAGGCACGCCTCTCTTTTTCCCTTCCCTGTCTATTGCTAATATTTATTTTTCACCATGGAATGATGGTTGAGATTTTTTTACACTGAGTATATTTTGTCTTTCTGCAGCATGTAGGCCCACCGTGGCCAGCACCTCAGGGCTCACTTCCCAGAGGGCCTTTCTGTACATGGTCTGTGGATGTCACTTAGGTGTCTGGAAACATAAAGAATAGTCAGAAGGAGGAGAAATGTAGAGCAGAGCATCAGGAGGAAATGTGTGGCTACCAGTCATGAGGAGTGATGTCCAAGGACCAGTAAAAGAAAGGCAAAAACACACAAAGAGCTACCCTTGAATGGCTGACTCAACCAAGTGTGAGTCTCAGGGAATCAGGGTTACAAAGTGAAATAAAAAGCCAGAAACATGATTCGTATACCCACAGACTTTACAATCTGGTGTACAATTGAGAGGAATTCACTACAAAGAACAAAGAATTGTAAGGATGGACTGGAGTGGCTAGAGAAGGCTAACAAACTCTGGTGAGTTGAAAATACAGGTTGTTTTCTGAGATGACTCAGAATGTTTGGATCTCAAACAGGAGACAAAGGAGTCAAGGAAATTCCATGTGCTTCCTTAATTTTTTCTAGTTTGCTGATTCAGAGACTAATTGAGCTTCAGAGTTGGAGGAGACCTTAGATGTCATCTAGAAAAAAATGTTTTCTTGCCATCCAATATTTGAAAATGTTGAAAGCCTTCTTCCACAAACCTTTCCCTCAGCCCTTGACTAGGTTGGCAACACTCCAGACCTTATTGTATGGAAAATTGACCCTCTGTTTGTGTCTCTGCTGACACACCCTGAAGCAGGGGAAACTTAAGGCTCTTTGGAAGGAGACAGTTCATTTCCCTAGCCAGCACAGACCCATCACCTCTGCTTCAAAGCTTTCATTTAACATCTGAATCAAAGGTTGGCCTAACCATGGAACACAGCCCTTCCCTTCCTTTTTTTTTTTTTTTTTTTTTTTTTTCCTGTCAAAGTGAAAAATGGCTGGGTGGGAGCTCTAATTATGTGGAACATGCTGGCACCGTTTTCATGCCCAAGAAAATTGGTGTAACCACTGTCCTTGAAGCAGATGAGGTGATGCTGTGGTGACCAGAAAGAGGGACTGGTGTTGGCTCAGCAGTAGCAACAAAACCTAGTGTTTGTACAGTGTTTTATCATTTTAAGGAAAATTTACATATATTATTTCATTTGAATCTTGTTCAATTTAGTACTCTAGACCTGATAACTATTATCATCTGCTCTCATGTCTCACATTAATAAAAAGGCTTAGAGAAGCTAAGTTGACTTAAGTAAGTTAGTAATCAAGATATCTAGAATCTAGATTTTCACCTCAACTCTCAGTTTATCATTATTTTTACTATAATATATATATTTTTCTTATTAGCTCATTCTATAATTTTTAAAATTTGTTTGGTAACTTACATTCTGCAAAATGTCTCCAAAATAAATAAATGTCATTGGTCTTTGTCCTTTTCATAAGGAAACTAAAAAGACTCCAATGATTTGTCCCCTAAAGTCAACTATAACTCTGCCTTTGTGATGTCCTTTGTCTCACAAAATCTGCACTGTGATGCACTTAGGAATTTTAAGATGTAAAAAATAAATCCATGGGAAGGAAAATATTTAAAAATTTAAGCAATTTTCTTCCTATTCTAAAAATATGGGTCTCTTGCTTGTTAATGCTGACAACATCTCAGTGAGGGAAGGAGGTCAGGAACACTATTATCTCTCTGTTTTTAAAAGCGAGTACACAGAGAGGAAATAACTTGCCCAAGGACATGGTGACTCAGTCAGCAGAGGAGCCAGGATGAAAACAGCTCTCATTTTTTACTTTCAATACACACCAAGACCATGATCCACATGGGTTACAGAATTATAGCCCTTCACAAACAAGCACATATTAGTCAGACATGGAAATAATTATGTCCCTTTCACATTTTGAACAGAAAGTGAACTCTCAAAGATATTGGCAAAAGGAAAGGCAAAGATTCCTAAAGACTGTTCTTTTTTTTTTTTTTTTTTTTTTTACTTTATTTCTAAGTCACAGATGGCTAGTCTGAAAATGGGAAAAAAACCTTTTCTTGTCTTTTCTCTCAGGCCTGGCCTCACATAACACCTACTACCACACCCCTGTGGAGAGAAGGATTATACTTTCCACTATTCCCTAGGGTAGATTTTGTTCTTTTAAAATAAACAAACACTTGAAAACTCTTTTTCTTCTAATATTAGCTTTGGTCTTGAACCAGAATTGATTTGGCATCGAGTAACTAGAAAGGATGAATAGTATTTTCAATGAGTGGTCGAAGAGATTCTCTTTTGACAGAATCTTTTAGAATCATCATCCAGCATGATAGACCATAAGTGGGACTAATTTTGATTGAAGAAATAACAACAGGAGAGAGCCATTCATCACCCTCCTTGGTTGCGGTCACCTAGTGATGCCAGTGGAGGAAGCTGCCTACATTCCTATTTCTCTAGACTATGTGCCACGTGTTTGGTCATGTAATAATAAATTAACTTAAAAAAACTCACAGAATGGTTGCCTTTTTCGATTCACACAAATATTTTATGAACAGTGCCTAATGGAAGCCCTGATTCTATCCTTCCTAGTGCTTCTATTTCTCTGCTTCCAAATTAAATCTGCTTTGTCATATGCTACTGGCAATTTGGATTAAATGACAAGTGAGTTACGTGCTAATGTGACTCTTTGGTATTTGATCCTCTTCCTGTAATGTGTATTTTTTCTTATAGACAATGTGTCATCAAGACTGTATTTATAGGATAAACATTTAGGATTAGATCTAGTATGGTGATGGAGATCTCTTAATCTAGTGATCCAGGAAACACAATTGTTGAGAGAAAATATGAATGGGCAAGTGGAGCTGTGAATTGCCCTCTCTTAGTCTTCAAAGACTACCATATCAAAATACCACAGACTGAGTGCCTTAAATAATGGAAATTTATTTCTCACAGTTCTGGAGGCTGGGAAATCCAAGATTAAGGTACCAGCAAGGTAGGTTTCATTCTGAACCTTCTTCTCTTGGCTTGTAAGTGGTCATCATCTCACTATGCACTCACATGACCTCTTCTTGTGTACCCACAGGGAGGGGGAGAACAAGCAAGCTCTCTGGTCTTATAAGGCTACTAATCTAATCAGACCAGGGCCCCACACTTATGACCTCATTTAACCTTACCTCTTTAGAGATCCAATTTCCAATTACAGCCACAATATGGGTTAGGATTCAACAGGGATTTTAGGGGACACAAACATTCACTCCATAACAAGCCCAGAAGTGCTATGATAAATTCCCAAAGCATGAACAGATTTTACTCCTAAAGAACAGGCAGAAGTTCCTCCTCATAATGTCATGAAAAGAGCTTCTACTTCAGAACTATACTTGTGGATGCAACATATATTGATAAATCGAAGACTAATTGGTAAAGACATATTTTTTATTACTTAAACTATAATTGTTTCCTTAAATTGTAGAAAGATGTTAAAGGAGAATGTACCCTAGTCAAAAGTCCTGGCTGAGGCTCCAAGCAGAAGTCAGTGCTGTCAAACATCCATGCATTCTAAAGAGTGATGCTAGGCTATCCATGCAGGACTTGCTAAGAGATGATAAGAGTGGTTCTGCAATCTATCATTTACCATCGGTTTAATGATAAGAAAAGTGATGAGAAGGAAGTTCGGGACTAGGGGAGGATTTCTTGGAAGAAAGGTGAAGGCTTGGTAGGAAGGTCTGTGCTTATCACCTTCACTCAAGCCAAACAGTTGATGCTTCAGAAGCACCATGTATGGAGATTGTCTACGAGAAAGGAGCCAATAGTTTCCACCTGGATTAAATCACATCTAGGCAAGCCTTTTTCTGAGCTTAAGAGCAAGTGGAAAGAGAATGCTCTTGGAAAGTTTTGGGAGGGCCTAATCTTATATCTTAGAATTTGGAGTGTCTGGTGCTTGTCACTTGTCTGCAGTAGCATAGCATCAAGGGGCTGTATGTAGCTTCCCCTAATGGCAAAGCAAGGATGAAAGGCTACCTTGGAGATGGTATGTTACCCTAGATGCTGAGTTTCCCAAGAGGTAGGTAGATGTTATGAAAGTGGCTGGACTAGAGCCATCCTGAAAGGACACTTTCCTAGAGCACTGCCAGATGAGGGGAGGCAACCCCAGCTATAAGAGTTTGCACTATTTAGAGCATAAGTGAGGGAGAGTCAAATAGGCCATACTGAAAGTGCAGCCTGTGACCTGGAAGAGTTCAGCATCAGATGTCCCTCGAAGGTAGGAGGTCTCTGAAGGACTTACTTAAGAATCTCTTGGCAGAAAGAGCTAGCATCTGGGCACCTCAGACTTCTCTTTCTCCAATTTCCCATCATCCAGGAGTTGTTGGAGGCAGCTAGTGGATGAGAGAACATGAGGTTGGAGTGGTTTTCTTTTTTTTTTTTTAATTTTTTTTTCAACGTTTTTATTTATTTATGGGACAGACAGAGACAGAGCATGAACGGGGGAGGGGCAGAGAGAGAGAGGGAGACACAGAATCGGAAACAGGCTCCAGGCTCCGAGCCATCAGCCCAGAGCCCGACGCGGGGCTCGAACTCACGGACCGTGAGATCGCGACCTGGCTGAAGTCGGACACTTAACCGACTGCGCCACCCAGGCGCCCCTGGAGTGGTTTTCTTAATACCAGAAAATGGGATTTGAAGTGACTGGAAAAGCTGAGATCTGCCTGAGATATCACCCATGGGTGTAGATGGGAGGTCCAAAAGAAATGGTTTGGAAAGCCATGTGAAAGAAAAGTTGTCTTCTGTCAGAGCCCCACCAAGTCCAGACTATTCCATAAACTGCTAATACTTAAATTTGTTTGCATTATAGGGTATTTTCCTGGAAAGATTTTGTAAGTAAAATTATATGAGAAACTAAGTAACTACAATTCTCTTAGAAGAATTTACAGCTAAGTCCTCTTCATCTGAATACTTTTATTTCAAAACAAAGTTCTGAATAAAAGTTATTCTTCAGAAACTTTCAAAGAAAAAAAAAGCCCTTTTCTCATTAAGAAGTAGTTCCACAAGATAATGCCCAAAGCTGTGTTTTTGTCTTATTAATTGTACTGTCCAAGAACCTAATTCCAAATGGAAGATATAATTTCTCCCTCTCTGCAAACATGTACATACAAATATATATTATATATGTGTATATAAATATGTAAAAAATGTGTGTTGACATGTTAACTTTGGGCTAAAGTCCTCAGCTATTTAAACACTAATCTAGGTGTTACTATGAAGGGAATTTGTAGATGTAATTAATATCTATAATCAGTTGACTTTAACTCAGAGAGATTATCCTGGACAATATGCCTGAAAAGCTTTATAGCAGGGCTAAGGGTTTCCTGAGAAAAAGGATTCTGTCCGTGACAGCTGCTTCAGCTTGAGCCTGTGAGTTCCAGCCTCTGTGACCGCCTTTCCTGACGGTCAGTCCTACATATTTACTCAGCCAACCACCACCATCACACAAGTGAATTCTTTGTATTAAATCTGTGTGTGTGTGTGTTTCTACTTCTCTGATATATATATGTATATACATATATATATATACATATATATATTATACACACACACACACACACACACACACACACACACCCCAGAGGATTGTATGAGTAACCAGGCTTATTCACCAAACCAACCTTCCTTTTTTTGGGCCTACCCAGTAAAAATTATAACAAAGCCAAAAAAAAAAAAAAAAAAAAAACCAAACCAAAAATCAGTGAAGATAAACAAATAGCTTATACTCGTGGTGAGTAAAAAATTATAATGTTGGTTTCAGTAAACAATTTCATCTAGGTGGCAGCAATATCTAACATAACTTCAAAAGGGTAGTTAAAAGAACTTCAGTTTTTATAGTTTGGCTTACCGGAACATTTAAAACCTATAGATTTGGAAGTTAATATTAATTTTTTTTTTACATTTATTTATTGTTGAGAGACAGAGAGAGAGAGAGAGAGCAAGAGCAGGAGAGGGGCAGACAGAGGGAGACACAGAATCTGAAACAGGCTCCAGGCTCCGAGCTGTCAGCACAGAGCCCAACGCAGGGCTTGACCCATGAACTGCAAAAGCATGACCTGAGCCGAATTTGGACGCTTAACCAACTGAGCCACCAAGGTGCCCTGGAAGTTAATATTATAAAACACAGGCTCCAGAGCCAAACTTTCTGGGTTCACATTTCAGTTCCATTTTTTAGTAGCATTGTGGCCCTAGGCAAGTTAGCTCTCTGTGCCTCTTCTATAAAATGGTGATAAACAATGGTGTTTCATCTACAGGGTTACAGTAAAGATTAAGTGAGTTCAAATAAGAAAAGGTCTTATGACAAAGTATGCCACATGGGAAGAACGAAATGTTAGTTATTATTTTGTATTATTGTGTTTATTATCATAAATGTACTTAGCTTGAGAAACCACTTGAATCACAACATGCTGTTAGAGTTGAATATAATGTTCTAGAGAACATCCAAATGAAAAAGAAAATAAATTGTTCTACCTGCATATTTCAAAGGAGAAAGCTTACACAATGCTAAGTGTTAAGCTTGTAAAAACATCAAAAGCCCATTTGCCAAAATGTTGTCCTTTATTACTTTTGTGTGTATCTTGTCAGCTTAAAGGGTTTTGTTCCCTTCCCCTGAGAAATAATGTCAGGTAGTGCTTGCATCTTTTCTGCTTATTATAACTGGGGTAGCTGGGCATTGCCCAAATCTTGCTTCTCATTGGTGATGCATATGGAAAAGGCTAGTCTGATGGTTATTTGTGGATCAATATTTCTCCATTCTGGACATTTTTTCTTACTTTTCAGAAAAAAACCCAAATGTGATCTTACTTAAGACTATACTTACTTAAGAATTATATGGGGCATCTTTTTGGCTCAGTTGGTTGAGCGTCTGACTTCAGCTCTGTTCAAGATCTTGCAGTTTGTGAGTTCGAGCACTGCATTGGGCTTGCTACTGTCGGCACAGAGCCTGCTTCATGTCCTCAGTCTCCCTCTCTCTCTTTGCCCCTCTCCTGCTGGTGCTGTCCATAAAAAAATAAACAAACATTAAAATATTTTAAAAACGATGAATTATGATTTGGAAGAGTGGAAGTCATTGCCATTTCTGTGGCTTCAGATAGCAAGGTTGCTATCTGATCTCTGAGATGCTCAAGCTGACTTTCGTGCTCTCCCCTGTAAAAGGGCATGTACAGCAGGACTGCATGGAGCTGTTATGGGTTGAATTGTGTCCCTGAAAAAGATGTTGAAGTCCTAATTACCAGGACCCATGTATGTGACCTGATTTGGAAATAGGGTCTTTGCAGATGATCAAATTAAGATGAGGTCATCAGTGTCCTTATAAAAAGGGGATATTTGGACACAACCACCCAGGGCTTGTAAAGACTGAAGTTTTGCTGCCACTGAGCCAGGGAACTACTGGGAACTATAGTGAGGCCTAGAACTGATCTTCCCTAAAGCTGTCAGAAGGAGCATGGCTCTGCTGACAACTTAATTTTGCATTTACGGCCTCCAGATACTTTTGTGATACTTTGTGATGCTTTGCTACAGCAGCCCTAGAAGAGCAGTGCAGGATTACAATTTAGGAATGTACATTTTTCATAGTGAAACTCTTGAGCATTCTGTATTATAAGTTCTATATTGGCTGATTTTAA
Source organism: Herpailurus yagouaroundi (assembly GCF_014898765.1). NCBI lineage: Eukaryota > Metazoa > Chordata > Mammalia > Carnivora > Felidae > Herpailurus > Herpailurus yagouaroundi. Next base: position 42,328,192 of record NW_024412394.1, on the reverse strand, counting down.
AAATAAGTTATGAGGGACCAAAAATTGTCTAAGCCACATCCCTGGAGGAATTTATTCCAGAAAGGAAATTAAAGAGTCATTCAGACTAATAAATATACTGAGCCTTTGGCCTATGACATCTGTATTCAATGTGTCTCATGTGGATTTGATGAGTCTGGCCTGTGGCAGTCACCTATAACTTATGAGATGTAAAACCCTGTTGGGCTCAGACATGACAGGGAAGTGTCCATCATTCATTCACTTCTATTTTGTTAAACCTTAGTATATTTAATGTGCCAATATTCAGAGTAATAAAGATAGAGCTATGAGTAAAAGTCTTCTGGGAAATTGGTAATAAAAATACTTTTGTGAGTGAAACAGCAATTTCACCCACTCAAATCCAACTGAAAAGTCCTCTTCATAGAGACTAGATAACCCAAAGCCTGTGCAGTTTGACACATACATATTTCCCCTTCTGTCATAATTACGCTACTGGCCAGTGTGTGGGGACTGTTTCTTTGCTTTTGTTTTTCCCTCTGGGAGCAAGTTTTCCTAAGAAAGGTGGAGAAAAGACTGCAAAGTTGTTGTTTGTTTGAGTGTGGAAATGCCATTGTGAATACAGAAAGGAAAAAAAAAAATGCTCTGACTTCTGGTACTATCAGTAGTTGCAATTCCACAGCATAGCTTAGTTTAATATAGCCGGGGAAGCTTCATTAAATTACACTTATCAAAGTAAAGATGCCCTTGGCCATTGGGATTCAACAGGGAAGGAATTTTATGACTGGATTGAAGCAAATCCGAAAAGTGAGGAGGCCTGACTAAACCCTCTTTCACAATGCCATTAAAATCACTGTTTGGTGTTAGTTTCTGAACCACAAGATATGAGTCATGATTTAAAATATGCACAAATGAAGCCTAAAGAATATGGGTTTGCAAAATAACATGCATCAGTTCCCTTTAATGGAAAAATTTAGCTGATATATACTTAAGACTTATGAATGAGATTTAAAGTCAAATACTACTAGTGTATACCTGCTATTAAAAGGACTTTATTGGGCCCTGGGAGTAACACAAGGTAGGATTAGAAAGGTATCTAGTCCCAAGAATCTGAATGTCTGTTATGTCAGGACACTTATAGTGAAAATGTACCTAGAAAAAGACTGGGTAATACATAACCTGAGCCAAAAGGACAATATAGCATATAGTCAATGCCATAGGCATTCAAAAGAAATATAGGTTGCATTAGTTCAACCATTGGTTCATTCACTATTTCAGTAAGTCAGGAAATATTTTCAGAGTGTCTATTTTATGCCATGTTCTAGGCTGAGTGAGAAAAAATTGTACATAATATGAACATAGCAGTCTAAATTTACAGATCATAATAACACCCATGACCTCACCTTCTCTTTTGAGCTTCACCTTAACTCTGTTTTACAGGTGGAGAAATCAAGACTAAGAATACCCCCCAAAAAACAAGCTAACTAATCTAAATGAGGAGTAGAGCCAGACCTAAAGGTCTGAAGGGCAGGTTTCAGAGATATCAGGTCTAGGCATTTGAGAGACCTATGAACTGAAAGTTGGGTGAGTAAGCAAATGCTTAGGGTGGATAGGGGGTTTTATTTTTAAGTCTCTTGAGTTTGAAACAAGATGTTTGAAGGGATGTCCCTATGAACCATCAACTGAGCCTTTGGAGATGGGGGCTTGCATCTTAAGAGAGGAGTCAATGACAGCTAAAAATTTGGGAGTCATCCTTCTAGAAATGATAGATAGTTCAGGTATTACTAAGAATTGATAAGTTTTACAGAAGAGAAAGTATTAATAGTTGAGAGAAGGCGCAAAGATTGCAACCTTGTAAAAAGCTTATGTTGGGGGTAAAGGATTGACAAGAGCAGTCACCAGAGACAAAGAGTACAAAGGGTAAAGGTAATCCTGCTTCATCCCAGGGATTGATAGACTTACTTCAGGAAGAAACATGTCAAAAGCCACAGAGAATGCAAGAACAAGAAGGGTTGAAACAAGGGGCCTTTGAGGATACCATGAGGAGCTGATTTATGGTTCTAAAGGATGTAGGCTCAGTGAAGCAATGGGAGTTGAGCCAGATTATGTAAGAGATGGGCAGGTAGTGAAAAATGAAAACAATAGAAATTTATAACCCTTATTTGTAACATAAATGTCTTCTCTACTCCAAATTTGTGTGAATGTATTTCTAAATTTTCTTCTGGTTCTTTTATAGTTTCATCTCTTACACTTAAATTTTATCCACTTGGATTGTTCAACTTGCTATATGCTGAGATCTAATTTATTTTGTTTCAATATGAGCCTGAGCCTCAACACTATTTATTAAGAAATTATCCTTTTTCCAATGGCCTGAAGTGGTATTTGCTAATTCCTGTTAACATTCAGTTGGTTAGAATTCCCTCCTCACCCCCACCCAGTATTTATAACCAAAATTGTGTAGCTTTCTTTTTATACTGTTGTCTCTTATATTTCGCCAAAAGTTTTTATGAGAATGTGCTTATTTATTAAATGCTTTAAAAACAGCATTCCACAGGGGCTCCTGGGTGGCTCAGTCGATTAAGCATCTGACTTCGGCTCAGGTCATGATCTCATAGTTAGTGAGTTTGAGCCCCGCGTCGGGCTCTGTGCTGACAGCTCAGAGCCTGGAGGCTGTTTCAGATTCTGTGTCTCCCTCTCTGACTCTGACCCTCCCCCGCTCATGCTCTGTCTCTTTCTGTCTCAAAAGTAAATAAACCTTAAAAAAAAATTAAAAAATAGTATTCCACATTTTTTAATATTCTAAAGTTCTATGTAGACCATGATAGATAACTGTTCCTTGACACTTGAAGGATCTTACTTATACAACTGTTAGATTCTACACCTTCCTTGAAATCTGGAAAATAATGTCCATAGCTATGGACATATTAAGACATTTTATTCCTGTTGAGTTGTCTTGATCATTTATATTTTATTATAAACTGTCTATTAAATAAAGTATTTATAATTTTCATATTAAAATATTTGTATAAAATTTGTATGCCATATTTGTATAAAGTATTCTTTTATAATTTAAAATCTTCCCATGTTTCTTAATTATATAGGCTTTCTTTTTAAAAAAATATTATTGAAGTATAGTATTCATCACAATAAATGTAGTCACCATTTGTCACTGTATGTTATTACCATATAATAGACTATATCTCCATGCTGTACTTTTAATCCCTTTGAATTATTTATTTTATAACTGGAAGTTTGTGCCTCTTAATATCCTTTACCTATTTCACCCATTCCTCCAACCTACCTGCCCTCTAGCAACAACCAGTTTATTCTATGTACTTAAGCATCTGTTTTTTTTGTTGTTGTTGCTCATTTGCTTCATTTTTTTAGATTCCACATATAAGTAAGTCATATGGCATTTGTCTTTTTCTGCTTACTTCATTTATCATAATCCCTTCTGGGCCCATCCATGTTGTTGCAGATAACAAGATCTCATTCTTTTTTTATGACTGAGTGATATTCCGTTGTCTATTTATATGTAACATATATTCTTTATTCATTCATCTATTAATGGACACTTGGGTTGTTTCCATATCTTGGCTATTGTAAATAATGCTGCATTAAACAGGGCTGCACATATATTTTCAAATTAGTGTTTTCATTTTCTTTGGGTAAATACTCAGTACCCAGTGGAATTACTAGATCACATGGTATTTTTATTTTGAATTTTTGAGGAAATCTATACTGTTTTCTACAGTGGTTGCACCAGTTTACATTCCCACCAATAGTGGTTTCTTTTTCTCCATATCCTTACCAATGCTATTATTTCTTGTCTTTTTGATACTAGCCATTCTAATTGTTGTGAGGTAATATCTCACTAAGATTTTGATTTATAATTCCCTGATGACTAGTGTTGTTGAGCATCTTTCCATGTGTCTGTTAGCCTCCCGTGTATATTCTTTTGAAATACATCTATTCAAGTCCTTTTATAAAAATTGATTTTTTTTTTTTTGGTATTGAGGTATAAGAGTTCTATATATTTTGGACATTATTATATCTAAATATACATTTTGGATATTAACCCTTTATTGGATATATCATTTGCAAATATCTTTTCCCATTCAGTAGTTGCTTTTCTGCTTTGTTGATAGTTTTCCTTACCATGCAGAAGTTTTTCAGTTTGGTGTAATCCCAATAGTTTATTTTTGCTTTTGTTTCCCTGGTCTGAGGAGATACATCCATAAAGATGTCGCTCAGGCTAATTTCCAAGAGATTACTGCCTATGTTTTCCTTTAGTAGTTTTATGATTTTAGGTCTCACATTTAGGTCTTGAATCCATTTTGAGTTTATTTTTGTGTATGGTGAAAGAAAGTGATCCAGTTTTATTCTTTTGCATGTCCACTTTTCCCATGATCATTTATTGAAAAGACGGTCTTTTCCAAATTGTATATTCTTGCCTCCTTTGTAGTATGTAGATTAGCCATCTAAGTGTGGGTTTATTTCTGGACTGTCTAGCCTATTCTACTGATCTATGTGTCTATGTTTGTGCCAGTACCATACTGTTTTGATTATTATAGATTTGTATTATATTTTGAGGTCTGGAATTGTGACACATCCCAGCTTTGTTCTTCTTCTCAAGACTCTTTTGTCTATTTGAGGTCTTTGGTGGTTCCATACAAATTTTAGGATTATTTGTTCTAGTTCTGTGAAAAATGCTATGGGTGTTTTATCAGGATTGCATTAAATCCATAGATTGTTTTGGGTAAAATGGACATTTTAACATTAATTCTTCTAATCCATAAGCATGGTATATCTTTCCATGTGTTTGTGTTGCCTTCAATTACTTTCATCAGTATCTTACAGTTTTCAGAGTATAGGTCTTTCACTTCCTTGGTTAAATTTATTCCTATGCCATTTTATTCTTTTCGGTACAATTGTAAGTGGGATTGTTTTCTCATTTTCTCTTTCTGCTATTTTGTTATGAGTGTATAGAAATGTAACAGATTTATGCACATTGATTTTATATCCTGCAACTTTACTAAATTTATTTATGAGTGCTAACAGTGTTTTGCTGGAGTATTTAGGGTTTCCTAAATATAGTATCATGTTGTTTGCAAATAGTGACAGTTTTACTTCTTCCTTACCAATTTGGCTGCCTTTTATTTCTTTTTCTTATCTGATTGCTGCAGATAAGATTGATTTTAGTACTACATTGAATTAAAGTAGAAAGAGTGGACATCCTCATCTTGTTCCTCGTTTTAAAGGAAAAGCTTACAGTTTTTCACCATTGAGTATGTTAGCTGTCGGGTTTTCATATATGGCCTTTATTATGTTGTGGTATGTTCCCTCTAAACCTACTTTGTTGAGAGTTTTTATCACGAATAGATGTTGTACTACTTGTCAAATGCTTTTTTGCATCTAGAAATGATCATATAGTTTTTATCCTTTCTCTTGTTAATGTGCTGCATCACATTCATTGATTTGTGAATACTGAACTACGCTTTCATCTCTGGAATAAATCCCACTTGATCATGGTGGAAAATCTTTTAATGTATTGTTGAATTTGGTTTGCTACTATTTTGTTGAGTATTTTTGTATCTGTATTCATCAGAGATAATGGCCTGTAGTGTTGTTGTTGTTGTTGTTGTTGTTGTTGTTGTGTCTTTGGTCCAGGTATCAGAGTAATTCTGGTCTTATAGAATGAGTTTGGAACATTTCTTTCTCTTCTATTTTTGGTAACAGTTTGACAAGAACAGGTATAAACTCTTCCATATTTGGTAGAATTCACCTGGTCCAGGTGAATCCATCTGGTCCTGGACTTTTGTTTGTTGGGAGTTTTTTGATTACTGATTCAATTTCATTATTAGTAATTGGCCTATTCAAATTTTCTACTTATATGTTTCTAGGAATTTATACATTTCTTCTAGGTTTTCCAATTTGTATTCATACTTTTTTATAGTATTTTTTCATAGTATTCTCTTATAATTCTTTGTATTTCTGTGGTTTATTTTTTCTCCTTGCTCATTTCTGATTTTATTCGAGTTCTCTCTTTCCTGATGAGTCGAGTGAAAGGTTTATCAATTTTGTTTATCTTTTCAAAGAACTAGCTCTTGGTTTCACTGATCTTTTCTATTGTTTTTTTGTTTTTTGTTTTTATTTTTGTCTCTATTTCATTTATTTCTGCACTTATCTTTACTATTTCCATTCTTCTACTAATTTTGGGCTTGTTTGTGTTTCTTTTTCTAGTTCCTTTATGTGAAGTTTAAATTGTTTATTTGAAATTTTTCTTGTTTCTTGAGGTAGGCCTGTACTGTAATAAACTTTCCTCTTAGAACTGCTCTGGCCCCATTCCAAAGATTTTGGACCATCGTGTTACCATTTTCATTTGTTTCCATGTATTTTTTAATTTCCTCTTTTATTTATTCATTTGATCTCTTGGATGTTTAGTTGAACATTATTTGGCTTCTATGTGTTTGCATTTTCCAGTTTTTTCTTATAATTGATTTCTAGGTTTATACCATTGCTCGATATGATTTCAATTTTCTTAAATTTTATTGAGATTGTTTTGTGGCCTAATGTGATCTATTCTGGAAAATGTTCCATGTGCATTTGAAAAGAATGTGTATTCTGCTGGATGGAATAATTTGTAAATAACTGTTAAACCCTCCTGGTCTAACGTGTCATTCAAAGCCATTGTTTCCTTGTTGCTTTTGTCTGGATGATTTATCCATTGTTGTAAATGGGGTGTTAAAATCCCCAACTGTTATTGTATTACCATCAATTTCTCCCTATCTGTCTGTTAGTATTTGCTTTATGTATTTAGATGCTCCTATTTTGGGTGCATAGATATTTACAACTGTTATAGCCACTTGTTGAATTGGTCCTTTTATCATAGTGTAATGTCTTTTGTTTCTTGCTGTAGTCTTTGTTATAAAGTCTATTTTGTCTGATATAAGTGTTGCTGCCCTGGCTTTTTTATTTGTTTGTTTGTTTGCATTTACATGGAATATCTTTTTCCATCCTTTCACTTTTTGTCTTTAGGTGTCTTTAGACTCTAAAGTGAGTCTCTTGTAGACAGCACATAGATGTATCCCCCCACCCCCTTTTTTTTATCCATTATGCTATCCTGTGTCTTTTGATTGGAGCATTTAGTCCATTTATATTTAATTATCAATAGGTATGTACTTATTCCATTTTGTTAATTATTTTGTAGTTCTCTGTTTTCTTTTTTTCTTCTCTTGCTCTCTTTACAGTTTGATGGCTTTTAAAAATATTATCTTTGGATTCTTGTTTGTGTGTGTGTGTGTGTGTGTGTGTGTGTGTGCGTGTGTGTGTGTGTGTGTATCCATTACAGATTTTATTTGTGGTTACTGTTGGGCTCATAAGTAACACCTATGTATATAGTAGTCTATATTAAGTTGATGGTTGCTTAAGTTCAAATAGAATCTAAAAGGACTAAAATTTTACTCCTCCCTCCATGTTTTATGTATTTGATAACATATTTTATTCTTTTTTATTTTGTGTATTCTTAGACTAATTTTTTTGTAGATATAATTGATTTTACTACTTTTGTTTTTTAATGTCCATACTAGCTTATACATAATTAATCTATTACCTTTACTATGTTTGCTTTTACCTGTAGATTTTTTCCTTTTCATAACTTTCTTTTTAGATATGGCCTTTTCTTTCCACTTAAAGAATTTCCTTTAACATTTTTTTTTTTTTTTTTTTTTTTGTAAGGCTGGCTCAGTAGTGATGAACTCCTTTAACTTTTGCTTGTCTGGAAAACTCTTAATCTCCTTAAATACTGAATGATAGTCTTACTAATAGAGTATTCTTAATTGTAGGTTTTCTCCTTTTACTTTTTTAAGTTTATTTTAAAATTTATTTTGAGAGGGAGAGGGAAAGGGAGAAAGACAGACAGAGAGAGAAAGAGAGAGAAAGCATGAGTGGGGAAGGGCAGAGAGAGAGAGAGGGAGAGAGAGAGAGAATCCCAAGCAGGCTCCCTGCTGTCAGCATGGAGCCTGACACAGGGCTCAATCTCATGAACCATTAGATCATGACCCGAGCCAAAATTAAGAATCAGACACTTAACTGGCTTAGTCACCCAGGCACCCCAGTTTTCTCTTTTTTAGCACTTTGAATAATCATGTTACTCTCTTCTGGCCTGCGAAGTTTCTGCTAAAAAATTAGCTGACATCTTTATCGGATTTCCCTTGTATGTAACTGTTTTCTCTTGCTGATTTTAAGATTCTCTCTTTATCATTATTTTATGCTATTTTAATTATTATTTGTCTTGGTGTGGAACTCCTTGGATTCATTTTGTTAGGGGCTTTTTGTGCTCCCTGGACCTGGATGTTTGTTTCCTTTTCCAGATTAGGAAAGTTTTCAGCTACTATTTCTTCAAATAAGTTTTCTGCCCCCTTCTCTGTCTCTTCTCCTTCTGGGATCCTATAATGAAAATGTTATTATGCTTGATGACATCACAGAGTTCCCTTATCTATTCTCATTTTTTATTACTCTGTTTTTCTTTTAACTATTCAGGCTGTTTGCTTTCCATTACCCTTTTCCCAGATCATAGATCTGTTCTGTATCCTCTAATCTGATTCCCTCTTGTGTAGTTTCCATTTTAATTATTGCATCTTTCAGCTCTGACTTTTTATATTTTCTATACTCTGTTAGGTATGTCAGCTATGTTTTCTAGTCTTGAAGTAGTGGCCCTATGTAGAAAGGTCCTGTGGCACAATACCTCCTGGTCATCAGAACCAGGTGCTCCAGGAGTGTCCCCTGTGTGGGCTGTGTGTGCTCTACTATTATGATTGGACCATAACTGCCTTTAGCCCAGATGGCTATAATGACCCAATCTGCCTGCTGTGGGCATACTGGACAGGGTTTATTTATACACTGTTGAGAGGCTTGGCTGTAACCACTGTGAGCTTCTTGGTGGGAGGGGCCAGCATTCAGCCTGTCTGCAATTAGCTTCTGCTACATCTGGAGGCATACTAAAGGGCAGGGCCTGCCACCGTACAGTCAGCTATTAGGCCCACCTGCCATTAGGAACTATGGGTGCACTATTGTATAAGGTTTTCTCTTTCCTTCCCAGAGTGAGAGTCACTTTGATCCCAGCTTTGGCTGCCTGCTGGATATGGTGGGGCAGGAGCTGCTTTGGAGAGATGCCTGTCTGGACCCATGGGGTGGGTGAGTGGGTCTGATGGGGAATGGCACACAGTACTGACAGGGTAGATGGAGAGTGTTAGAATTGGCTTCTGCAAGCATCCTACTTTCTAGGCTGGGGGAGGGTAAGCACCTGTCAGCACTTGTGTTCTGAGAAATCTCTTACAGATCCTACCCCTCTGGCACACATTCTAAGATTAGTCAACAAATCTCCTTTATGTGTACCCGGGGAACTTTTCAAACTGCTGCTTCTGTGCTGTCTCAGACCCAAGTTATTTAGTTTTCTGGCTCTTTAAGAGTGGGGACTCAGTTTCCTGTTGCTTCCAGTTCTCGTGGAGTTAAGACACATTAATTTTCAAAGCCAGACATTACAGGATTTTTCTTCCCAGTGTAAGTCCCCAGGATAAAAGTGCTCAATATGGGGTCTGATCTCCTTGCTTCTCTATGCTTGTGATGTCCCTCCTTCAGGTCATTTTTGGAGTTGGTTGTTGCCTCCATGTGTCTGTGGAATAAAATGATCTCCGGATCCTCCCACTCTGCCATCTTCTCCAATATATGCTTCCCCATTACTAATTATCTTTGTGTTTTTCCTCTTCTGGTAAATTTATCAAAGAGTATTAGTTTTTACAAAGAACCAACTTTTGAAATGAAAAAAAAAACAACTATTATTTTCAAATGTATGCACGTATTTTAATTATTCCAAATTTTCCTTCTTCAACTTTCCTTAGGTTCTGTTTTGTTTTTCTTCTAACTTTTTTGAATTTGAATACAACCTTGAATACTGCCTTCATAAATAAATTTGGTCATATATCTAAAGTTTCTATTTTTATTTTCATCCTCATTATTTATAAATCAGTTCCTCAAGTGATTGAAGGTGTTGATGCATTAAATTGTGTCACAAGAATTGTGTTGGCTTCAGAAAATTTACTGAAAGTCTTTTCCTTTTTTTTATGCAGTCAAGTAATGTATGTAGAATGGTAATTAGGTAATCTTTATAACTTAGATACTTGAAAGATCTTACTGGTAAATTATTTGGACCTAAGTAATTTTTAAAAGGTAATTTTTGTAAACTTTAATTTATGTTAGTGTGTAAAGAGTTTATAGTTGAATTAAACAATCTAAGAGTCTTGTTAAAGTGGGAGTTTCAGGGCACCTGGGTGGCTCAGTCAGTTGAGTGTCTGACTCTTGATCTCAGGTCATGTCTTGATCTTGGGGTCATGAGGTCAAGCCCCACATTAAGTAGGCTCCACGCTGGGTGTGGAGTGTACATAAATAAACAAACAAGGAAACAAATAAATAAAATGGGGGTTTCTACTTTTTATTTCTGTAAGTGATATGTTTAATGTTTCCTGTCTTGTCTTAAGTGTTTATTTTTGTTTTGTTGTTCCCTTATTTGCTTTTTTAACGCACCCATTCTCTTTTATAGGGTTTTTGCTACTTTAAATGATTTTTTATATTATTATAAACTTCAAATTCAGATATTTTAAAGATTTCCACTATGTTTTAGATTTGACTAGTAGCTATTCTTTCATTTATTCAAAACTATACCCTGAATTTTCTTTTCTAATCATCAAAATCTAGGGCGATTACACCTTTTGAGTTATTATTTTCCTGTATTAGGTAAGGAATTTACACCTTTTAATATCTTTTAATATATTTTATGCTTGACTCTAATGTTGCAATTTAACTATTTTTTATCATATCCATCTTTTCTTTCAGGAAGTTTTTTCTTACTTTGTGCTCAGTTTTACTTTATTTTTGATAATCACTTAAAATCAATTCTATTTTAAATTGGTTTAATTATCCACTGTTAATCTTTTCTTTTCTTTTTTTTTATTACTACAACCTCCTTATTCTTTATTTTTAAATTTGGATTTATCTCTTGGTAGAAGCATATTTTCAAGCAATTTCTTTTCAAGATTTTGGATGATATATTTTTCTCAATATGTCTGTATTTTGTAATAACTTTCTATTTCCTTCATGCCTGAATGACAAGTTGGCTTAGCATAACATCTTTAGCTCACCAACTTTTTTCCTTCAAAATTATGTGGTTTATTTTTTCATTGCCTCTTGGCATTTCACATTGCAAAAGAATAGTCTGAAGCCAACCCAATTTCAATTTCTCTGTTAGTAACATGTGTTTTCTGGAGGATTTCTTGTTAGATGGTTTTGTTTATTCTTGTAAGTCCAATATTTTATTACTCTTGGATCTCTTTTCAATAATACTCTAGGCCCCTTTCAACCAAACAGTCATCTTTGACAGTTGTGTCCACATTTATTTTATCACAAAGTCCTGTTGATTTTTCACTCCTAATCATCTCTGGAATCTTTCTCACTCTCCTCTGCTACCCTTCAAGGTAAACAAAAACAAAAACAAAACAAAACAAAAAAGCCACTGTTATCTCTTACCTGGACTCTCACTGTTAAGAACCTCTGACTTGCTTCTTTAAAAAAAACCTCCACACTGTAGCCAGAGAAATTATTCTCCCCCCCAAATTCATATCTATTCATCTTACATATCTGCTTAAATGACCTCAATGGCTTTTGAAGAAACAGCAAAATCTCTAACTTGTATTTGCCACAGAATTTTTCAAACTGCAGGTTAGGATCCACTGATGAGGTATAAAATCAATTTGTTAGATAATAAGATAATTAAAAAAAATTGTTATATACATGAAATACACATATGTGAATGTATCTATATACACACATGTAAAACATACATAATGTACATAAATCTAAAAAGATTTCATCACCTGTTGCCTACTCTATATGTCCTATTGTATTGTTTTATTTCATAGTGTTTTTAAATTTTTTTTTAACATTTATTTATTTTTGAGAGACAGAGAGAGAGAGAACCTGGGGAGGAAGGGAGGTGCAGAGAGAGAGAGGGAGACATAGAATCTGAAGCAGGCTTCAGCTCTGAGTTGTCCACACAGAGCCCACTGCGGGGCTCAAACCTACGAACCATGAGATCATGACTTGAACTGAAGTCAGATGCTTAACCTACTGAGCCACCCAGGTGCCCCTCATAGTGTTTTTTTAAAATGCGTTCATGAACTAGCAAATTGATTTCTATATATGTATATATTGGTATGCGTACTGGACTATGGTATAAAAAGTATTTCTTACTGAAGGCTATGCTAGAAAAATGCTTAAAGTCCTTGACCTGCAGTACCCTAAATGGTCTGTCCCCTACCCACCTCTGCATTGTCATCTTACACATGTTCCTGTTGAGTATCTTGGCTCCATTGGCCTTCTTATGGTTCCTAAACCATGCTATGCTCATTTTTACTAAAAGGTTTTACATATGCTATTTGTCTGCCTGGGACAGTGCCCTGGTTATTTCTCAATGCCTCCCAGACCTTGTATAAAATTTCACTTCTTCAGGGAAATCTCTGACCTCCTGACCAGGCCAAATCCCTCATCACATGCTCTTATACACCATATACTTTTGACTTGGTTGTAGTTTTATATTTATTCACAGAATTATCTATCTGCCCCTCCAATTACCCACAAAGGCAAGAATGTGGCATATGTTCCTTTTTGTTTTATTTATCCTCAATATATTTGTAGAGTGTGACCCCCAATAATTATGTAAGTAATAAATGAATGTATATTCACACACTGTTTTGTTTTAGTTTGGGAAGATTGTTTTTCACTGCATTTTTGGTTACTGCTTTGTTTCTAACTTCTTCTTTCTACTCTTGTAACTTTCTTAAGAACATGTAGACTTCTTACGATGGACACATTCCTTCCATTTTGACTCAATATTTTAATATTTACTATTTGCATTCTGAAATGCCCTATCATTGATTCTTATCGATGAGTAATGGATTTAAATTGTGCAATTTTTTTGCTGTCTCTACTTTTTATTTATTGCATATTTAAATTTCTTACTTGAACTTTCTATAATACCTCATGTTTATTTTTTTACGTTTATTTCTGTATTTTGAGAGAGACAGTGCGAATGTAGCAGGGTCAGAGAGAGAGGGAGACAGAGAATCCCAAATAGGCGAGGCTCAAACTCACTAATTGTGAGATCATGACCTGAACCGAAATCAAAAGTTAGACACTTAACTGACTGAGCCACCCAAGCGCCCCTCGCTCTCTTTTTTAAAAATTATTCTTTTTTTTTTAGTTTATTTATTTTTTGAGAGAGAGCAAGCGAGCAGGGAAGGGGCAGAGAGAGAGGGAGAGAGAGAATCCCAAGCAGGCTCCGTCAGCACAGAGCCTGATGCAGGGCTCAAACTCACAAACCATGAGATCATGACCTGAGCCAAAATCAAGAGTTGGACACTTAACTGACTGAGCCACTCAGATGCCCCATCCCTCACTCTCTTATCTTTAAATCTCAGTCTGTTCACTTCTTAGCACCTTCTACTGTTTCATCATATAAACCATGTATTCTTTTACCTTACTGAGGATACCAAGCATTTTTCTAAAAATTTCTTCTGGTTTTTATCATAACTTAGTCCTTAAAGTTTATTCCTTTTGGACTAAGGAGGATGGGATTGTATTCATTTGAGCTTTGAAAATCTCTTTTTTTTTCTTTCTTTTTGTTTTGTTTGTTTTGTTTTTTTGTTTTTTGTTTTTTTTTTGGCTACATAGTGTGTGTGCTACTCACTGCACACTTGGGAGTTGTAGACTTTTATATCTCTAGCTGTAGGACAGTGTGATATATAAAATGCCTAGCCCGCAAACAAGGTTGTATTGGCATCAGATGGAAGCTCTTCCATTTCACAGTCTATTTCTCTAATGCACAATTCACAGTCTATTTCTCTAATGCACATTATAATTTCTCCGTATTTTTATAGATTTACTGGATAAGAGTGCAGAGAGGATTGGAAATTCATATTTTGGCTGATTCAGAAATTTGACTAACATTGATAGTGAAACCTTCAGATTAATGAATAGAGTGACTCTGTAGGCTGGTGAGTAGACAATGGGGTGTGTCAAAGTTTCTTTTCTGCCTATTCTGAAGTTGGCAGGTTCATTATGTTTAATGAAGTAAAACATAGATAGGTGAGTGTTTTTGAAATCAGTTAATTGTCTTTGTAATTAGTTAAAATTTCTCATATATGAATGCAACAGGTTAACTAGCAATCTTAGTTTTTATTCTGTTTGTTTTCTCTATTTTATATTTCAATTTATATTATACAATGAAATTAAAATTGTGACATTGACTTTTCACAGATCAATTACTCTTTTGTAGGAGGTTTACAGATTGAATATTTTTAATCTGAGAAGATAAAGGAATTCAATTTCAATATCAGGCAGGAAATTATAATCTCTTCAAGATTAGTTATTTAAACCAGTTTGGGAATGCTTCATTATCCCATTTGGGGTAGATGTTAACCAAGTCTGTATCAAAATATATTTTCTTGAAAATATTTTTATTTTATGAGATTGATGATACATTGTAGTTGTACATTCTCCACTCCCTTCAGCTGAGGGGGCTTACAGAATTTACAAAATATAAAGAACTTGTTTTGTACTGTGAAGCCATAGAAATGCTAGTAATCTCCTTTGTACCTTTATCTGAATTCCCCTAGATAATAACATTTTTGGTGTTTAAAGTTACCATGTTGGCAGAAGGAAACTTTCAGAGGTGGTGGTTATTATGTCTATTACCTTGGATTGTGGTGATAGCTTCACAGATGTATGCATATTTCAAACCAATCAAATTATACACATTAAATATTCATAGTTTTTAGTATATCAGTTATACCTCAATAAAGCTGTTAGAAATAAATTAAATTGCCAAATTGACATTTTTCTCCTAATAGTCTTTGGAATATATGAAATAATGAGAGATTTTTGTTGTTGTGTACTTTTTATACATAAGCTATATAGATTCATCATCTAGTTAATAATGATTGGGTATATGAGAACTTTTCTGTTTGGGTTTTCTTATTGCTTGTTATGTTTGTCATCCTGATTCCCAGGCTTTGATATCCCAGAGTTGTCTAGTTCCCAATGGATATTTATACTTCTGTCATTTCTTTTTAAAAAATCTTATCATGAGTGACAGTTTCCCAAAATATTTTTACTTATT
This sequence comes from Herpailurus yagouaroundi, assembly GCF_014898765.1. NCBI lineage: Eukaryota > Metazoa > Chordata > Mammalia > Carnivora > Felidae > Herpailurus > Herpailurus yagouaroundi. Next base: position 42,312,987 of record NW_024412394.1, on the reverse strand, counting down.
GTTGTTACTAGTTATTGAACCTTCTATTTAGATCTATCTTTTAGAAACAGATATGAACTTTATGAGTCATTGAGTGAGTGATTTAAGTAAAAGTGAATTTAATAGCTTTAGGGAAGAAGCTCAAAGGAAAAGGAAAGATCATGTTTTTCCCTACAGGCATTGTTAAATCAAGATATAAGATAGCTAATTTTATTTCTCTAGAATATGTATGGTCAACAGTGCTTTCAGCTTATCTTCTATCTATGTATTTAAAAGAAACATTCTCAGAGAGCCTGGGTGACGCAGTCGGTTAAGCCTCCAACTCTTGGTTTCGGCTCAGGTCATGATGTCACAGTTCATGAGTTTGAGACCCACATTGGGTTCCATGCTGGCAGTGCAGAGCCTGCTTGGGATTCTCTTTCCCCCTTTCTCTGCCCCTCCCACACATGTTCTCTCTCTCAAAATAAATAAATTAACTTAAAAAAAAGTATCATTAAAAGAAACATTCTCCCCTTACAGAAAAAAAGTGCTATTAATTGTTTTACTATTAATTTTTAGTGGTAGTGACAGAAATTGTCATTCCATACTTGTTAGTTTATGTATGTTATACTGTTCACTCTAATAAATATGTGATGATGCAATTTAGCAGTGATGATGAAGCTCAGATTAAGTTTTAGAATGAAATCATTTCACAATTTAGCACTTCCAGGTGAGGATACTGCAATGAATTGATTTAGAATATTTAGTAATGCTGACCTCTATGTGAAATTACATTTAGATTATCATAGAGATTGCATTTAATACTGTAAAATAATATGACGAATGAGTTTAACAACCTAAGTTTCTTTTTCATCCAACACTTCACAGAAAGGCCTGGAGAGAGTATGTGTAAAGTGATCTAATACATTCAGATTTCCTATGGATGAAAATTTAAGTGAACCATTGACATAACTTATATTCCCTTCTAGCACTATGGTATTATCTAATGATACCTAATGAATGGCTAATATAATCTTCAATTATCTATTAAATTGATTCCATACAAAAAGTAATTGAATCTTGTCAATCATTGCATACAATTGAGACTTACTACATTAACATCTTCTGGAAACTGAATTGAGAAATGTACAGTTGTCTTATATAGATTCAATAGCTCAAAAGCTCCTTTTGTGAGGTTAGCTAAAAATGGGTGTGTATCAAATTATTATTTTTCTATTAGCCTGGATTCTAAAGAAGCCTGAGAGACTGAACATAGTAGAACTGCTTTTATGGACGCTTTAGAGATTAATATATTTTCATTTACTTTCCATCTTGTCATATCCTGAGAAACAATATTTAGTAAGTAAAAATGTGATCAAAAGTGCAATCAGGCTCAACAAATATCTATTTATTTACTTCTTGGGGTTTGGATTATAAGCCCCAAGTTATGGAGCAGTAGGAGGATTTGAAAAGGAGTTAGCTGAGGCCTCCTAAGCAGTAGGAGGATTTGAAAAGGAGTTAGCTGAGGCCTCAATTGATTATGATAATACTTGAATAAGAGTCTATGTGAAGTAGAGAATGACCAACCAGAAAGAAACTCAAAAAACATCTGGAGGAGTAGATTGTCTTTGAAGGACTGTCACAAAAGAATTCACAAGTGGAGCAAAATTCCTAATCCAATGTGTACTCAGAGTCAAATTGAACAGGATAACATAGTGTTCAGAAACTTCAGGGATAATAATAATATTACTCACATCACTTTTCTTATTTAGATCTTACATTCTGTTCAGTTTTTTAAGGCTTTTATTTAAGGTTTTACTCATTTAAGGATTTATGTATTTATGAATTATTATTCTTAGAAAGACATAAATGGGATCCAAAATATACTTCTCTGTAATATTTTTTATAGAAATATAGGCCCTAAAAAATAAGGATTTGTATTTCAGGGAAAACTCATAAAGAGTCTTTGGAATTATAACCAGGTGTTGGTTCTCACTGCTAAATGGTATGAGATTAGGGTAACTCAACAGACCAACAGCAGCCCTCAGCCAGAGCCTTCTGAAGTTCTGGCCAATTCTAGTCAATATCCTTTCATTTACAAGAGACTACATAGGAGAAAAGTGAGTTCAGACAGTAAAAGATTTCCTCAGAGGTGTTTTATGCTGAAAGCTAGATAAGTTTTTTCAGGCATATTCCAAAAGCTCACAATTGTGAGAAGAGCTCTAGTAATATAAATAAAGATCCTCTATTGTGCCTCAACCCAAATATTATAGATTTAGGACCACTGTTTGTTTCCCTCTTCTAAGATCAGATGTGTGACGCCATAATTCTGTGGACTGCCCTTAACCATGGCTTCCTACCCACTTTCTAACTGTTGAATGAGAAGGTTTAGCGATATAAAAAAGATTTGACTCCCTGAGATACAAAGGAACTTGATATCTAGGTCAGAAAGAATCAAAATGCCATGGAGATTATGTAGCTGATTCCCTGAGGCAATTTGAGAAATTATATGAATCTAAAAGACATAAGGGTAGAATTTTCAACAAGCAGAATATTAATATCTGGATTACAGATTAGACAACCCATAGACAGGAGAAAATAGGTAGAACAGTGGAGTTTTCTTCTCCTTTGTACAAAACATACCTGAACTTTGAACCAGTCTAGAGGCTTCCTCATTTTACACCTTAAAAAAACCAGAACCACTTACTATGAACAGGTCCAGCTGCTATCACCTAGTTTCTTGCAAATTCTATTTCCTTATTCCTCAAATAATTTTGAGAATTAGCTTCTCTCAGTCCACTAATTCAACTCAGGACCCTGAATATTATAAATGTATTTTTTTTTTTCATTTCATAAAATTCACTTTGGCTAAGGATCAAAAAAATCTTTTGGCCAGTGGTACAACTGAGCTTTTTTTTTCTTTTTTTCCTTCTTCTTATTCAGGGAATAAAAATTTAAGTATCTTCTCAACTCAGCTTCATTCTTCATCTAATCTCTCTTGGCTAAATGAACACAGTAGAGGCATGTTGACCAGGGAATTTCACCTCCATAGGTTTTAGCAAATATGCAAATAATGCAAAATGTCAAAAAATGCAAAATACAATAGTACCACTAGTGCTTGGGTATACAACAGCAGCAATAAAAGAAATGGGAAGAGAATGGCTTCTAATGTCAGAAGTGGGCTCAATGACTGCTTATAGTCTTTTTTTTTTTTTTTTTTTGCTTTTGATGTAGCATTTATGTGTAGTGAAATGCACAAATCTTAAGTGAACATTTGTGAGTTTTGACAAATGCACCACCAATATACTATTCAATTTACTGACAAAGAATGAGAGGTTTTAGAAATATTCATCAGCATTAGGAAAGGGAAAATGCCCTTGGTTTAGTACTTACACATTACACATATTAATAACACCACATTAGTCAGTCACGCTTCAGAAAGGTAACTAACTCTCTAAAATCCTTTATTAATAGAATTTATCATCACCCCAGAAACTTCTGTTATGTCCCTTTGCAATCAGTTAATGACCTCCTCAGAGGCAACAATTGTCATAATTTTTTTTTTCACTACAGAGTATTTTTGCCTATTCTAGAATTCCATAAAATTGGAGTCATATGTACTCTTTTGGGTAAGGCTTCTGTATTAGTTTGCTAGGGCTACCATAAACAATACCACAGACTGATAGTGTAAACAACAGAAATGTATTGAACACAGTTCTGAGGCTAGACATCCAAGATGCAAGTATTAGCAGATTTGTTTTTTTCTTTCTCTTGGTTTGCAAATGATCACATTCTTGCTGTGTCCTCCAAGGTTAGCCCTCTATTTCTGTGTTGTTTGTGTCCTAAATTCCTTTTCTTATCAGGACACCAGCGTATTGTATTAGGGCCCACCCATACAACCCCATTTTACCCTAATTACCACTTGAAAAGCCTTACTTCCAAATATAGTCACATACAGAGGTACCAAGGGTTAGTACTTCAATATCTAAATTTGGAGAAATATAGTTTAGCCCACAATAGTTTTTTAACTATAAAAATGTTTCTGAGATTTATTCATGTTGTTTGTATCAGTAGTTCGATCTTTTATATTCCTAAGTAGCGTTTCATTATGTGAATATACTACAGTTTATTTATTTCATTAATGGACACCAAAGATGCTTCCAGTTTTTGGTTTTATGAATGAAACAACTTGAGCAAACTTATGTTTTCATTTATCTTGGCTCAATATCTAGAAGTGGAATTGTTGGTCATAGGAAGGGGATGAAGGTTTAATTTCACTGGAAACTCCCAGAAAACTTTCCAAAGAGGGTGTATGATTTTACATTCCTACCATCAATTTATGAGAGCTCCAGTTGCTCCAAATCCTTGTTAACATTTGGTGTTATCAGCTTTTTTTTTTTTTTTTTAAATTTTTTTTTTTTCAACGTTTATTTATTTTTGGGACAGAGAGAGACAGAGCATGAACGGGGGAGGGGCAGAGAGAGAGGGAGACACAGAATCGGAAACAGGCTCTGGGCTGATGGCTCAGACCTGGAGCCTGTTTCCGATTCTG
>NW_024412394.1:42136223-42308377 GCF_014898765.1 Herpailurus yagouaroundi | reverse complement strand
ACGCGGGGCTCGAACTCACGGACCGCGAGATCGTGACCTGGCTGAAGTCGGACGCTTAACCGACTGCGCCACCCAGGCGCCCCTTCAGCTTTTTAAATTTTAGTCATTCAGGTGGATGTGTAGTGTATCTCATTGTGGTTTTAATTCCATTTCCCTCTAGTGATGTAGAATATTTTTGCAAGTGCTTATTGGCTATTTCCGTGCTAGACTATTTTAATATACATTTAATAGAGAGTACTGGAGACTTTTAGGAAACACCTATCTGAAACAAATGTTCTTAATGTGTCCATCCTCTAAACAGTCAGTTCTGATATTGCACCTGATGTTTCTGACCTATCTGATCATCCCATATATGACCTGAATAAAAGCAGGTATAAATTATCTAAGGGTATGGCATTGACCTTGAAGAAAAAGAAGAACTGAGTATGTGTAGAAGTCTATATTTTTTTGTTTCTTGGTGCTCCATGAAATAATAATAACGCGAGAAAGGGAGAAAGAAAGAAAAAACTCTTTTCTCTGTAATTAAAATTGGCCTAGTCACAACTGGACAGGCAGTTGGAAAACTATGCTGTTAGATCTCTATCTTACTCCACTCACTAATATAAATACCAGATGGAGAAAAATCTATTTTAATTATTTTAAATCAAACACATACTCATTTTTTATGAAGTCAAATATTTCCTAAAAGTTTATAATGGAAATATTAGTTCTTTACTTCTCCTCTCTTCTACCCTTAAGTCCTTTTACCCACAGGCACAAACCTTCAAGAATTTCATCTATCCTTAGCTTTTATTTCTTATTCTTATTTTCTAATTGGATTGATTTTTTTCTAGTTTTACTGAGATATAATTGACATATATCATTATATTCACTTAAGGTATACAACATACTGTTTGGATATATGTATATGTTGTTAATGATCACTACAATAAGTTTAGTTAATATTCATCATCTCACATAGTCACTTTTTTCCTTGTAATAAGAACTTTTAAGATCTACTCTCTTTGCAACTTTCAAATATACAATATGGTATTGTTAAATATAGTCACCATGCTATACACTGTATACCCAGGACTTATTTGTTTTATTTTTATTTATTTTATTTTATTTTAATTTTTTTAAGGTTTATTCATTTCTCAGAGACAGAGAGACAGAGTGTGAGTGGGGGAGGGGTAGACAGAGAGAGGGAGACACAGAATCTGAAACAGGCTCCAGGCTCTGAGCTGTCCGCACAGAACCGGATGCGGGACTCGAACTCATGGACCGCAAGATCATGACCTGAGCTGAAGTCGGATGCTTAACTGATTGAGCCACTCAGATGCCCCTGTTTTATTTTTTAATGTTTATTTTTGAGAGAGAGAGAGAAAGAGAGCGAAAGAGAGACAGAGTGTGAGTGGGGGAGGGTCAGACAGAGAGACACAGGGTCAGACACAGAATCTGAAGCAGACTCCAGGCTCTGCACTGTCAGCACAGAGCCCGACATGGGGCTCGAACCCATGAACCGCAAGATTATGAAACTGAACCACCTGAACCAGGTCGGATGCTTAATATTTATTTTATAACTGAGCCACCTAGGTGCCCCAATATTTATTTTATAACTGTTCTTACCTTTTGACCACCTTTACCTATTTTTGTCCTCCCCAACCTTCTGCCCTTGGCAACCACCAATCTGTTCTGTCTCTATGAGTTTTTTGTTTGTTTTAAATTCCACATATAAGTGAGATGATTCACTATGTCTTTCTCTGTTTGGTTTATTTCACTTAGCATAATACCTTTTAGGTATATCTATATTGGTGGAAATAATATTTCCTTATTTTTTATGAGTGAATAACATTACATATTATTATACACATGCACACAGATATCACATTCTGTTAATCCATTAATCTTTTGATGGATACCTAGGTGGTTTCCATACCTTGGCTGTTGTAAATAATGCTGCAATGAGCCTGGGGGTACAGGTATCTCTTTGATATAGTGATTTCATTTCCTTTGAATATATATCCAGAATTGCTAGATCACATGGTAGTTCCAATTTTTTTTTTTTTTTTTTTTTTTGATTTATGTTAGAGAGGGAGAGTGCATGAGAGGCAGGGAGAAGGGCAGAGGGAGAAAGAGAAAATCCCAAGCAGGCTCCATGGTCAGTGCAGAGTCCCACACGGTGCTCGATCCTATGACACTGGGATCATGACCTGAGCCGCAATCAATTAATGGTCAATTGACTGAGCTACCCAGGCACCCCCATGGCAGTTCATTCTTTAATTTTTGAAGAAACTTCAATTTCTTTTTCTGCCTATTTTTTAATTGTTGCCCCAAGCAACATTTCCAAGTGTACAAGGGTTCCCTTTTCTCCATATCATCACCAACAACTGTTACCTCTTGTCTTTTGATGACAGCCATTCTAACAGTTGTGAGGTGAAATCTTACTGTGGTTTTGATTTGCCTTTTCCTGATGATTAGTGATGTTTTTCATATAGCTGTTGGCCATTTGTATGTGTTCTTTGGGAAAATGTCTATTCAGTTCCTCTGTCTTTGTTAATTGGTTTTGTTTGTTTGATTGTTTTTTGCTATTGTGTTGTATGAATTCTTTATATATTTTGGATATTAACCCCTTATCAGATATATGATTTAAAAATATTTTCTCCCATTCCATAGGTTACCTTTTCATTTTGTTGACGGTTTACTTTGCTGTGCAGGAAGTTCTTAGTTTGACGTAGTGCTACTTGTTGATTATTATTCTTATTTTTTTTACCTTTGCTCTTGGTATCAAATCCAAAAAGTCACTGTAAAGACATATCAAGGAACCTATCCCCTACATTTTCTCCTAGGAGTTTTAATGGTTTTAAGTCTTACATCCAAGTGTTTAATCATTTTGAATAGATTTTTATGTATGGCATAAAGTAGGGGTCCAGTTTCTTTCTGTGGCTACCATTCACTCATTTTTACTTCAATCATTGCATGTGTCTTTTCAGTTTTCCTAATACCATTTACTGAAGAGACTGTCCCTTCTTGATTGTAAATTCTTGTCTCTTTTGTCATAAATTAATTGACCATATATGCATGAATTTTTTATGGGCTTTCTATTCTGTTCCACTGATCTGTGTTACTGTTTTTATGCCAATATCATACTGTTTTGATTACTATGGTTTTGTAATATAGTTTGCAATCAGGCAATATGATGCCTCAAGCTTTGTTCCTTCTCAAGATTGCCTTGACTATTCAGGGTCTTTTTTGGTTCCATACACATCTTAAGGTTGTTTTTTCTATTTCTGTAAAAAATGCCAGTGGTATTTTGATAGAGATTGCATTCAATTTGTAGGTTGCTTTGCATTAATATGGACATTACAACAATATTAATTCTATCAGTCCATAAGCACAGAGTATTTTCCATTTCTTTGGCTTTATTTATTTCATCATATTGTATAGTTTTCAGTGTACAAGTCTTTTACTCCTTGGTTAAATTTATTCCTAGGTATTTTATTCTTTTTGATGCAATTGTAAATGGGATTATTTTTATACTTATTTCTGATAGTTAATTATTAGTGTATAGAAACACAACTGATTTTTGTATATTGATTTTGTATCTTGTATCTCTATAGAATTTGTTTATTAGTTCTAACAGTTTTTTGGTGGAGTTTTTAGGGTTTTCTATATGTAATATCATGTCATCTACAAATAGAGCAGTTTTATTTCTTTCCCTTTCCTATTTGGTTGCTTTTTATTTCTTTTTATTGCCTCACTGCTCTAGCTAGGATTTACAATACTATGTTGAATAAAAGTAACAAGAGAGGGAATCCTTGTCTTGTTCCTGATCTTAGAGAAAGTTTTCAGCTTTTCACTATTAAGTATGTTATATATGGGCTAGTCAAATATGAACTGTATTATGTCGAGGTACATTGCCTCTATGCTCACTTTGTTAAGAGTTTTCATCATGAATGTTCTTGGATTTTGTCAAAAGTCTTTCTGAATCTGTTGAGATGATGACATGGTTTTTATCCTTCACTTCATCAACATGGTATATCACATTAATAAATTCGTGAATATTGAACCAATTTTGTATCCCTGGAGTAAATCCCACTTGATCCTTTTAATGTACTCTTGAATTCAGTTTGGTATTATCTTGTTGAGAATTTTTGTATCTATGTTGATCAAGAATATTGACCTGGATTGACAGTATATATTGACTATATTTCAATGTGGATCTATGATTAAAACAAAGGGTAGAGGAAAATTATGTAAGAATGACATGTTCTAACAAAATAGAAATAAACCAACTCCTCATAAAAATGATAGGGGAAGTGGGGAGAAAAGTTAGAGAGTAAAATAAACTCACTGCTCTACAGATAATATGTGCAGTCAAAATACGTCATTTAAAGTTGACAAACCAAACAGAAGCCTCAGGAAAAAGTGGACTATTTTTTACAAAAGACATTAGAAAAGTTATTGGGGCACCTGGGTGGCTCAGTCGGTTGAGCGTCTGGTTTCAGCTCAGGTCATGATCTCACAGTCCATGAGTTCGAGCCCCGCTTGGGCTCTGTGCTGACAGCTCAGAGCCTGGAGCCTGTTTCAGATTCTGCATCTCCCTCTCTCTCTACTCTTCCCCCACTCGTGCTCTGTCTTTCTTTCTCTCTCTCTCTCAAAAAATAAATAAACATTAAAAAATAAATATTAAAAAATTTTTTTAAAAAAGTTATAAGCATTAGTTATAAGAAAAGAAAAATCCTTCTAAAATACCAAAAGAAGTAGTAAAAAAGGAAGAAATATCACATACAGAAACATAGTAAATATAATTAATACACAGAGTAAATATAACATAAAATAATGTTACAGACCTGAGCCAGGATGTATTGTTAAGTAAAAAAAGTAAGCACAAGAAGTGTACATAATGACATGGTAGCATTTGTGAAGAAAAATGGGTGAGAAAAGAATAAAGATACATAATTAAAAAAAAAGAAATGCAATATTGATGTACCAGAACTTAGTGAAAATGATTACCCATCAGGGGTGGGTGGGAATGGGATGGAATGGATAGGGTGCAAATGAGACTTCTTTGAATTTACCTTTTAATTTGAACTATGTAGAAGTTTGTGTACACACAAAGAGTAAAATAAACTATTTAAAAAATGAAGAAAATAAACCCTAAAACTAAAGACAAACAGAAATAAATTAGTTTTTTTGTCAAAGTGATAACCATACACATAAAAAGAATTGATTAAAATAACTTTGAACCTAGTACTCTGACTGTACACTTATAATTATATTCTAAAGACAAAAAGAGACTCTTAAATACAGAGAACAAACTGAGGGTTGATGGGGGTAAATGGATGGGAGGTGGATTAAATGGGTTATGAGCATTAAGGAGGGCACTTCATGTAAGTGATGAATCATTGGGTTCTACTTCTGAAGACAAGACTACACTGTATGCTAACTTGAGAATAAAAAAGAATAGTTGTCGGGGCGCTTGGGTGGCTCAGTCGGTTGAGCGTCCGACTTCAGCTTGGGTCATGATCTCGCAGTTGGTGAGTTCAAGCCCCGCGTCGGGCTCTGTGCTGACAGCTCAGAGCCTGGAGCCTGTTTTGGATTCCGTGTCTCCTTCTCTCTACCCCTTCCCCGCTCATGCTCTGTCTCACTCTCTGTCTCTCAAAGATGAATAAATGTTAAAAAAAATTAAAAAAAAAAGAATAGTTGCAAAGAAATATTGAACTTCACATGGTAATTTTCTTTTTGGTAATGAGGTTGTAGTAATTTGAATCAATTTTATATATTGTAAGATAGAGCACACTATTAAGTATACTGCTACTATAGTTAGAAATTAGAATTCTCTGTACAAATATGGAATGGAGAAAGGCAAAGAACCCTCTGATGTTGCATTAAATTGGAGAAGAGTGTGAGGTCAATGAAGAAAAAATATTAATTTTGAAAACCTTGAAAATATTTAATGCTGGTGGGAAAGAACTAATAATAGGGAAAGATTAAGTAAAAGATTAAAGTAGCAAGTTTCTGAGTGTGTGAGAAGAATGGGATCCTGTATTTAGGTAGAAGCATCAGACTTAAGTGGGCGAATGGATATCTCATCTACTGAGGCAGTAGGGAAAGTAGAAGGACAGGGACAAATTCAAATAAATGTACACGGTTTGGGGCAGGAAGCTCAAAAATCTCTTGAATGATAGCTTCTATTTTCTCTGTGAAGCAGGAGATAAGGGCATGTGCTGACAGTGAGGGTTGATGTGGTGGTATAGGTGGTTCTAGGAGAGCAGAGATTTGCAATCCACTATGGAGAATGAGATAGACAGACTTGATTGAAATAGCATGAAAGGATTTCCAGGCAGCACTGAGGATCTTGTTGGACATGAAGACATTACTTTCCATTGGCATCAATGGATGTGTTTTTATGATTGTATTCAGCTTTAAATATAGATGTGGTAGACACATGGATTGGTCCAGGATTGGGGTTTTGCTAGTCCAGAACAATTGGAAAAACAGTACGTTAATGTTATTGAGAATATTGGCAAGGATATGTTGATTTAATAAACTTTGGATTCCTAGATGGATAGGGAAAGAAGGGAAGACAGAAAAGTGCACACAGAGAAAAAGTGAAGCCATCAGGTGTTTGGAGAACTTAATGAATATGAAGAACATGGTATTGAGGTATTGCTAAGTGAGGTTGTGATAAAAAATGAGATAGCTGAATTTAGGTTTTCAGAGGTGAAGCAGTGATGCCACAATACAGGTCTGTCATAACAGAGAATGGCTGAAGTGGAGAAGGTGGTAATGAAGATGAGGTCAGGAAATTATGAAACTTGGACACTGCATGGACAGGATATCACCCAGAATGACCGTGAAAGTGGCATGAAAGGGATGACCATAGTTGGGTGCTAAAGTGGTTTAGTAAATATGGGGGAATTGTCTGTGGAATCCACAGGTACCCTGATTACAAGGAAGGGTGGAATATGGTGTGGCTGGAAAACACGGACCTTTAAGGAGAAGGGGATTTTACATGACTGGTGTGAAGCACCGCTAGATGCAGAGAACCTGAGCTCTACTTCCTCATTCTGAGACACTGTGGGTGTAGACCGCCACATTCTCCATTTGGGGAGGCTTATGGCGAAGTAGTGAGTGTCTCAGGGTAGAGTGAGGCTTCAATTAAGGCAAGAAGGTGGAGTGAGCTTAGTAGCAGGGCCAGGGGCTGAGGGCTTCAGGAAGCATAATGAAAGTATTAGGAGTGGGAGGGCAGTTAGAAGTTAAGGTCAAGAGTAGGCAGTCACAGAGCACTATCATAATGCACATCTCTAAATGGTTGCTTCAGAGGGGAATCACGTAGTCTAGTTCCTGTTTTTCAACCACACATAGTTACTCAATGACTTATAGAAATAAGGCAGACTAAAACCTATAAGGCTTAACAGTAGCAGTGTTTATTTTACACATATTCCTGCACCCTCTATGAAAAGTTTACTACAAAAAATAAAATTTTATTTTCCTGCTAATATTGCATTTAAAGAAAGTAAATATTATAAAGCCCAATATGAACAGTAAAATGGAATTCAATGTAAAACCAAGCTGATAATAGTTTCTAAAGTATTATCTATGGACATATATGACTTTATTTCAAAATTATCATGGCCAGTGAAATTAAATGGACTCTGGGTTGAGAAAATTGACTTCCAGAAAGTGAGTCATAAAGTCAGAACTCAATCTCATAGTAATAAAAGGCTACAGAACTCCTAGCAATCTATAAAGCTGTAACTAGGAAACTCAGAAGTAGTAGGTCTCTTAGGAAATATGGCTGTACAGTTAAAAGAAAAAGAAAAGTAATGAAGGCACTGAGAGAAAATTTTGAGGCAAAATAAACATTCAAATGATTTGCCATACTGCACAGGTCAGATTGGAAAACAGGAAATGGTATTTTGTGATACAAGCATTCTGTGATACATATATTTATAACATATACATCCAAGTAGGTACAAACATACACACACACACACACACTTATGCACATATATAAAAATTGCACATATACATATCCAATTACTACTTTAGAAAGGTCAAACTTTGGCAGAGCACATGGCAGTGGCAGCCAAGAATCCTTTCAGAGATTTTTAAAGGGATAGTTCCTTTTCTCTGACAGAAGGGTTTATTTAAGAGCTCTTGATGAACATTTGCATTTACTAATGTCTTTACATTTTAGAAAAATCAAATAATGGTGTTTTTAAAGCCAAATAATTTTAAATCCAGTGTAGTTAACATACAGTGTTATATTAGTTTCAGACATACAATATAGTGTTTCAACAATTCTATATGTTACTCAGGGCTCATCAGTTAAGTGTACTTATCTCCCTCACCTATTTCACCCATACCCCACTCCGCCCTCCCCGCTCTGGTAATCATCAATTTGTTCTTTACAGTTAAGAGTTCGTTTTTTGGTTTGTCTTTTTTTTCTTCCTTTGGTTTCTTAAATTCCACATATGAGTGAAACCATAGGGTTTTGACTGACTTATTTTGCTTAGCATTATACTCTCTAGATCCATCCATGTTGTTACAAATGGCAAAATTTTGTTCTATTTTCTGAGTAATATTCTATTGTGTATACATACCACATCTTTATTCATCTATTTTTTTTAATTATTTTTTTTTTCAACGTTTATTTATTTTTGGGACAGAGAGAGACAGAGCATGAAGGGGGAGGGGCAGAGAGAGAGGGAGACACAGAATCGGAAACAGGCTCCAGGCTCTGAGCCATCAGCCCAGAGCCTGACGCGGGGCTCGAACTCACGGACCGCGAGATCGTGACCTGGCTGAAGTCGGACACTTAACCGACTGCGCCACCCAGGCGCCCCTCTATTCATCTATTGATGGACATTTGGACTCCTTCCACAATTTGGTTAAAGCCAAACCAAAAAATAATATTGTAGGACTACATAAAAACTTTGTGCTCAGGGGCTCCTGTGTGGCTCAGTCGGTTGAGCATCTGACTTTGGCTCAGGTCACGATCTCACAGTTCATGGGTTCGAGCCCTGTATTGGGCTTGCTACTGTCTGCTGTCAGCACAGAGACCACTTCAGATCCTCTGTCTCCTCTCTCTCTGCTCCTCCCCCACTCATGCTCTCTCTCCCAAACATAAAACTTAAAAAAAAAAAAAAAACAACAAAAAAACCCCCAAAAAACAACAAACAACTTTGTTCTCATGGGGCACCTGGGTGGCTAAATCAGTTAAGCATCTGACTCTTGATTTGGCTCAGGACATGATCTCATAGTTTGGTTCAAGCTCTGCACTGACAGAACGGAGTCTGCTTGGGATTTTCCCTCCCTGTCTCTCTGCTCCTCCCTGGCTCACATGTGCAAGTGAGCTCTCTCTCTCTCTCTCTCTCTAAAAAAATAAAGAAAAACATTTTAAAAAACTCTGTGCTCTTGAAAGTAGTTTTCTTACAGGGATTAATATCATTATGCCATATGAACCCTATAAAGTATTTATGAATTTAATATGTACATAGATACAAAACATTAATTCTAAATAATTTTTTTGCAGTTTACCATAAACAGAATTATCTCATCAAACACATTATTAATACATGCATGCCCTCTTATTTCTACTTCCTTCATTCAACAAGTTATTTTCAAGTTCCTACTCTGTACCAAACACTGTTCTAGGTACTAGGTGGGGACCCCATCTTGAATGCTGATAGTACAAGAAGGTGATAAAAGGTCTTTGTGAACTATCTCTCTCTGGAGTTCCAGATCCACATTTTCCTCAACAGACACACACTTGGAGGTTCCCCAGGCCCCTCAAATTCACTGTCTAAAAGTGAGCTCAGTGCCCTGTATAATCCATGCCCCATTCTACTAGAGAAGCCTGATTCTTTCCTTGTATTTCTCCCTCACTTGTAAAAAAGCTTTCCAAAATGTGAACTTGACTATGGAATGCTATTGAAACTGTCCACAGCTTTCACGCCTAAAGCAGTACTTCACAAAAATCTCTGTGAAAGCCCTAAAAAAAGAGTGAACATGAGTAAGTCTGGAGGAAAGGGAGCCAAGGCTAAAATTACGAACAAATTACCAAAATCTCACGATTTTTTTTACCTTTGTAACTCACAAAATTTTACATATTAATCTACAACATGTCTTAATTTTTCCTATAAGATGTTTTAAAATCATTATCTTTTAACATTTTTTCACTGGAGTAGAATTTTCCCCTCCCAGATCTTTGAGTACAATTGATTTCCTAGGCAAATGGCCACATGTATGTTCTGGCTTCATTTACCCTGAACACATACCCTAGTTATAGATGCACTGACCTGGAGGATAAAGCTCAGACCTCCCTTTACAACATTCACGAGGGGTGGTATAGTCAAATGGTTAGGAGCATGGGCAGTGGAATTTAATTGCTTACTTGAATCCTGATTCTGTTGTTTGCTAGTTGTATGATCTAGGGCAAGTTATTTAATCCCTCTAAATTCATAAAATAGGGATTATAATAGCATCTACTTTAGGAATGTTGTTAGGATTATGAGATGAAACAAGTAAAGGGCTCAGCCTGGTGCCTAGCCCATATTAAATGCTCCGTATGGAGCATGTTTATTCATTTGTTACAGCTCCAAGGAACAACTTGCAAATTCTTATACATGCCGTGCTATTTCATGTTGATCTGTTCTACTCCCATAATACTGTACCATAATATTGTAATGGGGTGTAGAAATACATTCCACTAACTTCTCTAAAGGGGAAAGAAAAACCAACAGTCCTTATAAAACATGACAATTTTTAATATCATGTAAAACTGTGACTATTTTCCCTTGGGAGAGGTTGAGTGAGTGTCATTGAGATGGCAGTATTTGATGCTAGAGCTGAGGATGACAAGTCTCAGCTCCTAGGCCCACCCACTGTCTGCATTCTTCCTTATGTCCTCCAACCTTATTAGCCATTGAATTTCTATTTTGCTCTTTCCTTCCCACCCCTTTTCCATCTTTTACTGAATACCTGCCTTGTTTTTTTAAAATGTTAATTAATTAATTAATTCATTCATTCAATACAGCTTGACCATTATAAGATAATGCTACATTGAAATAAATCACCCATTAGGACACTCCAGCCTGAGGAAAGCTCTGCTTAGCTAAATAATGTTGATGTTTCCAAAATGTGAACCTCAACATTTATGCTCCTTTACACACTCCAGTTATAGATGCTGCATTCCAAATGCACACTAAATTTGGGGCCCCATGTGGCTCAGTCTTTGTAAGAATTAAACACAAAGAAGCATGGCCTGACAGGCCAAAAATGATTTCATAATATATTCTAAATTTACTTTTCTCTCTCAATTAAATGGCAGAGGGGATTCAACTCTACTTCAAAACAACTCTTCTCAGAATTATTTTCTCCATTCTTCTCTTTTCTTACCCTCCATATTATAAACTCTTATATTCTAGAGCTGCTTACAAACCAGCCTTCAAATGCTCTCCAGCTTTAGTTTCATGTGACTTTTCTTTTCTTTTTTTTTTTTTTTTTAAGTTTATTTATTTTTGAGAGACAGATCATGAGCGGGAGAGGGGCAGAGAGAGAGAGGAAGACACAGAATCCGAAGAAGGCTCCAGGCTAAGAGCTGTCAGCAGAGAGCCTGACACAGGGCTCAAAGCCATGAACTGTGAGATCATGACCCGGGCCAAAGTTGGACTCTTAACCGCTTACCCAACTGAGACACCCAGGCGCCCGTCCATGTGACTTTTCTTTTTATCTCACTACTTCATTCTTTCTCCTTACAGGGTCTGATTTAGCCCCTTTATCCCTTTATTCCCCTGCTCCCATTTCCTGTCTCTTCTTTGTCCCTATTTTTCCAGATTTGTGTCTCAGAAGGTTAGGGAATCAAGTTAGCAAATACTCTCTTTAAAAGGAAGACATATGTGACTAGAGAAATTGTGAATTGAAAGAGGATTAGAAATCCGGTCTTCAGCAGCACACTTGTTTGTTCTTCCACTGGACTGGGAGCTTTTTGAAAGCATGTCATATTTCCCTTTGTGCCTGCAACCCCCCAACACAGGGCCTGGCACAGGATAACGTTCAATAACTGTTGGATAAATGTTGAAATGATTATTTTGTATCAAGGACTTCTTAAATAGAAACTCAGAAAATGAACTTGGTTTAATCTGTACTACAACCAAGAAAGCAAATAAACTTTAAGAGGCCGACTGAGATTCTAAGCCGCCTTACCCACAGATATTTGTGTGATAGTAATTTGCCACAGTGGTCTTACCACTTAGTCTCTTGCTTCATCTCTGTCTACATACCTGTGTCTACATACCTGATCCCTGATTACAGGATACCATATGAAGACATGAAAGAAGCATTTTAGTTGATGACTTGTCCCAACCTTGTGAAAACTTTGAATTGTAGCTCAGCTTTAGCCTCTCTGAATTCTGAATTTGGTCAAGTTTTAAAAGTAGAAAAACCATGTATGAATTAGAACTATCCAAGGTCACCGAGGCTGCCCTTTACCACAGACATAGATGCAAAAGAACATGGTCAATTCTTGCTTTCCACTTCCATCTGGGCTCATTCTTCACTTTCTGTATTACCTGGATAGACATTTTCACTTCCTTTTCTCTGCCATCTTTGTGGCTATATATAGTTCCTTTAATATTCAATATTGAAGACCCTCAAGAGGAAACAAGCATGTGATGCCGTGTGGTGAGAACATTACAGAAACATCTGATTATTTAATTAAACCAAAGTCCTTTAGTCATCTTCAAGCTGAAGCATGATCTAGTGATTTAACTGAACAAACATATATATAGTACATGTGACAGAATAGGGACAAAGTGGGCTCCTTGAAGAGAGGGACTCTATTTGATTTCTCTCTATATCTCCAATCAATAGTCTAGTGCTTGGCCCACAGCTGCTACTCAATAAATGCTTGTTGAATGAAAGAGTAAATTAAATTTAATCTTACCTTCATGGAGTAGATAATATAATACTAACCACACTGAAATTGGTATAGGCACTAATAAAGGTGGAGTTACAGTGTGATGGGAACAAAGAGGAGGAGATTAATGATTGGCCTGAAAAATGTTCTTTAACTTCCCATATTGTATGCCCAAGTTCAACAGCAGCACTTATAAAATGAAAAGCCCTGTAATGTATTTATCTGCCACAAATTTGATTACAGGTTGCCGTTCACAGAGGGAAACTAAAATTGGAAAGAAACTGCCTGCGTTTTGATATGAAGGAAGAATATGGTTTTTACAACATACTTACAGGAAAAACCAAACCCAAAAGACAGAAGCAACCTCATTCTCCTAAGACACTGGGTGGAGGATGTTTAACTAAATGAGGTTCTCCTGAAGATTATAATGAGAGTAGAGAAAGAAGAACAAAAGAGGGTAGAGTGAGATGATGTATGAAAAGAAGAAACATGATCAAAACTGACAAGTATTTTGTCCAGAAGAAATGCCTTTACTTTTTACTTGATGGCCTGCAAATTACCTTCTCAGCAGATATTTAACCCATATTTAATGCATTGATACAGATGAAAGAGGCTCTGCTGTCTCAAACTCTTTTTTTTCTTTTGTTTTGTTTAGAACTCATTCTCTGCTCATTCCTTCCTTTATTTAGATCCTCTGGTATATGAGACCTTATCCTAGGAGAAACTTTGGACCTTAGGATAAGTCTCTGAGAACTTGTGTGGACCATCCCAATCAATTTAAATGAACTGAAAAAGGTTTTCCTATGTAAAGTTATCCAACTGCTGTTGGTGTTAGAAACACTGCTTCACACTTTAATGATATTGATATAACCCATGCGGAATCATATCGACACAATATTATGATATTCACCTCACTGCTTCATTCTGGTCAACTCTTTTTTTTTTTTTTTTTTTAATTTTTTTTTTTCAACGTTTATTTATTTTTGGGACAGAGAGAGACAGAGCATGAACGGGGGAGGGGCAGAGAGAGAGGGAGACACAGAATCGGAAACAGGCTCCAGGCTCTGAGCCATCAGCCCAGAGCCTGATGCGGGGCTCGAACTCACGGACCGCAAGATCGTGACCTGGCTGAAGTTGGACGCTTAACCGACTGCGCCACCCAGGCGCCCCCTGGTCAACTCTTTATGGTCAAAGTGGCAACGATATGTGAGATTCATTTGGCTACTTTATAATACATATATTTTTTAATGTTTATGTTTGAAAGAGAGACAGAGCACGATCGGGGGAGGGGAAGAGAAAGAGGGAAACATAGAATCTGAAGCAGACTCCAGGCTCTGAGCTGTCCACACAGAGCCTGATGCGGGGCTCAAACACACGAACCATGAGATCATGACCTGAGCTGAAGTCAGACACTTAACCCATTGAACCACCCAGCCGCCCCTTGTCTACTTTATAATAGATCCATACGATTAATCATGCAAGATAAAGCACTAACCTTAGGTTTAAAACATTTACTTTTTAGATTACTGAGAAAAAAGTGTAATAAATTTTTAAATAATTCTCTCTTTTGAAGGTTATTTATTTTCAGAGAAAGAGAGAGGGAGTGCCAGTGTGGGAGGGTTGAAAGAGAGATGATGAAAGAGAGAATCCCAAGCAGGTTCTGCACTGTCAGTGCAGAGCCCGACACAAGGCTCAAACTCATGAACCATGAGATCACGACCTGAGCTGAAATCAAGAGTCAGACGCTTAACCGACCGAGCTACACAGGTGCCCCAATTTTTAATAATTCTTGAAAGCATCTTAGGCAGAGAATTAAGACTTCTCTCCAGGCTTAGGCTTGGGTGCATTGGCTCTGGAATGCACTGGTATCAGTTCTTCTCACTCTGGCTTTCGGATGTTGAAAATTTCTTTTGCCTACCATCTGTAAAATACAGTTCTCCAGTTTTGGGGCAAAAATTCTTACCCTCAAGTTTACTGTTAAATTGAGCAAATTGTCTGAAATCTAGTAAGAATGGGAAAGTGGTTATCCTGGCTAATTATATAGTCAGGTGGACAGCAAATACAAAATATGTCAGCTGTCAAGTTACAAGTAAGTAGAAATGAAACATTATTTCTTTGATTCAGAACTATAGGGATCTTTTGGTGGTTACAGCTCAGGCTCATCCCTGTAACCAGCCTTCACAAAACTGCCATCCTTTGAATATACCCTACACTCTCACATTCCTTTCGTTTGTACATACTTTTCCTTTGTCCAGAAATAGCTTTCCCTTCTTTCTGTTTAGAACAGACCTCTTCTCCTGTGAAGTCCTAGTTCCCTCATCAGAACCTCTCCTAATCCAGTTATTTGCTTTGTTATATTTCCATAACATTTTTTTAACTATTTTTGTTTGATAAAAAATAAATAACATAAAATGTGCCAGTTTAATCATTTTAAATGTACAGTTGAGTGGCATTAAGCATGCTCACACAGTTGTGCAACCATCACCACCATCCACGTCCAGCCTTCTTCCATCTTTCTAAACAGCAACTCCACACCCATTAAACAAGAACTCCCTATGCTCTCCTCCTAGCCCACAGCAACCACCACTCTACTTTCTGACTCTATGAATGTGACTACTCTAAGTAGCACATACACAGTGCAGTCACACAATATTTGTCCTTTTGCTATTTATTTCACTTAGCATAATGTCCGCAAGGTTTACCATATTGTAGCATGTGTTAGAATTTTCTTCCTTTTTAAGGATGAGTCCTATTCTGTTGTTTATTTTTATTTTTTATTTAATTTTTTAATTTTTAATTTTTTTTTAATTTACATCCAAATTAGTTAGCATATAGTGCAGCAATGATTTCAGGAGTAGATTCCTTAGTGCTCCTTACCCATTTAGCCCATCTCCCCTCCCACAACCCCTCCAGTAACCCTCAGTTTGTTCTCCATATTTATGAGTCTCTTCTGTTTTGTCCCCCTCCCTGTTTTTATATTATTTTTGTTTCCCTTCCCTTATGTTCATCTGTTTTGCTTCTTAAAGTCCTCATATGAGTGAAGTCATATGATTTTTGTCTTTGTCTGGCTAATTTCACTTAGCATAATACCCTCTAGTTCCAGCCACGTAGCTGCAAATGGCAAGATTCTATTCTTTTTGATTGCCAAGTAATACTCCATTGCATATATATACCACATCTTCTTTATCCATTCATCCAGCGATGGACATTTGGGCTCTTTCCATACTTTGGCTATTGTTGATAGTGTTGCTATAAACATGGGGGTGCATGTGTCCCTTCGAAACAGCACACCTCTATCCCTTGGATAAATGCCTAGTAGTGCAATTGCTGGGTTGTAGGGTAGTTCTATTTTTAGTTTTTTGAGGAACCTCCATACTGTTTTCCAGAGTGGCTGCACCAGTGTGCATTCCCACTAACAATGCAAAAGAGATCCTCTTTCTCTGCATCCTCGCCAACATCTGTTGTTGCCTGAGTTGTTAATGTTAGCCATTCTGACAGGTGAAAGGTGGTATCTCATTGTGGTTTTGATTTGTATTTCCCTGATGATGAGTGATGTTGAACATTTTTTCATGTGTCAGTTGGCCATCTGGATGTCTTCTCTGGAGAAGTGTCTATTCATGTCTTTTGCCCATTTCTTCACTGGATTATTTGTTTTTTGGGTGTTGAATTTGGTAAGTTCTTTATAGATTTTGGATACTAACCCTTTATATGATATGTCATTTGCAAGTATCTTCTCCCATTCTGTCAGTTGCCTTTTAGTTTTGCTGATTGTTTCTCTCACTGTACAGAAGCTTTTTATTTTGATGAGGTCCCAGTAGTTCATTTTTGAGTCCTATTCTGTTGTATGTAGAGGCCACATTTTGTGAATGCATTCATCTGTTGATGGACAATGGGTTGCTTTTACCTTTTGGCTGTTGGGAATAATGCTGCTATGAATGTTGGCATGCAAATATTTGTACAAGTCTCTGCTGTCAATTCTTTTGAAAATATACCCAGAAATGGAATTGCCAGATCATATAATAAGTCCATTTTTAATGTTTTGAGGAACAGTTATGCTGTTTTCCATAACGGTTGTACCACTTTACATTCCTACCAGAAATGCAGAAGGGTTAAATTTTTTCCATACCCTTGCCAAAAATTGCTATATTATATTTAAAAAATAATCATCATCATTCCAATTTGTGTGTGGTGGTATGGTATCTTATGTGAGTTTGACCGATTTACATTTCCCTAATGATTAATAATGTCATCTACTTTTTGGCTATTTGCATATCTTTGCCTCTGTTTTAATTGGGTTATTTGGCTTTTGAGTTGGAGGAGTTTTTACATATTCTGGATACCTTATCAGATACATGATTTGTAAATATTTTCTCCCATTCTGTACATTGCCTTTTAACTCTGTTGATAGTATACTTTGATGTATGAAATCTTTAAATTTTGATGGAGTCTAATTTATCTATTTTTCTTTATTGTTGCCTATGCTTTTGGTATTATAGCCAAGAAAGTAACAAATCTGATGGCACAAAGCATTTCTCTTATGTTTTTTTTTTCTAAGAGTTTTATAATTTTAGCTCTTACATTTAGGTGTTTGATCCGTTTTAGTTTTTGCATTATGGTGTAAGGTAAGGGTCCAACTTCACCTTGTGTACATGCACATTCAGTCTTCCCAGTACTATTTCTTGAAAACCCCCATAACATTTTGCACATGTGTTTATAATTATGCATTTTCCTATCTGGAATGATATGCTTATAAACTAGCTGTCATGCAGGGCAGGGGTAGCATGGAAAGAAGCCATGATTTGCAGTATTTCCTGATTTGTCTTGTGTAATATTCTCATCATGGCCAAATTTAAGCCACCAACATGATGACATCATTGAACATGGAATGAGGGGTACAAGACTGGAATTATTTTACTTTGTGTTTCCAGCACCTGGCATATATTAAATACTCAAATTTCACTTGTTAAATTTTCCTTCAACAAATACTTGAGTGTTTTCTATGTGCTAGACAGCTGTACTAGGTACTGTGAATACGTAATGATGGAAAAAACATACATGGTTCCTACCTTCATGAATCTTACAATCTAGTGACGAGAGAAATAATACAGAAGTAAATAAAAAATAACGAATAATTACCCATCATGATAAGTAAGATGAAAGAAATAAACAGCGTATGGGATGGAATTGCTTAAACAGTCCTCTCTAAAGAGAAGGAACTGGGAGAAAAAGCAAGTGTGGTGCTTCTGTACAGGGAGAGAAAGAACTGATTATGCAAAGTGCCAGGGAAGGGGGAAGGGGGAAGGACTTTGAGGAGGGGGAAACAACATGTGCAAAGGCCTTAAGGCAAATGACCATGGCCTCTGAGAGGAGCTTAGAGGAGTCCACGTGCCTGGGATAGAGGGACATGGGGAAGGTGGCCCACAATGAGGATGGAGAAGTTGGTGGGGGCCAGAGCATATGTGGCCTTGGAGGCCACTGTTGGGCATCGGGATTTTATTTAAAGTTTAATAAAAAACAAAGCAAAAACAAAAACATTTAAAGGCTCTAAGCAGAAAGCAGGCATAACTGGATTTCTAAAAGTGAATTTTTCTGGCTCTGTGTACTAGTTGAAAGCCATTGCTGAGAGTGCAGTAAACAAGTGTTTGCTGCTGATGAAATTTGGATATGAGAATGGAGAAAGAGAAAAGTGGGTATATTTGAGACTTTATTTTGAAGATTAAACATAGGAGACTTTATGATTGACTAGATATCAGAAATTATGGGGTTAAGTGTCCGTTAGTCAGTAACTTATGGAAAAGAAAGTTGGGAAACAAGCAGTTCATTCTTTTTAAGAAGTGCTCAGCCCTGAGCTAGGCACTTTGAGTTATATGAAAGAGGCATATGATGCAGTCTTTATGCATAAAAATTCATACTCTAGTGGAACCAACACTTGTAAATTGTAATAAATGAAATATACAAAGTCATAAACTAATGTTCTCTTTGAGGTTGAGGGCATAAGTGTACAAAGAATTCTGAAAACAAAGATCCTAGTGGGTTGAAAGTTTCATGGGGGAATGAAGTCTCTAAAGGAAGCGCAAGACTCAGCTGGACAGACCAGAAGAACCAGAGATTCTCACGAGTATGGGCAACTAGAAAACCATGGAATCTGTTAGGACAGTTAAGTGAAGTGGATAGGGAGACAGCTAGCCCAACTGCAGAGGTCCTGGATGGAGATCATTGCAGGGTTAATGAGAAGCGGCATCAGGATCATCAGAAATTTTCATACTTAATTTACAAAATGCTTTCTCTTAATTTATTTCATTCAACCCTCATCATGAAATAGGTAAGGTAAAATGATTATTTCCTTATTTTGTAGACTGGAGATGGGATATATAAATGGTGAGGTGTTTCTACCAAGTTTACACGGCCAGAGGTTGAATTAGAACTAGTACCCAAACGTCTCATTCTCTTAGCTCTTCTATTTTTACTACGAAACTTGTTTTGCTGTTGCAAAATCAAAATTAGTGGTTTAGGTATGTATTTTGTCTTTTTGGAAAGAGGTTTATGAATGATAAAAAAATAAAACTATACTGATTTCAATTAAAATTGAAAGCCATGTCAAGTTTGGGTTTCAGGATATTGATCATGTTTACTTTCAGAGTCATGTGGAATATGTCATTTTCCCCCCAACACTATTTGGATACCAAGAAGGTAGAAGTCAGTGTTTCTAAATTAAGAGGGCTTTAAAATTTATCCTTATCCTGACCCATGCTCTTATTTATGAAATGACTACTAAGGAAACCTAAGGAAACAAAACAAACCTTGCTATGGAGATTTCTTTTTGAATTAACTGCATGATTTGATAAAGAAAAAAATAAAGCCCCTGGCTACTATGTTCAGCTTCCATATATTTTACCAGAATGACTAAGCGGCCAAAATATGAGTTTTATAATTTCCTGATTAGTTCAATTCTCTTCTCTCATTTCACTACATGGTGGTTTCCATAAAGATTATGAAAGCATTTTTCAGACATGAATCTTTTCAAGAAGATGGTGGTTAAAATCAATCTTCACAAAATTGAAAGTACACTTTGCATGGTGACCAAGTCTCTATTAGATTAGAATCTCTGTACTTTCTCTGTGGAGGCTAGTGTATCACTTAAAAAAAAAAAGTTCTGAATTTCTTTATTGGGCATATTACTCTATTATGAAATAGTGTTGTTTGTGTGCGGTTCATATATGTGTGTCTATATATGTAAGAATCATGCTTTCTTCTTTTGAATTCAACAAGTATTTATGAATATTAATAACAGCAAGCTGTATGCCATGGACAGAGAAAGCTCTTCATTCAGCACAGAATGTGATGAGTATAGTTGGCATGAGAGATAGAGAGCTATGGAAAATTGAAGAGGTGAGGAAATGTCTGTGGTTGAAAGGGGATACTTTAGACATTTAAGCAGTATTTAGAAGAATGGGTAAGATTTTATCAGGTAGAGATGGAGATGTTCAGCAGGAAAAAGCAAAGACTAAGACCTGATGGGAGAAAGGAATAAATGTATCTGGAAAACTAAGAACAATAAACGTTTACAGATACCTTGGGTACAGGTTGAATGGTGGAAGGTAATGCTGCGAAAATGTTTAGATCAGATTAAGAAAAGTGAACTTAATTTGGTAGGCAATAGTAACCACTGAAATATATGGAATAGCAGAGTGACAAAAATGACAGTGGCTTTGGTATACAGATAGGATTGGAGCAGGGAAAAAATCAATTGCTATGGGATTGTCTAACAGAGAACTCTAGGAATCCAAATTAGCAATAACAAGACCTTATCAGGGATAAAGACAGGTAAGTGGAAAGAGGGGATGGGTGTGATTATTTTTAGTGGCAGTGATACATAGTTGATTCGTGGTCAGCTGTGGTTATTTCTGCCCTAAGTACAGTTAGTCAGGCATTTTTACCTTTTATCAGTACAACATATTTTCTCCTTGAGTGTACTTTCCTACTTTGGCTACCATCCTATATGAGATCAAAACTGTGAGAAACAGAGGCAAGATAGCTTCAAAATTTTCCTGTGCTCACTGGGCTGATTTTGCTGAGAACTTGCTTTATTCTTGACTTGTGATGGCCTTCTGGAGATGTGGAAAGGGATAATTTTAACTGATAAAGGGCAATCCTTTGGTTGAGATTACATAAATGGAAAGGATCAATTATATGTATAGAAAGCCATGAAGCCAGTGCAGGGAATTCTGAAGGAAATCACAAGATTAGAGAGAAAGGTCCAGAAATCAATTCCAAGACTCTGTCTCCCCATTCTCTGCAAGTCTGGTGTCTCTAAACATACCTGAAGGCCCAGCCCACCCTCTTCAAGGATCTTTATGAACCACTTAGACCAACACTTGGTGGCTCAGCATTATCATCATCCAGTATTGACCCAAGCTCAGCTTGATAAACTCCTTCTACTTTGATCTTTGTTTTCAAAACTCTATTCTCATGCCCTTTTTGGTTGGCTCCCTCATTCCCTCCTGACCTTGGACCCTGACTTATTCTTGTTTGTTTTCCTGAATCCCTGACCTTGAATGTGAATATCAGCTCCTGACACATCACCTGATGAGTAACCTACTGGAGAGCCAGTATCACCTACCCTGCTTTTCCTGAAACTCTTCTTTTGTCACCAATGTAAGATGCCCCACTATTATCCTCTCACCTTGCCTCTCCTGGTGCTTGGTTTGTGGATGGAAACACCATATTCTCCAGGCCACCATGTGGGAGCCTCTGGCTGCAGCTGCTCTATCACTGCTTCCAGAAGCCTGGGTTTTCTCAAATCTGAGCCATTCAATGGACACTACTGATGTTACTGGCTTTTCCTGATGATTCAAGCAGAGAAAAGAAAGTTTTAAGAAGCCAGGCCCAAATGACGAGCTATGGAGATGAGGAGCAGTGTGCTATGTGAGAGACAAGGAAGATATGCAGACCTTGCCAACTTTGTAATTTGTGCATTCTTCTTAACACAGGAGGCTCGGGGCGCCTGGGTGGCTCAGTCGGTTAAGCAGCCGACTTCGGCTCAGGTCATGATCTCGCGGTCCGTGAGTTCAAGCCCCGCGTCGGGCTCTGTGCTAACTGCTCAGAGCCTGGAGCCTGTTTCAGATTCTGTGTCTCCCTCTCTCTGACCCTCCCCCGTTCATGCTCTGTCTCTCTCTGTCTCAAAAATAAATAAACGTTAAAAAAAATTATAAAAAAAAAACATAGGAGGCTCAAACTTCAAACACTTCTCTAGATATGAGATGAATATTTAAGTATTCAAATATTTGAAAATCCAAATATTTTTTGTTGTCGTTCTTTTACTTTATTAAAAATAAAATAGGGGTGTGTTTTATAGTAATATAATTTGTAGCACAATAATCATTATGACTCAACATGTTTTCTTGACTTGGGACTATAAAAGAGATTCACTCTAATGGTAGGGATAAGGATAGGGAGTGGTGGAAAGTACCGTTTATGTGGGTATGATGGGATTGCCATAAATCGAAGCATACACTACTTACCTCTCCTTGATCAGGTAGGTATGTGTTTCATCATTTATAGTAGTTATGCAAATTGTCTGCACTATGTGTATATGTAATGACTGTGAGTTATATGTATGTGTGTGGACTAATGTTGCTTTTAAGGAAAAATATTTAACTATTTGGAGTAGACTAGTCAAATACTAGTTGCCTTTCTCTTCCTTTAATGGAGGAAGAGACCACTCACCCCTAAGTGTGGTGCTGAACTAGATCATCCCTCAGACACTCTTCTAGCTAGATGTTTTGATTTTCTCTAAAAGGTTTCTAGGTGAAGATGTGTACAAAGATGTGTACAAATAACTTCTTTTGTGTTTCTCTTTGAGGAATATAGAAGCCCAACCATGTTTCTATTGTAGGAACCAAGAAGCATTTTTATGTAATTGAAAAATACCATATTTCAAGGATGCCACATATTATTGAAAATCAAAGATGCAAATCTGAAACACTACTCAATAGACTAGAAAACACTGGGACACCTGGGTGGCTCAGTCAGTTGAACATCTGACTCTTATTTTGGCTCAGATCATGATACCAGGGTCACGGGATTCTGTCAGGATTCTCTCTCTGTCTCTGTCTCTTTCTCTGTTTCTGCCCCTCTCCCCTACTCGTACTCTCTCTCTCTCTCTCTCTAAAATAGAAAAAAAGAAGAAAAAGAAAATATTTACTCAGGACAATACTTGAGAGGGAAAAATTCTTGATCTATAATAGGAAAAATCATTAATATTGAGAGTAGTAATGATTGCTATAATAAGAATGGCAATTTCCCTCCCAGGGCTATTATGATTTTAACAGATCTGAAACTCTCTATTAGTATTAACATCATATTAACCACTATATCAAAGGCAATGTATTATACTTTAAAGGTTACTCAGTATTCCAAATTTTTCTTCAATAAGTATTTAATGAACATCTACTATTGTCAGGTATGATATTAGTGCTGTGGGTACAATGACCAGGACAAGTTCTCTTCTCCCATGAATTTCCCTGCAATGACACTAACCATTCAGCTACTTGTGGTCACTAATCAACTAGAATGTTACAAGAGCTTAATTTATTCATTAAGTAAGCAGTGATTATCGACAGGTGGGTAGTATGCTGAGGAGATAGCATGAACAAAATGAACTGTCTCCTGCCCTTATAAAGCTGACTGCTTATTAGTAGATAGAGACAAGTAAACAGACACTTAAAATATCTCATTGTGTCACATAAGGAAGTACCCGGCATATGGGGAAAATAGGATAGGCACCTAACCATGCCTTTAGGAGTCTGCAAAGGTTTCTCAGAAGAAAGGTCCAAACTGAGGCCTCCAGAATATGTAGGAATCAGCCAGAACTTTGGGTACAGATTAGCTTGTGAAAAGGTCTGAAAACAAGGGCCACTGGGAGACATGTATTATGAGTGACCCAGAGCTGGTTTGGAGAGGGGCTAGGAGTGAATTGTGAGGCAGGAGGAGTGGGATCATTAGGCTTTGCCTGCCATTCTGAGGTTTGGACTTTGTCCTACAGTGAAATAGGAAACAACTGAAGTGTTTTAAACATGGAAGATACGTGATTAGGAACAGGTCTGTGTAAAGAATATACTTATATTACCACTCCATATCTGAAAGGTCTGCAACCCCAAAGTATGGTTTTCATGTATGTTTTAATTTGGCACAGGATTCAGGCTCAGATGTTTCAACTTATCTGAAGTCAAATGTCAATTTAAAATTACTGTTTACAGAGTAAACTGCCTTTTTAGTTTGGATGTTTTTCCTTGCTGCTTTGCTCCAGTAAGCACCATAATCTTGGGTCTCTATTTAGACGTCCCATCGCGGATACTCTCTTCATTTAGAATGTGAGCAGGAAGGTTCTAGTGATTCCCACAAGACAAATACTTGGAATGTCTGTTCCTGTCACAGAATATATTTCACAGATGCACAGTTTCGACCCCAAATATTCTTTGATTTCTTCTGTTAACATCTGGGTGAGACCCTCACCTAAATGCTAACATGTCTTTAATACCTGCTAATCTTCATTTTAACAGAGAAGGTAGGTCCTAGATTTGGTCTATTTGTAGGCAGCTGCTGCTAGAGGATGGGAACATGAGGCACTCAGCCTCTGGCAAGGAGCATTCCAGGACCAAAATCCTGAACCGGCATAATTGGGAAGTTGCAAATGAGGAAATCCGACCATTAAATTTAACTTATGCAAGGGAGTTAGAGCCCCATGTCTGTGTCACTATAGACAGAGGATTCAACTCTCCTTTGGATTTCTTGGTTAAGGTGATTTAACCACAGTGCCTCTGTGGTAAGAGAAAGTTTCTGGTTTTCCTGAAATAGGAGATGAATTTCTAGGCTCACATACAATACAGTCTTGTGTTAGTCTCTGATGGATCACTGGACTTTTAGTATGTGATTAGGATATGGAATGACATTTTTATTCTCAGTGGTATTTTATATCAGCCTTCATAACAGACCTTTTCATGGCAGAAAAAATATATCATGTGCAAACCAAGATTTTACTAATGTGCCCTCCTCTTGTTCCTGTCCCTCTTCACTTTGAAGACTACTTCTGAATGCAATAGAGAGAGGCTAAGGGCTGACTCCAGGACTTGAACTGGAGGTACTGTGAAAAAAAAAAAAAATCAAGCTCATTGTTTTATAGAATAGATATAAATTTCTCAATGATTATATTGCTGACCTAATGAAGACAATGGAAAATTTTAAAAACTGAAGTTTGAATTACAGAACAAATGACAAAAGGAGACATTAAAAAACAGCTGCTGCAATCTCTACCTGTATCTCCAAGGCTGAGTATATAATTGTGCATTGATAATTATTTAGTTTCTGGAACATATTCTTTTTATTTTAAGTTTGCTTTCCCCTTCAAAATGTTAAATTTTAAAATTAAGTAATAAATAGACATACATGCATTTTTTCCTGAGTGACTGGAGTCCAGCACATCATTGGTATAGCTCTCGACTGACACTTGTCTTTAATTCAGTAAATTTCTCTGAGGAGCTCATGGCTTAGAAGGATTACAAGTTATACATGCATAGCATCCCTGGAAAATAATCCCTAAGGGCATAGCTGCAGTATACAAACATATGGATTACCTGCCAAGTATCAAGATCATTTGCAAAGGATATATATATATTTAAATTCTAGTTAGTTAAAATATAGTGTAAGATTAATTTCAGGAGTAGAATTTAGTGATTTGTTGGTTACATATGACACCCGGTGCTCATCACAACAAGTGTCCTCCTTAATATCCATCACCCATCTAGCCCATCCCCTCACCTAACACCCCTCTAGCAACCCTCAGTTTGTTCTCTATAGTTAAGGGACTCTTATGGTTTGCCTCCCTCTCTCTTTCTCCACCACCCCATGTTCATCTGTTTTGTTCTTAAATTCCACAAATGAATGAAATCATATGGTATTTGTCTTTCTCTGACTGACTTATTTCATTTAGCACAATATACTGTAGTTCTATCCACATTATTGCAAAGGGCAAGATTTCATTTTCTTTTTTTCCTTAACGTATTTATTTTCCATAAATTACCTACATTAACATTGTATTAGTGCTATTTGTATATATTATAAAGCATACACACATGGAAATTTTAAAAAGACATGTGAAAATAAAATGAATATTTAGAATAATTTTTATTTTAGTTATTAATGATCCATAATACCTTTTGGCTGTCTTATAATAATGATGATGGTTAATGAGACTGATGTTAATGAATATGCCTAATTATATTTGAAAATCTTGGCTGATACTGCTGTTTGAAGTTATTATTTCAAGATTAGCTTTCTTTAATATGCAGTTCTGATGGTATCACAGCTGAAAAAGATAACTTACAAAGATACATGTATTCAAGTGGAAGAAGTTCACTGTTGGTTTCACTTATAAATTTTCTTTCTTTCTTTCTTTCTTTCTTTCTTTCTTTCTTTCTTTCTTTCTTTTTTTGTGGATCTTGAGAAACTTAACAGAAGACGATTGGGGAAAGGAAGGGGAAAAAATAGTTACAAACAGAGAGGGAGGGAAGCAAACCATAAGAGACTCTTAAATACAGTAAACAAACTGAGGGTTGATGAGGTGTGGGGGAGAGGGGAAAATGGGTGATGGGCATCGAGGAGGGCACTTGTTGGGATGAGCACTGGGTGTTGTATGTAAGCGATGAACCACGGGAATCTACCCCAAAAACCAAGCACACTTTACACCCTGTATGTTAGCCAATTTGACAATAAATTATATTAATAAAATAAAATGCAAAAAAAAAAAAAAAAGATTTCATTCTTTTTTATGACAAAGATTCCAAAGAGCCAAAGCAATCTTGAAAAAGAAAAGCAAAGCTGGAAGCATCACAATTCCAGACTTCAAGCTATATTAAAAAGCTGTGGTCATCAAGACAGCATGGAACCGGCCCCAAAACAGACACATAGATCAATGGAACAGAATAGAAAACCCAGAAATGGACCCATAGCTATATATATGGTCAACTAATCTTTGACAAAGCAGAAGAGAATATCCAATGGAAAAAATACAGTCTCTGGGCACCAGAGTGCCTGACTGTGACTCAGTCGGTTAGGTCTCCAACTCTTTTTTTTTTTAATTTGAATAAAGTTTATTTATTTGTATTGAGAGACAGAGACAGTGTGAGTGGGAGAGGGGCAGAGAGAGAGGGAGAGAGAGAATCCCAAGCAGGCTCTGTGCTGTCAGCTGTCATGGGGCTCGAAACCATGAAACTGTTAGAGCATGACCTGAGCTGAAATCAAGAGTCAGATGCTTATCTGAATGAGCCACCCAGGTGCCCCAAGCCTCCAAATCTTGATTTCCACTCAGGTCATGATCCTAGGGTTGTGGGATCAAGCCCCACACCAAGCTTTGTGTAAGTATGGAGCCTGCTTAAGATTCCCTCTCTCTCTGTCTCTCTCTCTCCTCCCTCCCCCTCTCCCCAGCTTGCACACACACACTCTCTTCCAAAAAAAATAAAAAAATAAAATAAAATAGAGGAAAAAGTCTCTTCAAGAGTTGGTGTTGGGAAAACTAGACAGCAACATGAAGAAGTATGAAACTGAACCACTTTCTTACACCATACACAAAAATAAATTCACAATCAATGAAAGACCTAAAATGAGACAGGAAACCTACAGAGTATATTAATATTTAAGTGGTAACTGTAAATTATAACATATGAGTATGTTATTTCTATGTGCACAGAGTGCCCTCTGATTTTGGAAAACAATTATAGATTATCTGAGTTTGCTCAATAGGTAAGATGTATTTAAATCTCTACACATCTTGGATGTCTCTAAATCTGTCTTTGTGGGTTCTAACCAGTGGTGTCCTGGTAAATATATAATAACTTGTTCTGAAAGAAGCAAAGAAAAGGACAGAGAAGGAGGAAGGGGAGAGAAAGAGGAAAAGAA
Source organism: Herpailurus yagouaroundi (assembly GCF_014898765.1). NCBI lineage: Eukaryota > Metazoa > Chordata > Mammalia > Carnivora > Felidae > Herpailurus > Herpailurus yagouaroundi. The sequence continues at coordinate 42,280,518 of NW_024412394.1, read as the reverse complement.
AGAAAAAAGAGAGAAAGAAAAAAAAAAGAAAGGAAGGAAGGAAATAAAGGAAGAAAGAATACAAGAGAATAAAAGAGATGAGAAAAAGAAAGCCCAGATTTGTAGCATTTGCCAATTCCCATAGTATAAATACTCCTAATACAGACTGTTTCAAATTGGCAACTAGACATCATGACCTACAGAACTGGGAAAGAGATACACACCATTGGCTCTTGTAATAGTATAGTCTAGCTCCAGCACATCACTGGCTGTTAACAACTTCTCATGACTCCAAATCCCCTTGTATGGCTCAGTAATATAGGCATGGGTTCTATAAAAGCAAATATATTTAAGACAATTTTAGATTGTCTGTTTCTCTCTCAGTCTCTTGCTCACACAGACTTAAAAATTAAATCAACAGTACATAGTACATACAGAATAATATATTCTGCTAGATATTATAGAGAATAGAAAAAGATGTAAGATATGCTTGTCCTTAAAGAATTTACAGTCTGGTTTGGGATACTGACCATAAATCCTTGACATCACAAACAACAAAGATTGAAATAATTACATAAATAATAGTTTAGGGAAGTAGACATAAATGACATATAGTCAGTAAAACTTAATTATCAAATGATAGGTGTAGTCAATAATTACCTGATGAAAAAAGAGTTTGAAGAAATTCTCAGGGAAGATTTTATGAGGATGTATATCAGAGAGACATGATGTATGAGCAACATTTGGATGTGTGGCCTCCTCTGAGAAGGCATGAAGATGAGATAGAATACATCTTCGCGCGCGTACAATGAGTGAACAACCAGGCAGGAGCAGAGCATTGGTATAAGTACATTTTAATAACGATGGTTGAGAGTTACTAGGTAGTTACTCTGTGTCAGACACTGCACAGCTTCTTATAAATTAGCTCATTTGATCTTCACAGAAATATTATGAGTCAGGTTGTTTGTAGTATTAAATGAGGCAGTACACATTTTATACACAAGAAAACTGAAGCCTAGGAACATTAAACAAGTGACTGAGGTCCATCAGTGGGTAAATGCTGGACCTGGGGCTGGAATTCAGGTTTTCTCTGGTCCTAAAACCTTAATAAGCACACTGCTAAATTGGGAAGCAAATCTAGACATGTAATTCTTAGGATAAAGTTATAAAAACTTCAAACATAAAGAATAAAGAGTTCAGAAATTTTTCTGCAGGTTATAGAAAACCAATAACCATACCCTTGACAATTTGACCAAAAAGTAAAATGTTCAAACATCTTGTTTTGCTCCTCCTGTGAAATTTTTTTCTCTTTTTGATTTTGGAGTCCATTTATGACAAAGTCGGATGTAATATGTGCAGAGGCCGAATATTACAAAAGTTTGAGATAATGCCTTATGAGTTAGGTAAGTCTGTAGTCAACTTTCAAAACTTGTTGATACTTAATCAGAATATAGATAAAGATAAGGCTCCAATACTGGGAATCTATGGCTTCTTCAAAACATCTCTCGAATTACGTTTATATAAAGTTAATAAAACAGCTTGAACAAAGAACCACACATTCCTTCCAACTGCATGATGCATATTGACAATCAAGCATTTATTATTTATTCCTAATTGTGTTGACAAGTCCTTTGCCACTGCAAACTTTAGACTATCAGCTTTGTAAAAAGTTTCTTTTTGTCCCTGATAGGATGCTTTTGATGCACAGAAATCTGGAGAAGAAGAAAAATACATCTTTTGGATTAAAATATCCCAGTTTGCTCATTTCTCTTGGACAGCAAAGAAGAGACACTATGCATTTTTTTTTTAATGAGATTGTTCTGGAAATGAAAGACTGCTTATTAGTTTAAGTAAAAAAGTCTATACCGCTTAAAGATTATTATTTAGTTGCAAATCATTAAGCATATTGCCAAATAACCTTTTAATAAAATATTTACAGTGCCTATGAATATATTTGAAATGCATTTTTGTTTTGGTTTTAAATAAGCCAAACCTTCTCTAAGGTTCTAAAACCACTCTTACTAGTTTATAAGATAGTTTTATTTCTATTAGCCCCTTCTTTCCTTTTTTCCGCATGGCATGGTGAATGAAAAGAAATTTGCAGTGTGCAGTGAGAGCACAGACCAACTATTATAAAAGTTTGAGATAATACCTTATTAGTTCGGTTAAGTATAACAACCTTAAGTGGAAAACCATTAAAAAAAAGCAAAGCAAAAGCATTAAAAAGATTTGAATTGTGTAAGATACAGCCTTTGGGTCAGTGTTTTTATTTATTTATTTTTAATTTATTTTTTATTATGAAATTTATTGTCAAATTGGTTTCCATACAACACCAGTGCTCATCCCAACAGGTGCCCTCCTAAATGCCCATCACCCTGGGTCAGTGTTTTTAAAGCCTTCTTATATATGTCCTGAACCCATCTGAAAGTCTGATGGAAGCTGTCTTCACATAGGTGCACAATTTTTCATACAGTTTTAAAGGGTATGCTGTCTGAAATCCATCCATGGATCTTCAAGGGTCCAGTCAGAATATGCTTACATGGCACACCTTTTCACAGCTAACTGATATCTAATATTTTAATATCTAATTTAATGTCTAATTAATTGCTAATTTACAGCAAAATAATTTAACCAGCCTTCATATTAATACTTCAAGTAAGTGTTTCTCTTTCTTTCAATTTAGGTTCTTAAAATATTTCATTAAGAATGTTTAAACATTTGTAGCACCTGGGTGGCTCAGTAGGTTTAGTGTCTGACTCTTGATTTCAGCTCAGGTCATGATCTCACAGTTTCTGGGACTGAGTCCCACCTTAGGCTCTGTGCTGACAATGTGAAGCCAGCTTGGGATTCTCTCTCTCCTTCTTTCTCTCCGCCCCTCCCTCGCACACGCACACACTCTTTCTCTGTCAAACTAAATAAACACTTTTTAAAAAACAATGTTTAAACATTTTTTCTACAGAGCCAAAGTGTTATAAAAACATGATTTTTTTTATTGTTATTATCCCATAATTCATATTAACTGATTCTAGAATTACTTGAAGCTTAACTTTAAGTTTAAAATACTTAAAAGTTTACACTAGTTTTTAGTTCATGAGAGAAAGAACTATTTTATCTAAATGTTTGTGATTCTCTAGTTTTACAATCTTTCTAGTCAGCTTTGCACTGGATCCTGGAAGAACTGTGGAACCGACATTTTACAGAGTAGGACAGGAGGGAGGCGAGGAAATCTTTAGAGTAGTATCCAGGCATTAAGGTTTAAAAAGTATAACAATTAAAGGATTTTCTCAAAATTGATGTCTTAATCATAATAGCCAACAGCTACAAGCTCTACGGCTTAAAACAAGGAATCAAAAAGCTGTTTTGACCATTCTTGGCAGCCAGGTGAGCTTCAGTAAAACTGCAGTACAATTTAGCTCCTTTTGCGTTTACTTTTATTCACGTGCTTTCTAGTGACTCGAACAAGTGTTCCTTTGACACGTGCTACCCAACTTCCACTGTATGCACTATCCAAGGGTCCTGACATGAGGATTCATCATGCGTTCTGCCACCTAGTGTTTGGGCTTCTCCATGCAATAATCTGTAGGGATAACTAATTCATGGGGATGTGTGTGCACACACAAAACTGATTCATAGGCATGTGGATCGGGACCGGGAGACTATCTACTCTGGTGCGGTCACCGCTTGCCCACCCTATTCTATCTTTTATAAACTTTTCTTCAAATATTTCTTTTTTCCTTCTTCCCATGGACACACATCCACACTCAGTATACCCACAGTTATAAGTGAGTCATTTGAAGGAAAGATGAAGGTAGTGTCTAGTACAAACTTAACTGGATGAGTTTCCCCTATATCTGTCTCCCTGACCTTTTTCTGTCTTGGTGTCACAACATGACACTGCTCTCAGTGGTAACAGATAACAGATTACAGTCCTACTGGCTTGCCACTTCCTTCGTGCTCAAGACAATAAGAAAAGACGGTTACTTGGGCAATTAGGTGGTTAGACATTGCTAACAATCTTTACTTTTTATGCTAGTGACTGTACTGGTGAGTTTATGGCAGGGAATGAGTAACTGCTGGTCTTCCTAGCGTGTTAGCACAGTAGTTCTCTGCTTTTGATCTCTGCAGTCTAAGAGTGTTTAAGGCTATCAGTAACTGTCCAATTTTAAAGTTATGCACTTCCGGTTGTACGTAATGTCAGTTATGTATTTTACTCGTACTTAAACGTTGAATTGACTCTCACTCTACTTGCTTCTTGTTCTTTTATATGGCCTTCTCATGTGTCTGTGGTCCATTTCCATGTTTTCACAAAAATGAAATGCAACAGTTTGTGTTGGATTGTCTGCTGATAGTATACAGGGTAATTTAGTTGGTAGAGAAATGCACACACACAAAAAGCTTTCTTCAAGGAGATAGGGTATGCCAATCCTATTTCTGTTATTAATCTATTGTATCTATTGTATTAATCTATTGTATGGCCTGAGGCAAGCCTCTTAACCAGTTTGCTTCTGTTTTACTGTTTGTCAAGAAAATATCAGGAAGACAAGCTGCAAATGAAAGGAATGTCACAGAATGGTCCTAGAACATGCTGCAGAATATTTAAAAGGAGTAGCATTGAGCATTGAGGATACTACTGGTTCCAGGGAATACTTAGGGTGAATTACCAGAGAGCCTCAACAGTTCACTATTTGGATCAAAGAATTTTCAGAATTTCTTGGAAAATGATGATGGTTGAGTAATTGGAATATAACAGTAAAGGTACAAGTGTATTCAGGTTAAATCAATCCCACAAAAGAGTTAAAAAAAAAATCTGCCAGATACCTTTAAAAACCTGGTGAAATAAGGGGCGCCTGGGTGGCGCAGTCGGTTAAGCGTCCGACTTCAGCCAGGTCACGATCTCGCGGTCCGTGAGTTCGAGCCCCGCGTCGGGCTCTGGGCTGATGGCTCAGAGCCTGGAGCCTGTTTCCGATTCTGTGTCTCCCTCTCTCTCTGCCCCTCCCCCGTTCATGCTCTGTCTCTCTCTGTCCCAAAAATAAATAAACGTTGAAAAACCTGGTGAAATAAAATGCAGATTTAAAAAAAAATATGTTTATAGAGGATGATTCCTAATTTATTGAAATCTCACTGCTCGTAAGAATGTGTGCTTACCAGTGAGAATATAATGGTTTAAATATATATTGTAATACAAATAATCATATGGTATAGTGTCATAAACAAGAATTTATTAAAATATACACTTGAATTTACTGTTAAATTCTTCTCAAATTGGACCTTGAATATTTGAAAACTCAGCAAAATGAAGCTATTCATGCTCAAGTGTTCCCACATTCACATTTCTACTCAGTAAGGGAAGCTGGGGGGTGGGAGTGGGAACTGAAGGTGCAAAATAGGGTCTGTCAGATTAAGGCCACCATTAATTCTAGTCATCTTGGCTTTTCATGGAAGGATATTACTCTTGGGTGTCTGAAGTGTAAATCTGGGAACTCTTTACAACCTTAGAGCTGATTTCTAAGGTAACTAGTATCTGAAACACAGACAGTTTTATAAACCAGAATTAACACCTGAATTGTTCTTGGAAGCCAAGTACAAGTTCTCAAAACTTCTGAAGGCTGGCTGATGTTACCCCGTACCCATTTTCCTGGACAACTCCTGCCCCAGCTTTCTCACCAGTTAAAGTTTCCTTCTGATAGCCTTGTGTAGCTATTGAGCTGTGTGTAGGGCACCTACTTGTAATCCGACTGAGATATTAGATAGCCAGATGTCACAGTGGTCATAGTGAAACCAATTTATTTTCTCTCAAACCAGACCAGGGCTCCCTTCTCATGTTTCTAGCCTCCTTCTGGAAGGGAGAAAAATTCATACACCTGATGACACACGCAAGTTCTAATTAAATTGACCTTAACCCAAGTCAGTTTTACTGGCTCTGATAAGGCCTGGTTAGTTATTAGGGTCAAGGTCAGAAGCAACAGAACAAGGGTGACAAAGGGAGGGAGAAGCTGTTTATTTTGGAATTCCTGGAGTTTTAATTCTGATACCTTTCAAGGAAAGGAAAATGGCCACTAATGGAATGACAGGTAGATAAATTAAAGAACTTTGAGCAAAAATAGTTTGAATATTCAGGGGCCTTTTTTAGGCACTCCATCTGTGTGTGTGTGTGTGTGTGTGTGTGTGTGTGTGTGTGTGTGTAAATGTGTGAACATAATAATCCAAGTAGCAAAATGCGTTAACAGCATTGCACATTTATCTTCATCTCTTTCATGGGAAAACAGTGGGGTAACACAAATGAAAGAGGTTTCAAGGAAACCAGTTTGGCAAGGAACATATTAATATTTAGGATTTGATTAATACAATATCCTGTTTTAAGTTTAGTCTGCAGTAACTTGGAAAATTTTCAAAATGATCAACATATAGAAAATATGTAATTAGCTGCACTCTCTTGGCCAAAAATTTTGAATTATGTGATAGGACAACCTGACAAGCTTGCCTCTCCTTGACAAATTTCCCAATTTCATCTTGAATTCCATTAAAGAAATCATTATTGCCTAAGTTTAATGGGGTTGCTGCCATTGCTATCACATGCCAAGTATAATCAGCAAGTTCATTAGATAAACCACACATACATGCTATTAATCATGTTGTTTTTTTTAAAAAACTATTTTAATGTTCACTTATTTTCGAGAGAGAGAGAGAGCATGCACGAGTAGGGGAGGTGCAGAGAGAGAGGGAGACACAGAATCTGAAGCAGGCTCCAGGCTCAGAGCTGTTAGCACAGAGCCCCACTCAGGGCTCAAACTCATGAACGGTGAGATCATGACCTGAGCCGAAGCGGATGCTTAACCGACTGAGCCACCCAGGCTCCCCAGGAATTAACCATGTTCTTAAGATTTAAAAAGTAAGAGGAGATAAGGGACTGACTTACTGTAAAGATTTTGTCACTTTCCTGTGAAGTGAGAGCCAAAAAACTTTTCTAGGAGAAAAAAAAAAACCAAAAAAACAAAAAAAAACACTAACCCTTGGAACGGAAACTGCTTGGCAGTACTTTTTTCCTGAATTCGTTCATTACAGAAACTCTGTAGCGTGGCACCTTCAGCATATTGCTATGGCATTTCTCAAGCATTTGCACTCATCCTCGGCTCTCACTGAGCTTTTCTCAATAGCCAGGTCTCTTTGGGACAACTAGACAGGAAGAGGAATAATCATGAAGAAAGTCATGTTCACAAAACTGCTGAGATAATGTAACTTATATAGCCAAAGCCACATAAGATGAAGTCATTTGCATGCTTCTGAGGACATCCATTTTCCGTAATCCTTACCACTGACTCATTATGTTTAGTCATATAAACATTCTTTGGCCCTCAATGTCCCCACCTGTAAAATAGGGATAATAGTATCAGTCACATGGACAATGATGAGATGACACTGTTTTTAAAGGACTTTAACCTTGTCAGTAAAATCCACACACCTGTGTTCTTTTTTTAATAGTACAGTGTTTTATTAAAAAAAAAGAATATAGACAAGTAATTATCTCTGAAATGTTTTTAGGACTTCTCTGGTGTTATATGCACAGCATATATTTTATTTAAGTTTGATGAAAATTGTGTTTTTGTTTTTTTTAATATGTCATAAAATTCCTCACTTTTTGTAATGTTATAATTTTTTTTTTTACTTTTGTGATTCTGCCATTTTCAATCATTTAAATAATTGATATTTAGGTAATCCTCATGTTAGAACTACATCATTTAGGGGTGCCTGGGTGGCTCAGTTGGTTAAGTGTCCAACTTCAGCTCAGGTCATGATATTGCAGTTCGTGGGTTCGAGCCCTGCACTGGGCTCTGTGCTGATGGCTCACAGCCTGGAGCTTGCTTCAGATTCTGTGTCTCCCTCTCTCTTTGCCCCTCCTCTGCTCACACTCCTCTCTCTCTCTCTCTCTCTCTCTCTCTCAAAAACAAATAAACATTATAAAAATTTTAAAAAAGACTACATCGTTTAAACTGAAACTTCCACTCTGGTACTCCAGCATTTACACTACTCTTTACTCTGATTTTTTTCTTCCTGTATATAGCACTTCTCTGTCTCTTTCAATTACAGTATTTATTGGTTGCATTAATTGTTTATTATATCTTTCCCTACTGGAACAAAATCTCTGAGTTTACAGATTTCTGTTTTGTTCAGTGATATATCCCCAGTGTCTTAAACATTTGACATGGAGTATTTGCTAAATGGTTCCATTGAATACATGAAGTTTCTGTTTGGAAACAGATTGTTTGGAAAAAAAACTAAGCTTCTGCTCAATTTCCACAGCTTAGAGTTGAAATTTGATTCGGGCTTTTGAATTAATCTGGCCCTAGATCCATCCACCAACCCATACCTCTTTCCTTCCTACCTTTCTTCCATCTGTCTGCACTCAGCCTCTAGTCTGTCTAGATTTTGCTCTTCCTACTACCACCTGAAACTTGGTTTTGACATTTTCCTCTAGCTATTAGTTTCACTTCTCTGACTTAATGCTCCCATAATGTGTAAATCATTTATCTGAAGAATTATGAAGTACAACAGTAAGTACAAAATGGCTGCCAATATTTCCCATGAAGAATGTACATGTGGATATTGGAACTGATAGTTCCTGGGACAGTGTGTTACAAAAGGGCTTTCTGGCATCTGATTGTCTTTCAGCGAGAAGAGCATGCACACCAATTGATGTTATGTGGCCTTTTAAACTTTCAATTCATTTCAGATGTGGCTTAAAGTATTGTGTCATCCAGAGTTCGTTCGCCTGTTGGATGATTCATTTATTGAACTCCCAAAAAACAGATGGTGGGTAGGGGAGAAGACAGGAGAAAAAGGAAGGAAAGAAAGAAAAGAGAGAGGAAGTCATTTTGACACTAAAATATCAGTGTTGTGATTATTTCTTAAAAACTAGAAATAAGCGTTTTGGTTCCCCACGTGAAAATTCAACCTGGTAATACCATAAACTTGAGGTAAGTTCTGTGATTTAAAGTATTTATAGTTTTGTTTGTTGATTGGTTGTTTTTCATTTAAATTAAGATGAAATTTTTTAAATGAGAGAGAGATTAGAACATGAGTAATACAGTAGAGCTGAAGGCTCGTCAGCTGAAAATACTGAAAATTTGGGGTAAAAGACAATCACACCATGAACAATTCTTTACTTTTTATTTGTAAGAGTGAGGCTGTAAAATTTATTGCATGTTTTTATAAAAAGCCAAGCATAGTGTATGTTTATTGTCAAGACACTTGTGATTCATTTAACAAACATGGCTGAATATCTTTCAAGTGCTATCTAGGTACTGTGCTTAGTGCTATAATAGGGGCAGCAGGAAAGGGGTGATGGAACAATGAGCGCTACCTACCACACTTCTATGAGAGTATGAAGTGCCTGTTTCTTTCAAAAATTACTTTAACCCTCACAAAACTCTTCAACATCTACATTATAATGTTCCCTTTCCAAGTGCAAAAGCTTGAAGTTCAGAAAAGTCAGCTAATGTTCCAAAGTCACCCAGCCTGTATGTGGCAGAACCAGTACTAAAATCAGTGTTTTGATGGCACCAAACCTTTTGTTATTTTGACTAAGCTACCTTCAAGGTTTACACAACCTAAAGGAGACAACCTCCCTCGGATGCCTGGACATTCACCAACACTTCACAATGTAGGCAACATATTCAATGACATGCATGTATTTTTAAAATTTTTTTAAATGTTTATTTATCTTTGAGAGAGAGACAGAGCACAAGTGGGGGAGGGGCAGAGAGAGAGGGAGACAGAGAATCCAAAGCAGGCTCCAGCCTCAGTGCTGTCAGCACAGAGTCTGACCTGGGGCTTGAACTCACGAACGATGAGATCATGACCTGAGCCAAAGTCGGACACTCAACCTACTGAGCCACCCAGGGGCCCCCAGTGACATGCACGTAATGACAAATGTCCGTGTATACCATGTACACATGCTAAGTACTAGAGATACACACACACCTAAGACCTATTCCTACCTTCAAGGAGCTCTTAGCTTTGTGTAAGGACCTAGAATGTCAAAAGGTGCTGTAGTATTGTCCAATTATCCAGTTCTTCTGAAAATTTACCTAGGAAGAAAATAAATGCTACCATTTGCAGCAGAATAATGTGGCTAAAGTGCTAGAAACCTGTGCTGAAAAGAGAGTGGGACTGAAGTGTGGTGAGGCTTACTTGAGAGAAATATATTACTGCTTTCTATGGTCCCTTTCCAAAACATTCCCTTAAGATTCTATAGCCTTCATTACGTTCACAATGTTCATCTTTTAGAAAAAAATTATCGTTAGAGTTTACAGATGGAAGTTGAATGATAGGATTATGGAAAATAATTATTTAAAACTTCACAGAGTTGCTAGATCCTTGGAAAGAAGTTACTGCATAACTACACATATCATAGACAGTGGCTGTACTGTAATCAGCTGGCTCAATAAAGCAATCTACTGGTCTACATATTCTAGTTGAGAGGATGTTGAATACTCTCTCAAATACTAAGAAAAACCATATTTCATTTAAAATAATATCAAATTTAAGATACCTTATGACTTCATATGTTAAAACACATAAACAAGTATATCTTAGAACTGATAAAATAAGGTATTAGTCAAGTTTCTCCACAGAGAAATGTATGTGTGTATATGTACATACATATACACACATACATATACATACACATCTTATTCACACATGCACACACACACACACACACACACACACACACATCTTGTTCTATTTCTGTGGAGAAATTTGACTAATACACACCTGTATCTATCTATCTATCTATCTATCTATCGTCTATCATCTTCTATGTAAAAAGAGAAAGAGATACAGAGATAGAGATTTATTTTAAGAAGTTGGCTTACACAATTAAAGAAGCTTAAAAAGCCTAAAATCAAAAAGGTAGACTGGCAGGCTGGAGACCCAGGGAAGAGTTACAGTTTGAGCCCAGAGGTAGTCTGCTGGTAGAATTACCCTTTCTTCCATGGAGATCAGTCTTTTTCTACTAAGGCCTCCAACTGATTGGATAAGGCCCACCTCATTATGGAGGCCTTACTCAAAGTCCACTGATTTAAATGTAAATTTCATATAAAAATATATTTACAGAAACATCTACAATAATGTTTTACCAAATACATGAGTGCTGTAACCAAGACAAATTGACATATAAAGTTGACCATCACAGAGTGACATTAAGTAGTGTAGGAAAATTGTATTCATTGCCAGAAACATTAGTGCTAGAAATCACCCCCACAAAGAGAGTACAGAGACAGGGAAGAGCAGCACTTTGCTCTGCCTTTCAGGTTCCTGTGGGAGTTGGGGGTTCATCCTCTCTGATCTCTTCCAGCTCTTCCCTCAAAGGGAAACAACCACAATACAATCAAATTCACTGCCTAGAGCATAGCTGGTGTGCTATGAAGGGGAAAGTCTCTGTCCTTTTCTTTACATTACTAAAGTTTACATTTTTCTGTTTTCCTAACTTGATAGAGGCCAGATCCCCAGAGGTGGGTTGGGAGGTGGACAGGAAAATCAAATGTTCTTCAAATATACGAAATAGAGTATTTTTTCAAAGTTTTAGTTTAGTTTTTCTTAGCTGGAAGTTACATAAGTGGACAGATGAAAGGTGAAGGAGGAGGGAGGGAGAGAGAGAGAAATTATGGTAGAAGAGAAGCTGGGTTTCAAGGCTATCTCCATATACACCTGGTCAGACCCCACTTCACCTTTACTCCACTGATGTCCCCCTCCCACCACCAAACTCCCATCCAAACTCTCCTGGACTCACTGCTCTTACTCTCCGTATAATGTATCGAAGGCCTATTTTTGCAAGCAATAATTCTCTGTTAAATTTTACCTACATTCAATATCTTTGCTCCACCTGATTGCACAATCCTTGAACTGCTGACTCACATGCATGCTTTATCATAAGTATTTACATTTTGGTTAAAATTATGGACTTTGGAATCATGGAATCTCTGCTTTACCATTTTTTTTTTTTTTTACTCTAGCCTTCATCTCTTCATCTGTAAATTTGGGATGACGATAGTACTTATGTAATAAGTTGGTTGGAAGAGCAAATGAGAGAGCATATGGAGCACTCTTAGCACAATGCCTAGCAAGAAATGAGTACTCAATGGTTGTTAGGTATTATCACTCCTATTTATCTGATATGGTTTCTCCATGAGATCATGATGTCTAGTATTTGTAAATTGAATAGATACACAGAATACAAAGATGAAACAGTAGGGTAGGGTCCCTGCTTTTGATCAGCTTCTAGGATAATTGGAGCAATATTATGACATGCTTCTGTTGGTTTCTTCCATGTTAATCATGAAAAGAGATCATTGATCCCAGGAGTGTTGCAGTGAGATCAACTTTTACGTGGTGAGGGTCAGAAAAATGAAGATAGGGTGATGATGCTCATGGCCTCTTGGCTTAATATGGCCACTAGACAGCTTTTGTTACTCCTGGCAGAGTTTTTTGTTTGGGGTTTTGCTTCATTTTGTTGTTGTTGTTTTTTCAATGAAGTAGCATGCTTTTGGAAAGGGACTGCAATTTTCTGCAGCCATTCCCTATTGTCTTGTAATCAGCATGTCACTCATTCACACCTATTTATCTGTTTGATCACCCTATTGTCCTTGAAGTTGTGACCCCTACTCTACATTAAAAGGATGGTAAAGGTTTAAAAGCAGTAAATTGTTACATGTTCCTCATTCTTAGAAACATAAAAGACACTATTAGAAACAAATAGTATGGTAAAAAAAAAAAAAAATCCTGTCTAGGAAATGAGGTAAGAGACCTGAAAACTTGATCATCTGGTTTTCTTAAAGAAACACTCAAATTTGCCTATATGTGCCTAATTCAAGGAGCCATGTGCCTCCTAAGTCCAAGGAAATCCAGGCTAAAAGTATGGGAGCCCTTTGATAGTGTGAGTCAGAATTTCATATCACTCTCATTGACAGCGTCCCCAGGAGTGCCACATGTACTCAGCCACAAGACCCTATGACATACCATCGCATGTGCCATTTTTTGCTCTTCAGTTCCAGTCCCTTTTAGCAAAGGCCATGACTAGCAAAGCTGTATGCAATTGCTACCCACAGTCTGCTTTTTCTAAACATGATGCTTCCATAAGTTGGCATCAGCATCTTTGTGAGCACCAGAACCTTTACAGGCTTTGAAACCACTCTGAGTCACACCAGTGCCACTCTCCTCTGTCAGACACACTACCTCCTCCTGCACACTTGCTCCAGACACTGCAATCTGTGTACTGGTCCATCAGGGTGCCTCAAGGCATGCAGGCACCAAAAGTTTATATGTTCCTTGCAGAACTGGAGTGATCAGTCTCTACAAACCATCACGTCTGTGTCACATGATAGCATATATACACCACTAGAACATTTGTCTTGAAGATGAGCTGTTCGTTCTCCTTTGGGTGGATTCCCTTGGTCTGGGAAGAACCATTTTTTATGGCATCTTTTAGTTTCATAGAGATTCTCTTCTGTTCTGAAGAGAATACAATGGGACTTTTTTACTGAGCCAAGGCTGGCTCCAGTATTGTAGAAGGATGGAGTCTTCATGCCCCTCCATGAAACCCAGTGGTTTATAGATCTTGGGGGTTTTAATAAGGTACACATTCCCAAAAAGAGTTTGCAACAAAGAGGGGTCATGGAATGAAAACACTTCAGATCTCAGTTCTTTCACTTTGTGATTCAAAGTTTTAAAAACACATCCAAGGGACTGGCAGTAATCTTCATGGAGGTGAGATGGCAAGACTAATGAGATTCTCGGAAATTAAAGTTATCAAGATATAGTCCAGGGAAACTGAAGGAAAAGGGATACATATTGGGTTATTACATTGCACCCTAGGCCATGGGTTGTTGGTATGGAGAACTGATTCTGGAATATTCTGACTAGCACTGGGATAACCTCTAACCTACCCAAGGAGTGCTTTGGGGGAATTGCCTGACTCTGAATGACAAGAAATGGCTGACAGTACTGTACACATGGCACCCATCAGTTTTGAGTATAAGTTTAATGCTGGAGGAAGGTGTCTTCTCCTTCCCACTAGAAATTCTGTGTTTGGAAGAAATATCAGAACAGTGGTAGCTAGAACTTGCAGTGGAATGTCTCGGTTTTGGCAGTCATGCTGAACTTTAGCAACAATTGAGTGGAATGGGATGTATTTCCCTCAAGGGCTCCATTATGTTTGTAGTGACAGCTTCCATGAAATGTGCCTAACTTGCTCAGCTTAACAGCAGGATAAAGGTACCTTTCGATAGTTTTATACTCAGTAAAATAAAATAGTAAGCTGTAGTAGCAGTATTACTCACGATAGTCAAAAGGTGGACACAGCCCACATTATCTATTAATAGATGAGTGGATAAACAAAAAGTGTCCTATACAGATAATAGAATATTATTCAGCCCTAAGAAGGAATGGAATTTTGATACATGCTACAACATGGATGAATCTTGAAGACATTATACTAAGTACAATGAGCCAGTCACAAAAGGACAAATACTCCATGAGTCCACTTACATGAGGTACTTAGTATAGTCAAATTCATAGAGACAGAAAGCAGAATGGTGGTTGCCAGGGACTGGGGGAAGAGGCAAGAGGGAACTACCGTTTAATAACTACTATTATTAACTATTATATGGAAGTTCTATTTGGAGTGAGGAAAAAGTTCTGGAAATAGATCGTGGTGATGATTTCACAACAATGTGAATGTACTTAATGCCACTGAACTGTACTCTTAAAAACTGGTTACAGTGGTAAATTTAATGTTATCTGTATTTTACAACAATAAATTTTTTTAAGTAATGTGTTAGAGGCTGGGTTAGTGGATAACTTTATTGCTATTGCTCCTCTAATCACTAGGGAGCTAGAAATCTATGTAATTTGAGTATTAAAGTAAATCTGACCTTATTGTTACTTGTAAGCTAGTGATGTCAGGAAAATTCTGAATTACATTTAAAAATCTGATAACACAAAATTACAAGCAGAACTGGGACATCTTTTAATTTGAGAGGTTTCTTAAGGTCTTTAAATTATTTATTTTAATGGATTCCTATCAATCCAATTGCTCAGTTATCCTCAGACCAGGTAAGATTCAAAATCTAAATATAGCACTAGAAAATGACTATAGAGCAGTTCTTCCAAGATTGCTCTGCCAATGCTACTGTGTGGAGCTTTGAGGCTGATTTTTAGCAACTCAACTCACATTCAATATCAAACCTTTGCCCAATCCTATTACTGTATTGGAAGCTAATCACGTGGGAGTTGTTTTAAAATGCAGCTTGTAATTCAACAGGACTGGTGAGGGGACTCTGACTCTGCATTTTTTAAAAATAATTTTTAAATTTGAGTATAGTTGAATACAATGTTACATTAGTTTCAAGTGTACAACATAGTGACTCAACTTCTCTGTATGTTATGCTATGCTCACCACAAGTATAGCTGCCATTTGTCACCACACAATGCTATTGCAATATCATTGACTATATTCCCTATGCCATGCCTTTTATTCCCATGACTTATTCATTCTGACTTATTGCACTTATAATACCCTCTAGGTCCATCCATGTTGTTGCAAGTGGCATAATCTCATCCTTTTTTAAGACTGTGTAATATTCTTGTGAGTGTGTGTGTGTGTCTGTGTGTTTGTGTGTGTACCACATCTTCTTTATTTATTCACCTACAGGTGGATACTTAATTTGCTTCCATATCTTGGCTGTTAACAATAATGAGGCAATAAACAAATGACTATCTATATCTTTTCAAATTAGTATTTTTGGTTTTTTTTTTGGGGGGGGGGGAAATACCCAGTAAGGGAATTATTGATTATATGGCATTTCTATTTTTATTTTTTTGAGAAACCTCCATACTGATTTCCACAGTGACTGTACCAATTTATATTCTCACAAACCATGTATGAGAGTTCCTTGCTCTCCACAGTATGGTACTGGCACAGAAATAGACACACAGATCAATGGAATAGAATAGACATCCCAGATAAACCCACACATATATGGTCAATTAACCTATGAAAGAGGAGACAAGAATATACAAAGGGAGAAAGTCTCTTCAATAAACGGTTCTGGGAAAACTGGACAGATACATGAAAAAGAATGAAACTGGACCACTTTCTTACACCATACACAAAAATAAACTCAAAATGGATTAAAGAATTAAATTTGAGGCATGGAAGGAGTAAGATATGGATGCCCACTTTCAACACTGTTATTTAACATTACTGGACACCCTAGCCTCAGCAATCAGACAACAGAAAGAAATAAAAGGCATCCAAATAGTCAAGAAAGAAGTCAAACTTTTACTATATCTGCATATGGTGATATGCAGACATGATACTCTACAGAGAAAACCCAAAAGAGTCTACAAAAAAACAGCTAGAACTGATACACGAATTCAGTAAAATCACAGGATATAAAAATCAATGTACGGAAATCTGTTAGTGGAATTCCTGGATGGCTCAGTGGGTTGAGCATCTGACTTTGGCTCAGGTCATTATCTTGCAGTTGGTGAGTTAGAGCCTCGCATTGGCTTGCTGCTGTCAGCCTGTCAGTATAAAGCCCACTTCTGATCTTCTGTCCACCCCCCCTCTGCCCCTTCCCCACTTGCACTCTCTCTCTCTCAAAAATAAATTTTAAAAAATTACAAAAAAAAAAAAGGAAATTTGTTCGATTTCTATACATCAATAATGAAGCAGTAGAAAGAGAAGTCAAGGAATTGAACCCATTGACAATTACGCTAAAAACTGTAAGATGCCTAGGAATAAACTTAACTAAAGAGGTAAAAAAATCTGTACATTGAAAACTATAGAACACTTATGAAATAAATTGAAGATGACACAAAGAAATGGAAAGACATTTCATGCTCATGGATTGGAAGAACAAATATTGTTAAAATATTTGTACCCAAATAGTACCCAAAGCAATCTACCCATTTAATGTAATCCTTATCAAAATACCACCAATATTTTTCACAGAACAATCTTAAAATTTGTATGAAACCACAAAAGACCCCAAATAGCCAAAGCAATCCTGAAAAAGAAAAAGCTGGAGGCATTACAATTCTGGACTTCAAGTTATATTACAAAGCTGTAGTGATCAAGACAGTATGGTACTGGTGCAAAAACAGACACATAGCTCAATGGAACAGGAAAGAAAACCCAGAAATGAATCCACAACTATATGGGAAATTAACCTTTGACAAAGCAGGAAAGTATACTCAATGGAAAAAAGATATGCTGCATATCAGAGTGTGGGGAGGTATGGGTTAAACAGGTAATAGGTATTAAGGAGGGCACTTGTGATGGGCACCAGGTATTGTATGTAAGTGATGAACGACTAATCTCTACCCCTGAAACTAATACTGCATTGTATGTTAACTAGTTGAAATTTAAATAAAAACTTGGAGGGGTGGGGAAAAAATAAATGTGAGAACTGAAACCATAAAAATCCTAGAATAGAACATAGGCAATGACTTCTCTGACATAGGCCATAACAATATTTTTCTAGATTGGCCTCCTGAAGCAAGGGAAACAAAAGCAAAAATAAACTATAGCGACTACACCTATTTGGTAAAAGCTTTTGCACAGCAAACATAACCATCAACAAAACAAAAAAGCAACCTACTGAATGTGAGGATATCTTTTCCAGCATCTAGCATAATGCCTTATGCAAATATAGAAGCCCAATAATACTGGTAAAATGATTAAATTCAAATTACATAAAGTAAACAGAAAACACAAAAGGAAAAGGGAAAGAAAATACTTATTAGAGAATAAAAATGGAAACTATGGATAGTCTGTGGTGTCCCAAATAAATCAAATTTGCTAAGTAAAGAAATGAATTTTATAATATTTGAATGCACACATGATCTTGAGGAAAGGGTGCAACTTCAGGAAAATATTTAGGGAAAAAGCAGATGATGATTTTCTTATGAGATTGACAAATAACGCCTCTTAAACTTCATCTTTCAAATTTCAAAGAGGTGTATTTCACTTCACTCATGAAACTGGCTAAATTCATTTCTGAGGACTCTGTGTATGCACACCATATAATAATTTCATGATGTGTTCAACATAGTGCTTTGTCTTTAAGCAGCTATGAATGATTCCCCAGCATAGCTGTTGTTCTTTAGCATATGCCTATAAGTAGGGCTCTGAAAATGAATCCTATCTTTTTAAGAAAGTAAGATAATACCATAATAGTCATGTACAGAGCTTATCCTTGTCGATGTATGAAATGTTTTGCCAAATAGGTTGCCAGTGAGAAATAATGTTGAAGTGATTGTGAATTTTAAGTTGGTACAAATTTTGATTTTTTTTTTTTTTTTTTTTACGTTTATTTATTTTTGGGACAGAGAGAGACAGAGCATGAACGGGGGAGGGGCAGAGAGAGAGGGAGACACAGAATCGGAAACAGGCTCCAGGCTCTGAGCCATCAGCCCAGAGCCCGACGCGGGGCTGGAACTCACGGACCGTGAGATCGTGACCTGGCTGAAGTCGGATGCTTAACCGACTGCGCCACCCAGGCGCCCCAAATTTTGATTTTTAAGCACAGAAACACATTCCATGCTGTGGTCTTCCTATGATGCTAAATCTTTTGAAGTCACCACTTTTTCTTTTATTATTCACTGGGCAAATTTATTTTTTGACATATACTAGCCTGTGTTTGAAATGCTTAAAATTTCCCCTACGATTTCTTCCATTTTCTGTAGTGTAGAAAGTGAAGTATTATATTCATTTTTCTACATCAGGCATGTCCTTCTGATAAAGTTCTTTCCACAGGCACTGCCGACAAAGGAAAGAAAAGTTGAATTCTTTATTCATCTTGTGGTCCCCATATGGAGAATGTTCAGTCTAACCCATCTTCCTGAATGCAGATCTGATGAGCAGACAATCTCCCTCCCTAACAGTTTATTATGCCTTGGTCTTTATAAATTGAAAGCTATAAATCTGACAGTAGCATTACAGCTTCTGAATTGAATGTATAATTTAATTTATTAACACATGTTCTTCACTTCACTTTATTGTAATAAACCAAGTGTATGCTGATTTTCTAACATGGATTCATTTTGGGGTGAGTTTGCAAGTTGACATGGCTTGAGCCTTTAATGCATATGAATTCTTAAATGCTGGTTTCTTCAGTCTACTAGCCCTTATCTCTCTCCCCTACTATTTTGATTCAAAGACTTTGAGGTTTCTTATTCCAAATTATATGAAATATTGATTAAGCCCATAGAATTATTTAAGTGCTTTTGTTATTAAACATTTTAGATAGACTCATGGAGGAAGAAGGGCAGAAATTCTGTAATTAATCAGGATTGTTGGGCTCTGTTGTTACAGTGGCAGTGAATTGGTTCCCCGTAGGAGAGTTAATAGAAAAACATTCAATTTCAAAATGGCCTGGATGCATCAAAAGGATTAAACTGTAATGCTTTTAATCCCTGTAACTCAAACAAAGAGAAAATTTTCCTGAGCAATGAACTGCATAATGTATTTGTGGGCCAGCAAATGATCACTGTGGAACATCAGCTATACAGCCAACTCTGTAGCTCAGGGATTTTACTAGGCACAGCCAGACTGACAGCCCAGGGGATTTAGACACTTTTAAACTCTAGGTTTTGAGTGATGCTAAAATGACTGCTGTTTTGGAAAGTTCTAGTCTTTGGAGCTCCCGAGCTGTCAGAGATTCTACTAATAAACCTTTAGCTTAAAACTCCAAACTCCACATCAGGGAAGGCAATTTACATGGCCCAAAGACTACAGATCTCCCCACCTCCAAGGCCCATGACAGACATTGCTTTTTCACTATAATCCTCTTTTGCATCAAGAATATCTCTGAGTTCAATAATGTTTGCCATTCCTCTTCCAGGTCTCTCTCTCTTATTTAAGTAAGTTTATGTATTTATTTTGAGAGACAGAGAGAGAGGGTGAGAGAGAGAATCTCGAGCAGGCACTGACAGTGCAGAGCTCTACAAAGGGCTCAAACTCAGAAACCTTGAGATTGTAACCTGAGCAGAAATCAAGAGTGAGATGTTTAACTCACTGAGCCACACAGGTACCCCCCCGTCTCTCTTTCTCTTTTTTAAATTAACGTAAATTATTTAATCTCTGTGATTAAAATTTTCAGTTTCTTTTTTTTTTTTTTAATTTTTTTTTTCAACGTTTATTTATTTTTGGGACAGAGAGAGACAGAGCATGAACGGGGGAGGGGCAGAGAGAGAGGGAGACACAGAATTGGAAACAGGCTCCAGGCTCTGAGCCATCAGCCCAGAGCCCGACGCGGGGCTCGAACTCACGGAGCGCGAGATCGTGACCTGGCTGAAGTCGGACGCTCAACCGACTGCTCCACCCAGGCGCCCCTAAAATTTTCAGTTTCTAAACATCTGGTAGAAGATACCAAATAGCATATCGGTATATCTCAAAATGTATATTTTTCAAATAACCTGTGTATATTATATTTTGGAGGCTTCAGGGTATTATATTTTTGATTAGTTTTTTTTGGGGGGGTTGTTTTGAGAAAACTGTAGATTCACATGTAATTGTAAGAAAGAATACATAGATATTCCTGGACCCATTTCCCAGTTTTCCCCAATGGTAAGTTGCAGAACTAGAGTACAATATCACAACCAGGATGTTGACATTGATACGGTCAAGATATGAAACATTACAAAAAGTAAAAAATAAAATAAAACATTCCATTACCACAAGATTTCTCATATTGCCCTTTACAGCCACATATACATCTCACTGCCCCCATCCCTTCCTTAACCCCTGGAACCACTAATCTGTCTTCCATTTCCATAAGTTGTCATTTCAAGAATGTTATAAAAATGTTATCATGTAGTATATTATTTCTTTCTGACTGGCTTTTTCCACATAGCATAGTTTTCTGGAGATTCATCCAAATCATTCTATATAGCCATAGTTTGTTTTATTGCTGGGTAGTATTTCATGGTATGGATATACCACAGTTCGTTTAGCCATTCACCTTTTGAACATCTGGGTTGTTTCCAGTTTGAGTCTGTTGTGAACAAAGCTGCTAAAAAAATTTGTGTTCAGTTTGTGTTCAGGTTTTTATATAAATGTGTCTTTTTTTCTCTGGGGAAAAATGTATCCAGCAGTATAGTTGTTGGGCCACATGATCGTGGCATGTTTACTTTTAAAAACCTCCAAACTGTTTTTGCAGAGTGGCTGTAGCATTTTACATTCCCAACAGCAATATACAAGAGATCCAGTTCCTCTTCATCCTTGCCAGCATTCTTCATCCTATTTTTTTTTTTGAGCCATTCTCATAGATACATAGTGATGTCTTATTATAGCTTCAAATTGTATTGCCCAAATGGTTGATGATACTGAACATTTTTCTTGTACTTATTATTTACCATTTATGTATTCTCCTCCATAAAATATCTTTTCATGTCTTTTGTCTGTTTTCTAACAGGATTTTAATGTTGTTGTTGCTGTGTTTGGAGAGTTTTTATATATTCTAGATATCAGTCCTTTGTCAGGTATGTGGTTTGCACATATTTCCTCCCAGTCTGTAGCTTTGTCTTTTCATCCTCTTAACAGAGTCTTGTATGGACTAAAAGTTTTTAATTTTGATGAAGTACAGTTTAGCAGCTTCTTTTTATAGATTGTGTGTGTGGTGTCAAGTCTAAGAACTCTGCCTAGCCTTAGATCTTAAAGATTTTCTATGTTTTTTCTAAAAATGTTACAGTTTTCTAGGGGCGCCTGGGTGGCGCAGTCGGTTAAGCGTCCGACTTCAGCCAGGTCACCATCTCGCGGTCCGTGAGTTCGAGCCCCGCGTCAGGCTCTGGGCTGATGGCCCAGAGCCTGGAGCCTGTTTCTGATTCTGTGTCTCCCTCTCTCTCTGCCCCTCCCCCGTTCATGCTCTGTCTCTCTCTGTCCCAAAAGTAAATAAACGTTTGAAAAAAAAAATTTTTTTTTAAATGTTACAGTTTTCTGTTTTACATTTAAGCCTGTGATCTCATTTTATTTATTTATTTATTTTTTGTATAAGGTATAAGACAAAAGACTAAGTTCTTTCTTTTCCTTTCCCTCCTCCCCTTCCTCCTCCTTTCCCTCATCCTGCTTTCCCCCTTCCTTTTCCTTGTCCTCCTCCCCTTCTTCCTCCTCTTCTTCTCCTCCTCCTCCTTTTTCTCTCTCTTTCTGTCTATGGATGTTCAATTGCTTTAATACCATTTGTTAGGAAAACTATCTTTCCTCCATTGAATTGTTTTTGTAGCTTTGTCAAAAATCGATTTACCATATTTGTGTGGGTTTATTTCTGTGTTTACTATGTAATAAGTCTTGAAATCAGGTAGGTTGGCTCCTCTCACTTTATTCTTTTTTATTTTGAAAAATTTTTACAACACAAATTTTAGAATACTTTTGCTTATATCTACAAATATTGTTTTTAGGATTTTGCTAAAAATGATATTAAGCTTACATATCAATTTTGGGAAGAATTAACATCTTAATTATGTCTTAACTATAGTATGTCTCCCTATTTATTTAAACCTTTGATTTCTTTCATCAGCATTGGGTAGTTTTCAGTATAAATCCTATACATGTATTGCTAGATTTATACCTGAGTATATCATATTTTGAGCAATTGTAAATTTTACTGTGTTTTTAATTTAGGTGTCTGTGTGCTTTCTGCCAGTATAGAAATAAAATAGACTTTTGTATATTTGCTTTGTATCCTGTGACCTGGGTGGACTCAGTAGGTCTTGCAGTCTTTTTGTAGATTACTTGAAATTTTCTATGTAGATCATGATGTCATCTGCAAATAGGGACAGTTTTATTTCTTCATTCCTGAAATGTATGCTTTTAATTTCCTCTTTTTGCCTTATTGTATTGACTAGAACTTCAAGCACTATGTTGAATAAGAGTAATAAGAGGGGACATCCTTGCCTTGTTCCTGATATTAGGGGGAAACTATTTAATCTTTAACCATTAAGTATAATATTAGCTATAGGGTTTTCTTAGATGCTTTTTATCAAGCTAAGGAAACTCTTCTCTATTTCTATTTTTATAAGAGTTTTTAACATGAGTAAGTTTTAAATTTCGTCTAATTTGCTATATCAATTGATATGATCATGTGATTTTTCTTCTTTGGCCTCTTAATGTGGTAGAATATATTGTTGTTTTCTCTTTTTGTAATGTTTTTATATGGTTTTTGGCGCCAAGGTAACATTAGTTTTGTAAAATGAGTTGGGAAGTGTTCCCTTCTCTTCTATTTTCTGCAAGAGATTTTGTAGAATTGGCTTTTCTTCTTACTTATACAGTTGGTAAAATTCTCCAGTGAAAACATCCAGGTGTGGGGATTTCTTTCTTGGGGAGTTTTAAATTATGAATTTGGTTTCTTCAGTCTTTTAATTGGTATATTTATATTTAATACAATTATTGATAAGTTAGGACCTAAGTCTGCCATTTTACTTTTTGTTTTTGGTTTGTTTTCTCAGTTTTTCATTTCTGTGTTTTTGTTCCCTACCTTCCTGAAGGTTACTTGAATATTTTTTAGAATTCAATTTATTTCTCTAGAGTATTTTTTATGTATCTCTTCATGTAACTTTAAAAAAAGCTTTTCATATGATTAGGTATTCTATTATATATGCATAACATCATGGTTTACTGATGTAATTTTACCAATTTGGGTGAAGTATAGAAACCCTATCTCCCATTACATCCCTTTATACTATCACATTTATAATATAATTGTCTTATATGTTTCCTTTACATTCATTTAGAAGTGCAAAATACAGTGTGAAAACTTTTGCTTCAGCCATCAAACTAATTTAGAGAATTCCAAAGGAGAATAAAGGTGTATTTTGAAACCCATGTTTCTGCTTGTTGTACAGTTTCATCCTCCTTGATGTTCCAAGATTCTTTTTATTTCCTTTCTTCTCAGACAACTTTACTTAGCTATACTTTTAGGGTAGGTCTGCTGATAACAAACTTTCTGTTTTCCTTCATCTGAGAATGCTTTGATTTCTCCTTCATTCCTGAAGGATATTTTTCTTGGGTATAGGATTCAGGGTTGATAGTTAATTTCTTTCAGCACTTTTAAAATGTGTCATTTCAAGTTAATTATGATGTATCTCGGAGTGTATCTCTTTGGCTTTATTCTATTTATAGTTTGCTAAGCTTCTTGAATATGTCACTTTATGTCTCTTATCAAGTTTGGAAGATTGTCAACCATTATTACTTCAAGTATGTTTTCAGCACCACTCTCTTTCTCTTCCCCTTTAATGACAAAAATGTTAGTATTTTGTTATAGTCTCACAGGCCCTCAAGTATTTTCTTTTTCTTCTCATTCTTCTTCTCCTCCTCCTCCTCCTCCTCTTCCTCCTTCTTTTCAGTGAATTTTCTCTGGGCTGGTTATTCATATTGGCCTCTTTCTTTCTTTCTTTCTTTCTTCCTCCTTTTTTCATACTGGCTAATTTCTATTGTTCTGTCATATGGTTCATTGGTTCTTTCCCCTGTCCCCTCTATTTTGCTCCTAGGCCCATCTCCCGAGCTTTCTATTTCAGTTGTTATATTTTTAATTTCTAAAATTTACATTTTCTTATACCTTCTATTTCCTTGCTGTGGACTTTTTTTTTTTTTTAATCCTTACTCATTAGTATTTCTGGGTTTCTGACTTTTTCAGCTTTTAGTCTGGGATATATAAAACAAAGAAAATCCAGATAACTTACTGCTGTCTTGTTCCTTGGATCTTGATTTCCATAGGCAGACTGACTTCTTCTATCTTTCAAAGTCTATTTATGTTTGCTTTATATATAATTTCAATGGCTTTTAGTTATACTTAGTGGGAAGAATAGAGAAAGACATGTCTACTCCATCTTCCCAGAAGTGGGATCCCAGGTCTATCTTTTTTATTCACTACAAAATTTTGGAAAATATCCTGGAGTGTTTTATAATAAGGGTAATCACTAGGCATAGAATCAGAGAATGCTGAGAATGCTGAGAATGCCTAGAGGTCACAAACAACATTTGGAAATAACTTAGATATCAAAATCACATTAAGAAAGTTACTGCTGTGTTAGGAAACAGAAACATCTAGCTCCCCCTAAAATAAAAGATATACCATCACCACCATGTGTTGGTTAATCTGCCAACTTGTTCACTGGTTCTGAGACAGATCCTACATACCTACTATATTTTTTGTCTCTGTCTTTTTTTTTCCTCCTGAGGCCCACTTTGCATTCAGGCACCCTTAATATCTTCTCTGGATCATAGGAAATGATGGTTATAATAAAATTATTTATGCAAAGTTGTTCATGACTTAATATATTATTCTCCCAGTAATATTTGCATTTTATAGGAGGGATATCACAAAATGGGCAATGTTCACCAAAAGAAAGAACCTCATACAATATGCTTTCCAACACCCAACAGTATGTGGAAGATTCTGTGAAGGGAGAAAAGATTTACCAGAATTCTTCAAATTACCAGAAACTGATAATCATCTTATCATTTCACTATCCCTGTAGACTGATGTTCATTATTTTTCAAAGATAAGGCTGTTAGTAAATATCTCTACTTTCTGTATATATTCATGAAGACTCTATATGTGAAAAGTGTATGTGTAAGGACGTGAGTACATTATATTCTTCTTGATCAATAAAATCTGGCTTATGGCAAGAGAAGAGAGATTGGTTGCACATGGGAACAGAGTGGCCAGGCTATTCTGACTTTAGAGTTTCTTCTTCCCATGGAAATCCAGCATAGCAATTAAGAGTATGGCTCAGTTTAGTGAGGCCTGGTCAGATCCCTGCTCTGCCTTTTACTGTTAGTATTGCTTCAGTGACTTTCTAAACCCTAGTTTTATCATCTATAAAGTAGAGTAATATTATCTATCCTCTCTAAGATAATTCATGTAAAGTGCTGAGCATGGTGCCAGAAACATGGTACAGATTCAGTAAGTGTTAGGTATTAGGAGTTAAAATCTTTGACTTAATAAGGTAATTTTCCCTTAAGAGGCACAGATTTGTCTGCCACTCTGGAGACAGGACATCAGTGTTGTATCGACTTCCTCAAAAAATGCTCTGAAGAAGGAGAGGCTAAGAACCTAAGGTGATGTGAGAGAAGCTTGTGATCACATGAAGATCAAGTCCACCTGCTTGTGCACCAATCACCTCTTACCTTCTCTGAAGATTGGATTTAGATATACGCATCCTTTATAGTTTTGAAAGCTCTGGAACTACCATAGGTAACATGTCTTGCATCTCTCTCCTAATCACACTGTCATTGTTTTAAGCCATTTAGAAAGGAGAGAGGTATAGTGAAGGATTGATCAAAACATGTTAGGGATAAGTGGAAAATGCCTGAATGGCAAGAATTTTCCTTGAGCTGGTAATTTTGTAGACATGAACCAATTTGTCAAAGTTGGAAATAAAGCAGTTTTATTGCTTTAGCCACACCCTATACTTACAGGAAAAGAAGCACACACCTTTTAATGTCTCCATTGCCAAATCCTGGATATCAGATAAACTTAGTCATGGCCTTATTAACAAATTAGGTTAATCTGGGCTCCAAAGGCAACAATGTTGCTGTTTCATTCAAATATAGAATTGTGATAAAACAAAAAAAGCGTGCTGTACATGTCCAGGACTCTGTAATGTCTATGAGTGAAGGGTGATTCACAGCACTCCCCTTAACCTCAGGTTAAAGTGAGGAGAGCAGTGAAACCCATATATGAGAAGCCCCCCAACCATACTTAGATTGGCTTGAGTCTCTCAGAATTATTAGGTGTCCAGGAACTCCATGTTTGTACATTTTGTAACCTCAGATAGCTATGCCCAGCATAGCATATAGTATTTAAAAGACACAAAATATTTTTGAGTTGAATTTGATGAAATTGAGTTAAATGGAAAAGAAACTAAAACTTGAAATCTCATTTCCTCTGGAAGAAGAAGAAGAAACAGAGATAATCAACTTTATTTTGAGGACCTATCAAGAGGAGAGGGTAGTACAGGTGGCAGGATAATATGTTATTCTAAAGAATAGAGGCACATGAGGAGTTTGTCCATGTCATAATCCCCAAGACTGGACCACCTAGTTGGAGAATGAGCATGACTCCAGCAATGTGATTCCTTTACCTTATTTAGGGGAGAAGCAAGTACAAGAGGTAAGGATGTGGAAAGAAAAGCTAGTTTTAGCTGTCACTGAGCACCCACAATGTGGCCAATATCATGTTCATTGGTTTAAAAAGATTCTCATTTCCTTTCACAATCTTTCAAGTCAAGCTTTGGAGTGCAGTGATACTGCATTTGCACTTCTAGTCCTAGAGAGCATCAATGTCTGACAGAATAATATGTTATTTTTCAATGAATATGCATTTTAATAGTGACCAAAGAAGTTGTGTAAAAGTGTGATATCACAAAATCTTATGTATCTATCTATATTTAACATCTACTTACCCAGCTGCCCATCTATCATCTATATATCTATTATCTACCTACCTACCTACTTTTTGCTATTTATTATCTATCTATCTATCTATCTATCTATCTATCTATCATCTATCAAGAGAAGTAGTTAGAAGAGGAAGAGACAGCATGTACTCAGAGTGCTGAAGTGCCCTCACTCAGTGGTGCTTAACTTCATCTACACACATTGTTGATCTTCCCATTTTACCCTGAGGGTAACATCTGACTAGAAAATCCTATTAATGAAAAACAGTTGTGATATACTGACTCAAGGTAGATGCTGGTTATATGTACTTAATCTTATCTTCCTTTATCACTCTGCCCACTTTTTTTTTTTTTCTTTTTCCTCTCTACATTCCCACAGTTATTTTCATGAGACTGATGCTGACACAGTCAGGATACCTTCCTTATGCTACTCCAAGGTCAAGAATCAATTTGGGCTTTGTTTTCCCATGCAGTTATTATTGGGATTGCAGCCAGGCATTTTGGTGAGTGTAAACTAGAAGAATCTAGTGGAGATTACACTTACAAATGTATGTATCATTTTCAACTTTTTATAAGGCCATCAGCATTTCAATGCCTAAATTGGTTATTTATATATTGATACTACTGGGGCCCAGGAGGAAACCTCAATTAAGATTCTAGGCCTGTAAATTTACCACTTTCAGAAACACCCTTCTGGACCTTGGGAGCTCCTTTTCTGGCAGAGATTTGACCCCTCAAGGACTGCCTGTGCAGTTGCTATACTGCAGAGAGAGGGGTGGGTGAGCTGATTCTGGTTCTGAGGCTGGGTGCTTTCTTTCTGTGCCCCTTCCCCTAGAATTATCTTTTAGCCAAGTCCTGCCAGTCCACATGGATTCCCCATCTGCTGACTTCCTTCCCATCACCCTTCTTAAACTCTATCAGTATCCTCCTGATGAGAGTTCTTTGTTTGCCAGACCATGCTTTATTCTTCTTATTCTTCCCCAGCAACTGACATAGGCTTAGCCCACACCAGATGCTCCATAAAATGAATAAATGAAGGAAGGAATGACATGACTTTATAAGATAATCTTTTCTACTGTCTGTTTAGATACATCCAGTGATGGGCCCTCATTAGCTCCAAAAGGCAGCACTTTCATCTTGGAATTGCTTTAATGTTCTCAATTTGGAAACATACGTGGTCACCCTACAATTTGCACCATTTCCCCCTTTGCTTTACCCTTTTGAAACCATAGAGACCTAGAAGCCTCTTATAAACTTATATACACACAATCCCCTGATCTAAATCATATTTTTTCAGGTTAAACAACTTTAGCTCATAGAATGTGGTTTTCAGATGCTTTATCATCCACAGCCCCTCTCTTCTGGAAATTCTCTGGTTTATTACATTCTCTATTTAACACCCACCCCTGAACACATTTCTTAGACATGAACTGACCAATGACTTGATGTTCTCCTCTGCATCTGTCTATCATCCTAGCTACAGAGTTCAAAGAACCCAGAAAATGCAGCTCAAGTTCATCTCAGCCAGATGCACTTCTTTCCTTCTTTGATCATGCTTCTATCCTGAATCTTTTCCTAACTTTCCTACTAGTATAAACTAGTTAGAAGGGAACTTAAGCACACCTTTTCCCTCTCACTTTAAAAAAACAGATATAAGAGGTTTCACCAGTAACCAGGTTTTCCTTGTATTCCTCCCTAGGTTTCTATCCTGATGGTCCTTTCTGTCTCAAGTCAACAATGCTTAATAAAAAGGACTCCCCCAACCGCAAATGCACATCTCTATAAAAGCACCACCCTTTAGAGAAATGGAAGAGATGAAGAAAGCATTGTTAATATCCTTATACTTTTGGACAATATGGCCATCATCTTCCCCTCATATTACCATATCTTATGCTATATTGATCCTGAAAGTTGGGGAGCAAAAGGAAAGTGAGAGATTTATTCAGGTAAACTGAGTAGAAAGTAAGAGCATTACTCTTCCCAATATTTTTAGTATTTCTTCCTATTTCTCCTTCCATTTGAGCCACATAATGTCTTCTATCCCTGAAGTGGGACATGGAAGAGGAACGGAGGCTGATGCTGTACATAGTAGAATGGGGATCATCTCTGGTATTTACCTGGTCCTTTAATGAGTATTAACATAGCTCAAGATGGCACTGGTTCCTTTCTTTGTCCATTATTAGTGAGGGTTTTTACTGACTTTGTGGTCATGAAAACCCCCTTTCTATGTTTGTGCAATTGCCACTTGAGGCACAAATTCAGGATTAAAAATTTATCTTTATGCTTAAAATAATTTGTTAATAATTAAAACATTTAAAGTCTTAGATAGGACTCTGCCAACAATTTGGATCTAATTGGTAAACAGTGTTTAAATTCCTTATTTCATATGAGTTGTCAAGTTGTTTTTATTTATATAAAAAACTCCAGGCTCAGTCGTTTGGGTGTCCGACTTCGGCTCAGGTCATGATCTCACCTTACGTGGGTTTGAGCCCCACATTGGGCTCTGTGCTGACAGCTCGGAGCCTGGAACCTGCTTCAGATTCTGTGTCTCCCTCTCTCTGCCCCTCCCCCGCTCAAGCTCTGTCTCTCTCAAAAATAAATAAACATTAAAAAAAAAAACAATTCCAACCCATTTCATTCTATTTGTTTATACTTTGTTAGTAATGTCTAGTGTTACTACTTTGTGATCAGATTGTATACAGTGTATACACTTTTTCAGAAGTTACATTTTTGAGAACAGTGGTATTTTTTATGTTTTAAATGCTTGAAAAAAGATGCTCTTTATTTTGGCCAGAGTTTGATATATATCTACTTACTCATCCTTTAATTTTTTTAAGTTTTTATTTTAATTCCAGTTAGTTAACATACAGTGGTATTAGTTTCAGGTGTACAATATAATAAATTTATCCAAATCGTCTTTATTTTTGGTTTCTTATTGTTATTGTTGTTTGTTTACTTGAACAAAGACTGAGTCATAAGTTCCACTATTACAATAAATATATTGTATATATATTTATATACAATATATTTATATACATATATTTATATGTATATATATGTATATGTATACTTATATACATATATTTATATATATACACTTGGTTACTGGTGTAAATATATTGTATATATTGTATATAAATATATTATATTTCTGTTAATTTCTCCTTGAATCTCTAATAGTTTTGATTTATGTATTTTGATTCTTTACTATTCAACTTGTAGGGTTTTGTGACTATTCTCTTTCTTACAAACCATTACTTTATTACTATAAAATGTACTTCTTTGTCATATGTTTTTATTTTGTTTTGCCTTGAATTCTAATTTTTCTCATTCCAATATTGCAAACGTTACTTGCTTATCATCTGCCCTTCACCGATGCATTAATTACTATCCTTTCACCTTAAATAAACATTGTTGATGACCATCTTCTAAAAATTTGGATTTATATTTTTCACTCACTTTGAGATTATTATTTTTTAATAAGGAAGTTTAAGCAATTTATACTGTTTTGTGTTAACTGAAGTGCATTTGCTTTATTTCTTGTACCTTTTTACATTATCTGTTTTACATGGGTCTTGTTATTTTGTTATTTTCTTTTTAAAAGATTGATAGACTTGACTAATGAAAAATGTCTCAATATGGAAAATCAAAACACCTTAAGCAATAAGAAAACACAAGTGACCAACTGAGAAAAATATTTATAATATATGGGACCACGAAAAGATTTATATTATTAGTCTTTTAGAAGCTCCTCTGAATGATTTGAAATTATAGATAAAGACCAATTGAATTTTGGGAGAAGGTTATGAACAGATAATTCTTTAAAAAGGGGTAACAAATGTTCAATAAATGTCTGAAAAATTCTCAAACTCACAAGTCAGAAAGACTTATAAATCAGAGTAATAATTTGGTAGCATTTTTACCTATCAAACTGGTAGATCTTTTTATCACAATGCCCAGAGTTTGTAGATTTGAGTAAATATTGGTAGTTGGTAGTTCATGAGTAAAATTGATAAACTGAGGTGTATTTCAATACAAATATTGAAATAGGTATCCAAAGAATGAAAATGTGCAATCTATTTTCACAGAAAATTTACAAATATGTCATAGAAAATAAAATTATTTTAGAAAAAAAGAAATATGTGCAAAAATTTGTTTACAATTATATTCATCATCAATATTTAAAATTATAAAACATTAAAAATAAAGTTATAATTCCCATTGAAAATTGGTTAAATAGGGTTGCCTGCATGGCTCAGTCGGTTGAGTGTCTGACTCTTGATTTCAGCTCAGGTCATGATCTCACTGTTCATGAGATTGAGCCCTATGTCAGGCTCTGCACTGATAGATAGTGTGTAGCCTGCTTGGGATTCTCTCTCTCTAAGTCTCTCTGCCCCTCCCCTGCTCACACACACTTTCTCTCTCTCAAAATAAACAAACATTAAAAAAAAAAGAATTGTTTAAAAAAATACAAGAAATTCTTAAGATGCAACATGAAGCAGCCATTAGAAACCATGTTTAGAAGAACATCTAATAGTCATCACATATTTCATGTGAACAGTACATTTAAAAGAGTTGTGTGGTTGTGGTACACACACACATTTGAAGACTGAAAAAAAAAAAAAAAAGAGAAAGAGAGAGAAACCGAAGATTATAAATCCAATGTTAATATTAGGATATGGGGTGATATTCATTTCTTCCTTATAATGTTTAAGATTTTTGAATTCTCAAAAATGAACATGTTTTATATGCAATCATAAAAAAATAATATATTGTACACCTGAAACTAATGTAACATTGTGTGTCAACTCTACTTCAACTAAAACAAACAAATAAACAACAATAAAAACACTCATCTAGGGCAGTATGCAGTTTTTGATAAAAAAAAAATTAATAAACAGGGTGCCTGGGTGGTTCAGTTGGTCCGACTTCAGCTCAGGTCATGATCTCACAATTCATGAACTGGAGCCCCACCTCAGGCTTGCTGCTGTCAACACAGAGCCCACTTTGGATCCTCTGTCACCCCCTTTCCCCTGCCCCTCCCCCACTCATTCCCTCTCTCTCTCTAAAAACAAATAAATAAATATTAAAAAATTAATAAATAAAATTTTAAAAATATAAAACATACAAGAAAGAAAGAAAGAAAGAAAGGAAGAAAGAAATAAAGAAAGAAGAAAAAAAGACACCTGAAGTCAAAGAGATGTCAGGACCAAATGCTGATAAAACACTAAGTAAAATGGAGATTAAAAATACCCCTGTGTACATCTTATAACTAGAGGTTTGTACTCTTTGGAAAAAAATACATTTCTAAAAACTGACCAGGGCTATTGCAAAGTCCTATAAATTTACTACAGGGTGATATATAATAATCTTCACTATGGTTATCTAAACAGTCATGAGTCCCCCTAACTGTATAAGCCCTATTGATTGTCTTCATGCCCACAGGATAAACATGAGAGGCTTTGTGATATTCTCCACAGGATCTAACTACATTTTGATTACCAGCAAATAATTAAGGTCATTTCAGTATGAATTCCTTTTAGGAAAAAAAGGATTTGAATATCAGGCTGGTTGTCAATATTCACAACTTTCTTTTAAAATAATATCAACAATCTCTTTTAAATATACAGAAGTCTCCAATATAATAAGAGCCATAGTTCATTGAACCTCTACTATATGTTTTCTATGAATTATCTCATATAATTGTCACAAGCATATTAAAAACTAGTTGCCATCATTACAACCTTGTTGCTGAGAAAATTGACATTTAGCATGATTTGGAAGTGACCCAAGATTTCACAGTTGGTGTCAGAGACAAGAGTTAGGCCCTTTTCCTGTCTGTCAGTCTTTCATTCTTTGCACTGTCTCCATTTAATCAGCCACAAGATTGTTTTGAATTTTATTTTTGTGTTGTGACTTTTAGATAGAACTGAAATATCTTGATGGGATATGAAGTGAATTTCTAATTAAATAGGATCTTTATTGAGGCTATTGCTATAGAAACCCTCCAGGTTCTCATTGGAGAGGGCCTCTTGGGGAGACCTGGCTGGTTCAGAATCAGAAGTAGCTGTGTGGTTACCAGGACAAGGGCTTCTATCATAAGAGAAAGGGTACTCTTGGCATATTAGGTGCAGTCCTTGCCAAGGTTCTGATAATTGTGCCCCAGATGGATTTTTTTCTTCTCTACCCTGACATTTCTCCCTTTGGTCATATGAACAGAGGGTTGATAATTCTAGTCCTCATGGCAAACTTCTTTGGAGTAGATTAAGTCATCAGTCCTCCAGCTGCTGCTTGGACAATAACTTTGAGGACCAGGGATTCAGGCATAGTAAAAGAGAACTATTGCTAGGCCAGATATGAATGCTATCTCTACCATTTACTCCATGATTGGTCTTGGCAAGATATATAACTTCTCTGGACTTTTTTTTCCCCTTCAATAAAACTGGAGTAGTATCTGCCTCAAAGAATGTTTTAAGGATTAAATAAGATAACATATGTCAAATGTGCAGTATTAACATTCACCTGTAGTTTTCTACTGTTGTTAACCACATCACCCTAGGTATTGGCATGCTGGTTGTGCCCCATGCATTGTTATTGTTCCATATTCAATCTTAATGAGATACTGTCCACTTTATTTTTATTTATTAAAAAAATTTTTTTTTTAATTTTTTTTTCAACGTTTTTATTTATTTTTGGGACAGAGAGAGACAGAGCATGAACGGGGGAGGGGCAGAGAGAGAGGGAGACACAGAATCTGAAACAGGCTCCAGGCTCTGAGCTGTCAGCACAGAGCCCGACGCGGGGCTCGAACTCATGGATCGCGAGATCATGACCTGAATCAAAGTTGGGGGCTTAACCGACTGAGCCACCTAGGTGCCCCGATACTGTCCACTTTAATAACTTGTGTCCAAATGCCCAAGTTTAAAGTAGTCAGTTTATGTACTACAGAGACTAGGTATTTAGTCTTCAAAACATATACACACATATACAACAATACTGATATACAAGATCTGACTCAAGCAGTAAGTCATTTCTTAATAAGTTAACCGCTCATATTATTAGTTGTTTGTCATCTTAAGAAGCAAAGTTTGGAGAACTGTAAGGTGGAACTATAGGCCTAGAATATTTTGATTAGTGTTGGGAGGGAGAAGAGTCTTATATTCATTATTTTTGCTACAAATACTCACTGAGCACCCATTCTGGGGTAAGTATCATAGAGCATGGAAAAAATGAGATGCTCTCTATGTGCTTTAGAGGTTCACAATCTGGTGGAGAGTGTGGGGAGGTAGACACTCAGGTGATTATAACTCAAGGCAGTATGAGGTGTTATAGGGGCTGGAGTGGCCATTTCCAGTCAGTGCTTGGGCCAACTGAAGGGGCCAGGCATCTGCAAGGAATCAGGATGCCTCAGGGAAAAGTAGGGTGGAAACAATAAAGACCACATCTGCCAACTTCGCAATTTTGCCTCTGACTGGC
Organism: Herpailurus yagouaroundi; assembly: GCF_014898765.1. Classification (NCBI taxonomy): domain Eukaryota; kingdom Metazoa; phylum Chordata; class Mammalia; order Carnivora; family Felidae; genus Herpailurus; species Herpailurus yagouaroundi. The sequence goes on along the minus strand of NW_024412394.1, from coordinate 42,245,604 downwards.
TTTATTACTCACATATGTAAAACTGAGCCTCAGGATCTGGATGCAAACTCACTGAGGTCTTCTGTAACATGCCAGGACTGCTAACGGAGTCACCAGTGTCTCCAAGGAGGGTTCAGAAGTACAGTGTGATCTTAAAACACAAATATACTCCTATACTGGCTACATAGTTCAGTTCATAGTGCCTGTACCTTAAGGCCCCACTGATAACTCCCTGACAGACCTTGGGGAAATACTTTGTGTTTGAGCTTTGGTTTCCTCCTATTTTGCATGGGGTTAATAATATATTTTAAAGTTTACTGTGAAGATTAAGTGAGATACTTCTTGAGGTGTTCTAACTCATGCTAAGTCTTCTACAATTATTAATTTCCTTGTTGCTTTTTCAACTGCCATCACGTGCCTTGCCTTAACTTGGATGAAAGTTCTGCAGTGTTCACTGTGGTTGATGGCAATTCCTTACTGTTTATTATTTTGAAATCACAAGGTTGTCTCGGATAGACCAGGATGTTGCTATGAACCATATGTGCCAGTTGACAAACTCTGATTAATACTTTAGTGTCATGAGTTTTTTTAGAAGTTTAGAAATTTAGTGGAATTGTGTTTAACAAGCAAATAGCGTCTAAGTTTGTTTTAAACTGTTCCCTCTTTCTTTGAAAAGTATACCACTTAGATATAATTAAAATTTTCTGAAAAATCTAAACCAATTTTGTATATACTTTTTTCCAACTACTAACAATAACAGAAAGTGTTTAAAATGTTAATTTTTTAATCTTCAAAAGAATAAACAAAGATATTTCTTTAGGAGAAAGGAAGTGGGATTTTGCAGGTTGTCCAAATCAGAGAACTCATTTTTTTTTAAATAGAAAGTGGCTATTTCATATTCATTCTAAGTGAATTCAGATCCCCTAAAAAAAACCATCAGTTTTATCTGTTTTCTAAAAATGAATTTTTTTAAGTTACATTGTTCAGGGTATGTCAATTTAAATCTAATGATTCAGATTTAAATCTAATGATGTTTTACCTGTGAATTAGAGCATTTCATTAGTTCTTAAGTTTTTTTTCTTTTCAGTGCCTGAAAGGAGACAAGATTTGGTTTCAAATTATTCTACTAAAGATTACTTTTTCGTTTATAATGTTGGCTTTTGGCATGTAAGGATTCCTGAATATGCTAAGGTATAAGGTGGCCATTCCATTTCTAGATTTAAAAGGTTTATCGGATGTGAATAGGGGGCATGTTGAGATGGGGTGAGGCTATCACAATATCATTCCTTTGGGCTCTCTTTCTTTGGAAAATACTAACTTCCCTCCCTGAGGTGCAGCTCTGATGGGCATTCCAGGGTTAACACAGAAACTGGGGAATGCACCACTAGATCACCTGTGTTAATACGGAGTAGCCAAAAAGTATGCCACAAAATCAAACTGTGATATTAAGTTAAAATATTTAGCCATGCCCTTGGGTCAATGGAGTGAGACTCAGTTTACCTGGCTATAGCATAAGAAATTACAGATCTTTGTATTTCTTAAGTCATTTCCTTCTATTTAGATTGTAGGAATGGCACGTATCTGCAAAGACCCTCCTGGGTCTCCTGGGTAAAAGTAGTCTGTGTTTCTGTTTTCAAACAGGAAGGTTGTAGAATGATGGTTTTCCTAAAGATTTGGAAGGTAGAGTGCTGGGTGTGCTAATGATGGTTTACTCTAAAATTTCTATTGCCCTTGTCATAAAAAGGCCTCAAATTTAAAGTAGAAGTCTAAATTTATAGTAGGTGACTTCGGTATTTTCGTCTCTAAATTCACAATATGTCATAAAAAAAAAACTGAATAATGATTTGTAAGTCTTCATTGGTCACCATAGGACTCAGTAAAGTAGTTAGTTAACTGGCCTGTGCTGGTTACCAGTCAATGGAATTTGAAGGGATAGGCCCGGACATTAGTTACTAGAAGTATAAAATTGGAAAACATCTCCACTTGTTTACAGATCAGAAGTGCTAAGCATTGTTGTTTCTTTCTATTACAATTTGGACCTATTCCTTTTCCAACAAGTCTTTTGAGCTGCAACCCAGCACCTCCCCATAAGAGGCTCACATTCCTCATAGTTTGCTAAAGACTTTGTATTGTACTCTTTTTTTTTAACTTATTTTTTTTTAAATTTTTTTATGGTATGAGAATTTTAGCTGTTGGGGTAAATATTAGAAAGGCAACAGTGACAACATGAGTTTCCAAAATCCTGTGAAGTCTTGTTCTAAATGAGTAAAATGAGTTAGGGACATCCAAACTATTTCCTGGCTCTATTTCCCTTTTTATTCTCTTGATTTTACTGAAATACAACTACTGATTGAGAGACTGGCTGGAAACACTCAAGACTTGGTACTCTATAAACAGTATTACAGGCTGTTTGGGCTATTATAACAAAGGCATAGACTGGGTGGCTTATAGACAATAGAAATATATTTCTCACAGTTTTAGAGGCTGAAAATCTGAGATCAGAGGGCTAGTGTGGTCAGGCTCTGATAAAGGCCCAATTCCAGGATGCAGACTGCTAACTTCTTATATTATCATGTGGTGGAAAGAGAGCTAGCTGGCTTGCTGGTCTCTTCCTATGTAAGGAGGATTTCCATTCAAGAGGACTCCACGTTAATGACATAATTTCACAAATGCCCCACTCCAAATACCATCACATTGGGGATTATATTTCAGTTTATGAATTTTGTGGAGATGCAAACAGTCTCTAACAAGCAGCTTTCTGCTCCTGGTGCTTTAAGATGTTTGGGGAATGGGGATAGGATATAGTACCTCAATACTGTTCATACATATTTTCATCAGAAAATTTAAGAGAAATGAGTTTCAATTACTGAAAACATATTAAACACCACATGTCTATGTTTATTGAGGACCCACTATGTGCAAAGCATACACAGTTTTGCCCTTATGGAGCTTCCATTTCAGCAGCATTTCACTACAAATAATGAGACAGCAACTTCTTTAACCCTTCCATAAAGCTTCTAGTGGGAACCACTAGCAAGGCCTAAAACGTATCAGATTGGAGACGCATTGAATAAAAGTAGAAATATAGGCAGGACTAGAAGGGAAAAAAAAAAAAGAAAAAGAAATGTGTGAGTATATTGGAAGCCAGTCAGTGGCCCAGACCACTCAGCCCTGAAATACACGTTGCCCATTGTTACAACAGTTTACACCACTTAAGGTGAGATCCTGTTGGCACCTAATATGTCAGGGAGCTGATATTATCAGTTTGGGCCAGTAACCCCGAGTCAGGCTCAGTCGAATTGCTAAAAGAAAGCAGCAGGTTTTTTGACTGCCAGTCTAGACTATACTTTTCCCCTTTTATGGCTCATTAGAAAAACATTTGTGCTGACCTGTAAGCTGATAAGTGCCAACTGGAGTCAACTCACTTGAGAGGAAAATTATTTATGATTACAATTTGGCTGTGAGACTTCTTTAGTATTTCTTTTACTCTGAATCAAGAAGTGGAATTAGGGCCAAAAATTGCATTTTCTCACCTCTCTGAGAAAGATCTTTAGTAGCTTTACTGAATCATAATAGATCCTGTCCTTAGGACACATCCAAATAGCCCCTGCTTAGCTTTTTTCTAATCATACACTGTCCTTCCTGCCTAACTCATCTTCCCACTAAACACACTCTTGACAAATTTCCCCTTTTCTTTAAAAACTCTCTTCTGGTCTGTCTAGGTTATGTATTGGCCTATTTATTTTGTGTGTGGGTGGTTTCTGTGACTCCTCCTAGCTCAAAAATTTAAATTTTTTTTTTCAACGTTTATTTATTTTTGGGACAGAGAGAGACAGAGCATGAACGGGGGAGGGGCAGAGAGAGAGGGAGACACAGAATCAGAAACAGGCTCCAGGCTCCGAGCCATCAGCCCAGAGCCTGACGCGGGGCTTGAACTCCCAGACCGCGAGATCGTGACCTGGCTGAAGTCGGACGCTTAACCGACTGCGCCACCCAGGCGCCCCTCAAAAATTTAATGACTGAATCTGAATTTTCAGCTCTGAGCATAATGGAAATCCTTACCACAATGCATGTGCACCTGCTTCACTTCTAAGGCCCATCTGAGTTTGCATATCTGTGGTAGTTTAGCTCAGGAGACTGCACTGAGCTAGTGAGGCCTAGATTATGGTTTTGATGTATAGGTGCCAGTTAGCACACATGTCCTGCAGGCCAGACTGTACTCTGAACCCAGACAGGTACTCTGCACATATATGGCCATGGTCCTGGAGAACCAGATGAGAGAATGAAGGTATACCTGTGTAAATCTGTCATCATAAAAACAACTCAGTTGTAAGGCTCCTTGATGAGGTGCTACCGAGTGTCTCATCTCGGTAGCAACTTCTCTGCAAATAAATGTGAGTGTATAAATATGTGGTGGATACATCTGCAAGTTTTTAAAGTGAGAGCTTGACAGGTTTGGGCTAGTCCCAGAAAGCAGTCTAGGCAAAATTACCATGGTGCCAGTACACAGGGTGGAGTTTCCATAAGAGTTAGGCCACTGCTGCTCAATTTCCTGCTTCTTCAGCCATGGAAAAAAACAAGCTGCAGTTTTCTTTATAAACCATTGTATAAATGACTCTATGTCCTCAGGGGTGGTCAGATTAAAAGAACTCTGCTGAAGAGACTTCTCTGGCCATAAAGAAACAGTTCAGATTGAGAATATACCTTGTGGCCAGTTACCACATGGAAAGAAAAGAAACAAAGGGAACATTCTTGCCCTCTAGAAGGTTGGGGGAAAGACTGTGAAACACGTGAAAAAGACACAAATAAGTCAACAATGAAAACATGAAAAAATATACTTACCTAAATAGAATTAGACACATGCAGCCAAGTAGCCTCATCAATGGACAGCTTCACACATGAAGTAATTTTTGAGCAGAGTTTTGAAGATATATCCAATGTAGTAGGAAGGATATTCCTGCAGGGACATAAATGATGTTTACCGAGTAGGTTACACACAAGAGCACAAAGTGTGAGCTGTGGAAATGCATTTCACTTGTGCAATTACCTTTCTCTTAAAACCCAAACAAAAATCTGTCCTTAAACCTAATAACCTTTTGTATCTAGCGATGCCCTAATATCCTCATGAAGGCTGTACACCAATATCCTAGTTCTTTTTCGGGACACAAGGTGTATTGTATTTCTCTGCCTTCTGTGACCATATTACTTGTGTTGCCAGTGAAATAAGAAAGAGGTGTCAAGTATTACTTCCAGGAGATTTGCTGTGTTTAATACTGTTGATGACTTCGTTTTTGAAACTCTCTTCTCCCATCGCTTCATGACATCACTCTTTTGACTCACCTTTTACATCATTGATTTGTATTTTAGGTATAAAACTCAAATAAACCTCATCTACTTTCCTGGGTTTTAATTAATATATATGTAACTAGTAGGCTGATGACTCCTAAATATGTTCCTCCTGCTCCAGTACATGCCTTACACGCAGAGGCTTGTACATGCAAAGTTCATTTAAAAAGCCACCACGTCAACAATTGAGTTTATCTCTCCTCCCAAATCTGATCGTTCTTTAAAGTCACAAAATTGTTAGCTGGGAATCTTGTTGCTTTCTCTCTCTCAACAATAGTTCCCCAATACAATTTGTGACCAGATGTTTTCTGTTCTGTTTCTAAATTTCATCGTTCCATATCTTTCTTTCCATACTCTCTCCTCTATAATAACTTCTGGATTGGTCCAATTATCAATCCATTCTCCACGGAACTTTTGGAGAAATCTTTCTAAAATACAAAAAGTTATCATGTTTAAATCCTCTTGCTTAAAATCTTTGATGTCACCTCATTATACTAGAGTTAAAATGCAAACTCTTTGAGAGCTTTTAGTGAGCTATCCCTTACTTAATAGAATGGTTTCATCACCTGCCACGTATGCTTTATACTCCAGCCATGCTGCTTCTCTTTTGCTTCCCTGAACTATGTGCTTTCTTTCCTCTGTGCACTTCTACATCATGCTGTTCCCTGTGAGTGGACTTCATTCACTTTGATAATGTCTACTTTTTATTTTAAAGCAAACGAATAATTGTCTCTCTCAGAAAGACTTCCATATGCTTCAACCTGTAGCACTCATCACTCTGATTGGTGGAAGGCGATTTATATATCAGTTTATCTTCCAAAACTGTGTTTTGCATGTTGTTCAACACTATAAGCCCATCTTTCATTTGTGTATTTCCCACATCTCTTAAATGCCTGACATGCACTAGGTGTGCAATAAGTGTTTAATGAAGGAATTAGCAGCTGATAAATTGGGAAGCCTATGATTATGAGTTTTGCTTTCAACTGAAGAACTTTTGGGAACCATTACAGAAATTTAATAAGGTGATAATATACAGATGATACTTGCAGAGGGTAATAAAAATGGAGAGGAGTTGGCATCTGAAATTTAGCAGAGATGGTGTGAAGTCTGTTGTCGATAGTAAGAGTGGGGAGGAAATGAAAAGCTATAGGATTCTGGCTTTTGATTCCCCAGAATTTCCTTTTTCATAATTCTCACTGTAACTCATGCCTACTATGTTTAAAGCTGGTATAAAGTGTCAAAGGCAGAGACAGTAAATACTTTGCAAGTTCAACTGCAGGGAAGACAACTTGTTCGAAGAGGTAAACATTTAAGCCTTTAATTTTGAAGTCTTCCACAGTTTTCTTGACATTAATGGTGCCTTAATTTTGATGTTTATGATATGATCAAAGACACTTATCCTATATGTAATATGTCTTTGGTTTTCTTTTTACTTTTTTTACTAGAAAGTCTAGTTATTTTTCTTCTTTTAACTACTTTTGTCTATTTTATTTTACTTCTCTGTGTGTGTGTGTGTGTGTGTGTGTGTGTGTGTGTGGTGTGTCTGCGTTTCTTTTGTCTCACTGGACTGTCCAGAATCCTGGAAATGGAGAGGGTGATTGAGTGTGGTTGGCTCTTACCACAACCATACAAGTAGGTGAGGAATAAACTTCCCAACACTGCTTGGGCTCTCAAATCCTGTGTCCTCCCAATTCTTTCAGAGTTGGCAGCTTGCTTATCATTAGCAAAAGCTAGGCATAATTTCAAATGTTACATTGCAGAGAAATCACTCTCTCTGTCACCAGAAAAGAGAGAGACAGAGGAAAGATGACTTTTTATATCTGGAACCTGGCACTGTCAGCCATTTGAAATTTGTCTCCCAGACTGTCTGGCCTTGGCTTGGAGAAGGCAGGGTTGCTGTGTAGCACAAGGAGGTGCAAAAACAAACATGGGCACAAAACCAAATACTTGACTGCAAGAAATGTTCTGAAAGTTATAAAAGTGAAATACTACTTCCAGCTGTCACTTTATGCAAGGATTAAGTTGAGCTCAAGAGGCTGCAGAAACAAAGTAAGAAAGTGAATTATTCATTACAGTATCTATGCAAGTTGTAGAAGATGCTTGGGTTTTCTACTGATGGATTACTGGTGATCCCTTTGTCTATTCATATACATACTCACTCATTCACTTGTCTTTATGTATATATTTGAAGACATGTTGCTGTTAAGGGGACAAAGCTTCATATTCTTTTCTTCTTATAGCCAAGAACACTCTGCTCACTGGTCACCCTTTCTTTAACACACGTTGACCCTTATGGTGGCTCTCTCCTAGGCTTATGATCTGCACAAAGCATGTTGTTGAAATGAACATTATCATCCAATGATCAGAGTGTAAGTCCATTAAACACAGTTAAGTGCATATTAAGACTTTTTGATTGGTAAGAGGGTGCTTAGACAGATATGTTCCAACCATTGTCTTCTAGACGTTGATATCCATAATGTACAGCTCTTCTTCATAGTGGTCTATCAGAGGTACCACTCACTGGCTCAATGTCCATACATGGATTAGAAACATGTCATCATCCATGCCTATACATGATCACAGCCAGTGTCAGTGTCTGGGAGTCTTTCCATTGACTCAGTTTTTCCCCATCTCAAGGCCACTTCAGAAGCATGCAGCAGAGACATAGATGGTGAATTAGCCACATACTTTGCACTGCCCCAATCCTATATCTAATTTTCATTTTTAACATGGAAGTTGTTGCCTAAAACTCATATAGATGTTTTATTAGTTTTCAGGGGACTGGGGTAGGGAGGACTTACTTTCGAATATTATTTTCAAATATTATTTAAGAACCCAGGTTTTTCTCCCTATAATCTAGCTTGCTAAAATCTCATCTGAAATCTAGTATTTCTCAAACTGATTACCCTTATTAGACTTCGATAATTCACGACTGTAGGAACTTTTGAAGCACATGCTTACCTTATTCCTGGTCTCAGAGAAACACTTCCACATGTGGATTGGAGAGCCATGCACTGGAAGGAAAATAGGCTAATCTGATCATAAACCATGGAGCCCTCCTAAAACTGTATAAACACCGACAGAGGTATTTCTCAAAGTCTGAGCCAGAAGGAAGGCAACATTTTGTGAAGTATGTGAACATTCATTCAAATTCAAAGCCTTCATTCAGCCTGCGGAATTTGTACTAAGCAGTATGTCTCATCCTCTGCCAGCCGGCACCCAGCATAATATTCTGAAAAATTAAATATTTTTGCTAATGGTGTTGTTCCTTAACTATTTAAAAATATTTTCTAATAAAGGAAAAAGTCAAGTCATGTCAAGAGTAATATTTTATGCTATTCATCCATTAAAATCTTGAGTTGTATAATGAAACTCTTAAACTTTCAGGATAATTTTCATCATTCTGAGTTAATAGTCACACTGTACAAGGGCTGAGAGCTACCTCTTGTCCTTTGCTTATAGATACAATATAGTAGGTATTTATTTATTTATTTTAAACTTTATTTATTTATTTTGAGAAAGAGAGAGAGAGAGGAGCAAGGGAGGGGCAGAAAGAGAAGGAGAGAGAGAATATCAAGCAGGCTCTGCACTGTCAGCACAGAGCCTGATGTGGGCTCGATCCCACGAACCATGAGATCATGACCTAAGTTGGTACTGAGTCGGTCACTTAACTGACTGTTAAGTAGGTATTTATTATATAGGCTCTTTGCACTTTGTTTCAAGTTTTTCCTTGACACCATTAAGTTTCTTTTTAAAAATCTTTTAGGAAGAAATTATCAAACCGCATTGTGATATGAGAACACTAAAAGGAGGAGCCCAGTTATATTTTTATCACAGAAGAGTACTGTAAATAACTTCACACTCATGAGTCAGAGATGTCGTCAATGAAGAGGTTGCACTTGTGAAAAAATGGAATGTCTGTAATGTTCACAAGGGAGGATATCCATTTTGAGCAACAGTGAGGGAAATTAAGGCTGTTGGAGGATTATGGAAAAAACAGTAGCCAATACCATTTATTTTACACTTACTATGTGCCAGGCACTGTGCTAAGTACTCTCCTGACTTGGAATTATCTCATCTTCCAAACACTCCTATTAGATAGCTGCTTTTGTTATTTCCATTTTATTGCAAGATCTGAAGTACAGATGAATTTAAGTAATCAAGAGTTATAGGCCAAATTTGTGGGGAAGAGGAAAAGGTTTTGTTTTGGGAACATAACGTTCTTATATCTTGAGATTCTCATTGGCTTTATTATAAAATCACTTACGAAGAAATTTTTTTAATTATTGCTATCCATTGGGATAGTCTTCCTGTTACATAGAATTATGCTGACTTGACTAGACAGGGATTTTCAAACTTTGTTCCTTGGATCCCTAAGGGTCTTTGAAACACTTTTAGGGTATCTGCAAGTCAGAATTATTTTCATAACAATACAAAGCATTATTTGCATTTCTCACTGTGTTACATTTGCACTGATAGGGCAAAAACAATGGTGAATAAAACTGCTGGTGCCTCAGCACAAATCAAGGCAGTGGTTCTAAACTGTACTAAGGGTCATTGTATTCTTCTCCAAATAGTCATAATAAACAAACAATTTTTTAAAAAGCAGCTTCACTTAAATTGTCCATGCTGAAGCAGCATAAATTACTAAATTTATTGTTTTGATCCTTGAATATACATCTTTTTGATATTCTATGAGAAGTACATGCAAATCACTTCTGCTATCAAAGTATGGTGGTTATCTCCAGGGAAAGTACTTGTGCAATTAATTGGGTTCTGGCCAGTTTTCACTACTGTTTATCTGAAATAATGTCTGAGAGACAGACCATGGTAGTTCAGAGATGGGTACACATGTTTTCAAAAATGAACAAAGTGAGCCTGACTCTTCAAGGAAAATAACTGACAATATTTTTGGTCAATGATAAAATACAAGTTTTAGGGCAATATTCAGAATTTTGAAAAACATATCCATCGGCATGAGCTTGAAAGCTCCTAATACTTCAAGACTTTTCTATGCAACTGTGATGTCATTGAAGTGTGTGATTTTTTTAAGATACTGTATAATAACTGAAAATGACCAATGCATAGTATTATAAAATCATACATGAGTAAAAGATCCATTCAAAATGCAAGATATACCAATGGGTTTTAGTGTAACAGAATATGAAAAGTTCATTGATAATATCAGATTTCACACTGCAACTAATTTGTAAGAAATTACTACTAGTTGACTTTGAGTAGAATGGTAGAAGAATATCCATAATTCTCTGAAAGGTTATTAGAATCAAATTTCCCTTTTCTATATACATATCTATATGGGGATAGATTTTCATATATACTTCAACCAAAGTAACATATCCCAGCAGATTAAACACAGATGCAAATATGAGAATCCAGCTTTCTTCTGTTAATCCAGACATTAAAGAGATTCATATTGGAAAAGTGTAAAAAAAAAAAGTCACTCTTCTCACTAAATTGTATTTGGCTTTAAAACAATTATTTTTATAAAGACACGTTTAATTTCCAATAAATTAAATATTGATATATACAACAGACACAACAAAAGGTCTTTGGGGTCTCTAATTTTTAAGAGTTTAAAGAGTCTAAAACTAAAAAATATGTAAACCTCTGTTCTTGGAGAAACAAAACCCCATGAGAGAAGAGTTTACCTGCTCCTAAAGACTGGTAGAGGGAAGATATTCGTGTGGGAAGTCAATGAAATGAAGGTAATAACATGGCACAGCAGGGTGGCGGATCAGGGCCAGCCAGCAAAATGGGTTAGATTGTCTACGTTTTATTTTAGTTTAGTAAGGAAACTTTTCCTAAAGTGATTTTTAAAGCAATCGTACTAGCTTGTTCTCTCTTTCAAGACATTTTGTTTTTATAAAATTACAGCCTGGAAAACACACTATGTGTTTAGTCTGAGTAGGTAGCCTGAGCTGTTTGTTAAATACCAGATCTCAGATTTGTGGCTGTTCCTCAAAAATAACTACACGACACCGGCAATTAAATTTATGTATCATTTTGATTATTTATACTTTAGTGAATCAAAGGAGGTAAATAGTGGTCTGCAGCTGAGCACTTTCATCAGCATTTTTCAGCAAGCCTTTTAGATTCTCTCCATTATGAAGCTGGATACAACACACAATCTTCCCATTGAACAATCTGGAGGGAACTGTCACCCATGCTACTTCCATCCCAACATCTTCCCATTTCTGGAGTTGGGTGTTGCTGCATTGCAAATGTGCCCTTTTGAACCATGGAGGACAAGCATGTTTGGTCTCAACTATTTTCACTATGTTCCATCTTTTACTAATGATATTGTTGATCATTCAGCATTAGGGCTTCTTTAGCTCTGCATCTCAGGGTCCCATGGTATCATATGTAAATACAATATTGCACTGAATTGGATAAGCAGTCAATGGCCTGGTAGGAAGATTACTGAATAGGTGGGTTCTCTTTCACTGATGCTCCTGCTCCAGCTGTTTTGACTCTTCAGGTGATGAACATGTCTTTAATTCAGACTTGCTGAATAAACGGTATGGGTAACTTCCAACTTGCCCTAGAAGATAATCTTCAGTGACTAGGAACTGTGCATTAGATGGAAGTGAACTAAATCACTTCCAAAGTCCCTTCCCACACTTAACATTTGGTGGCTCCTGGATTGCTCTGCCCATTAAATGAAAAATAGTTAAATGACGGCGGACGGAAACATTTAAAACAACTGGGGGTGATTGTATTTGGCCTGAGCCTCCTCATCTGCAAGACTGAAGTGGGGGAAGCTTGGCTTTTCTCAGTGTAAGAGAGCTAATGAACATCCACCTCAGGACATGCCACATAATAAATTTACACCATAACACTGCTTGTCATATCTAAAAAGGAAGAAGTAATCTGCATTTTGAAGCAGACTATGGGAACAATCAGGTATTTTGGAGAATCTCTGAGTAACTGGTTTGAACTAATGGAGATAATCCTCATGGGGCTTGGAAACTGCAAAATTAACCAAGAAATAATTTAGGTTTAAGAAAGGAGTTAGATTGCACATTAAAAAAAAAAAAGTGTTTGGGGTGCCTGGGTGGCTCAGTTGGTTAACCATCCGACTTCAGCTCAGGTCATGATCTCACGGTCCGTGAGTTCGAGCCCCGCGTCCGGCTCTGTGCTGACGACAGCTCAGAGCCTGGAGCCTGTTTCAGATTCTGTGTCTCCCTCTCTCTCTGACCTTCCCCCCCCATTCATGCTGTCTCCCTCTGTCTCAAAAATAAATAAAGTTAAAAAAAAAATAAAAAAAAGTGTTTTTAAATCTGTCTATAGATCTTTGTCATCAATAACAGGAAAAACCTCCTTTATATGACTAAAAAAATATGTTTAGTATCACTGGTAATTCTGTACAATTAGGAAAAGCTGGTGGTCTGTGTTGACAAAGGTTTTGAGGCTGAACTTGGATCAGAGGGAAAAATATCATGTCTGAGTAATAATTGTAATAATAATAATAATCGTAGTTAATTCTTCCTTTAGTTTGTGCTGAGTATTATTATTCCCACTTTATTCATGAACTGAGTGTAGACAGTTTAAATAATTTTCCAGAAATACATGATGGAGTTGGGATTCAAATACTAAATCCTTCTGAAAGACTACTAGTCGCTATGACACTGTGGATAAATTATTACTTCTTAGGACCTTCACTTTCTCATTTCTAAAAAGTTTTGGACTGCATTGCTTTATAAACTCCCTTTCAACTTAAATGTACTTTTGTCTCTGAACAGTCCATTCGAATGCCTCATACTCTGGCAATCTTGCCCTCCTTTCAATCCCTGGAATATTTATCATCATTTGGCCATTCACTGCTATGCTGGGAATTGCACTGCTGCTTACATTATCCTTTTATGCATTTACATCCTGTTACTCCACATACATAGGAAATGCTTTGAGAGGAGGGATGCTTCCATGTCCCCCCACAGTGACTAGCATAGTATCTTGCACATGGTAAAGTTAATAAACATTGATCGGTTGTTTGATATGACCCAGGCCAACATGCTATATTATATTATATTATATTATATTATAAGTTGGGCCTAGTATTGCCACAGACAGAGGGGGAAATAATATGGTCATTTCTGAGTCAGTATTACCTGAGGTATGTTAGATTTAGTGATCTAGAGTTGAAGGTGCACTCTATACCAGAGCCGATGCTCCCTGCCCTTCTGACCGTTATGAATGACTGTTTATCTTTTTGCCTTCATCAACAGCAACTATTTATTTAGCAGCCTGACTTAAGACATTCCGAATATATACTCAATGAAGGCTTTCTTTCACTATTATTTTTCTGTGGAGGGTAAAATGCTGTCTTGTTTTTCCAGTTCTCCTCCTAAGTGTGATGATTTAGATGTTCCTGCTGTTAACTGGCCGCTTTTCCATTTCCTTCTAGCATTGAGTGCCCCACACTTCTCCACAGAAGCCACTAATGAGCTTCTTGCCTTTCAGTCCCAGCCCCCACCCCAACCCAGTTCATTAATAGCATAGAATTTCAGCAATGCCAGATATTCTGGACCTTATCTTTTCTCTTTCTATTGCAACAAACAAACAAACAAACAAAGGAAAACTTTTATTTGCTGAAGTCACTAACTCAGTCTTGTCTGCTTTAAGACCCTAAAATTGAATTTATGCAAGAAGCTTGGAATCAGCTTTTCAATCGGGCTGAAAGCTTACAGATTTGACCTCAACTTTCCAAATGAGTATGCCTTCCCCATTTTTTTTCCCCTCTTCCCATGTTCAGTCTTTTTCAATGGTACTTCATGCTTCTAAGTGTGCTTCTTCCTTCTTCTTAATTAATATTGACCAAGTTCCCAAGTATATGAGGAACAATTCTAGGGACTGTGTGGATGGAACATAGAAATGAAAATGTTCCTGCCCCATCCCTTCTGCTTGACTTCTGGCTCTAAATGATGCCATTCATTCTACCCGCCTGCTGGCCCCTTACACAACTTTCTCTCATTCAGACAGTGCCAAAGAGCATCAATGCCCTTTTGTCCTGCTTCTCTTATAGCCTTGTAGCAGCACAGAGCACAACAGAACTGTCAGCAGCACAAATCCCATTCCTGTCAAACCTGCTCTGCCTCCTGTCCTCTGATGAACCAGTAGTCTTCACAGCTGTGTCTTCCCAGAGTGGATTTCTGAATACAAGGCCTGACGTTTCTCCTCTCATGTTCTTCTTCAGTGCTTCTTAGAGAGGCTAAGCCGGATAGAGAGCCACACCTGTGCCTCTCAGTGGATAACTCCACTTGTTGGTCTCTGCCTCCAGGTTCTCACATACCACACCTCAGTGGAAATTGTGGTATAATTTTGCCGTCTTCTTGATGTCTTTTTTTTTTTTTGCTTCTGTCTCAGGGCTCACAAATTTCTGTACCTCATAAATGCATAGAGATAAGTGCAAAGAAAAATGAATATATTTCTGCCTCCTTCAAGCATGCATAAGTCATCACTCCAATGTTCATAAACACATGTTGAGTCTGCCTCAGTGCTCTCGCCCAGACATGGATGATGTTTTATTTTCCCTTCTTTGAAAAATTCTAAGTTTCATCTCTTGTGAAATTGTCTTGGACTTCACTTCAGATTCAAGTCCAACGTGCGTGAAGTCATACAGATGAGTGAAATCTGTTCCCAGAATCCGTGAGGTAACAGCAAGCTTTTCCCAGCCTTCCCGGACATCTCCCCGTCTGATCAACAGTGGGAAGTTATAAGTGGTAGCTTTTCATACCATTACATTAATTATGCAGGGTGGAAGCATTTGTAAGCTTTCTGTAAAAAGAAAACTAGAGATTATAATTCTTTTATGTTTGTGAGGTACTCTTCACTGCTCTACTTGCAGTTACAGATTTTTTTTTTCCTTCTAAATGTTCCACTCTGAATTTTGGAAACTTGGATGTAGGAGTTAACCCAGAATTCACTAATGGGGATTAGTCCTTATCTGAGACTTCAGACAGATAACTTTTTTTTTCTTATCACTGAAGCATGTTCATGAATGGTTTCCTTGCCTTTATTTTCCTAAACAGTTATAGAAAGTTCATTCCATTTTGCTGAATACAATACTCTTCAAAATTTTACAACACAAACATACAACTTACTTATCTCCTGGATATTATCTAATATACCATGGAGAGATGAGAGCTTTCCCCAAGGCCTTCCCTTCCATGAACTTTTGTGAATTTATTGCTGGGCCCCTGGTATCTCCAATTCCATCTCTAACGACTTCAGCTACATTCTCAATGCATCTTCAGTATCTATGGAGTATTTACTATATGTCAGATGGGTGCTAGGGATAAGAAGATAACTAAGAAATGGCTCTACTCCAGTGAAACTTGGGTTCAGAGGTAAGATGGGGAGGGAAGACATGGAAAGTGGTGACACATACACAGTTTGTTACAATATAATGTGCTCGATTTTATAAAAGGAAATTTTGTGGGGTACCCCCATGAGAACGTTTTTAACTCTGCCAGGGGAGTCTATTGGGAAAAAAGGCTTCACTTAGGATATTGGAGTTGGTTTTGAAAAATGGGAAACAATGCACCACAACCTGGACAGGAGAAGAGATTTCAGACAGGGAAGTTAATGTTGTCAAATGCTTAGTGGCCATGAATAGGCCAGACTGACTTGAAGAAGGTAAGAAAATTGATACAGGAGGAGTATAAGGTCTATGAGCAGAGAATCTACAGTATTTGACTAGCTTCCCTTTGTCATGTAAATAATTATAGATTATTCTGCTTTACTGAATTTACAGGCACAGCTTGAAGATGGGTAAGGCTGGATATACCTACTGCCCTTGTCATTCTTTTGCTCAGTACCAACACTCTCAAAATAGTTAAGAAGTAAGTTAACTGATATTCCCCTTCTCAAACATTGACTCTGGTTAATCTCCTGGAGCTCTTTATCTTGATGTAGATAAACCCAGGCCTTCCTCTTAATTATCAGTTCAGTGGTTGAGTAATCAGACTTTCAATGTCTCCCCTATTTGTATCAGCTCCCTGCCTCGCTGTCAGGAATCATGAGCTGCTCCTTTCCAGATAGAGTTGTTGTGTGCCAGCTTTGAATACCAATTTAGAGATCCGTAATTTATTTTACTTCCAAAAAGGTACGGTACTTTTAGCAAAAAGTGACTATTGGTACTGACATGTATTATATATTTTCCCCCTTTATTGGAAAATTATACTTTTACAAGTCACCTGATCAGTCACTGAATGAGTGACCATGGGATGGGGCTGGGGAGAGAAGTCTTACATGGACTTTAACAGGTCTTTTCAGGGTTTATCTGGGATCTTAATAGATAATGTGACACCAACATTACTTTTGGTAATGCAAAATCATATCCCCGCCTCTGGCAATGTAAAAACTAAACATGAAGTTTGCGCATTTTGGTTTATGTTTATTCCTTGCCTGAAATTTCAAAAAGTGTGTAAGAATTGCTGGGAAATATCTTGTATTTGAGGAATTGCAATCAGAAAGAAGGAGAGGTGACAACGAAAAACAAAGAAAGAATGTGAGGAAGAGGAAAGAGGACAGGAGAGGTGGGGCGCGGTGGGGGTTGGTGTTCTCTCTGTACGGGTCTAGACACAGGTGCCATGTGATTTGATATTAAATGTCAATAGCTGGGAGAAGACAGAAGATCTGCAGATAGACAGCCAGGAAGGAAGGGAGTAGAAATCTTTTTTGCTGAAAGCAGTGTGCAGCACTTGTGCAAATTTCCCTTGGGATTGTAGCCTTCTCTTTCATGAACTTCTCACTCCTGTTATTTCTAGTTCCGGACCATCTGATCAGAGACTACCGGAATTTCCAGCTCTCTAGGCACTAATTTTAGGGGCTGAAACAGCAACCCCTCTGCAGCTCCTACCACAACTGCCACTGCCCTGCTGGGCTGTGGGGTTGTGCCAGCCCAGGCACTCTTGCCCAGGAAATGGAAGGTGGCATTTAAGTGGCACTTAGGACTCTCCTAACCAATCCTAAAGACTCTGAATCAGGCCAATTCTAAATTAAGCTTTCTTGGGTAAATGAATAAGGACTCAAGAAACCTCAGAGTGGAAAAAAAGAGATATGAAAAGTCATACCTCCGATGTATTTCTACTAACCCCCAGTTTTGACAGGTATTAACATGATTCAGTGTTTCTATGACTTATCTTTATGCTTGGGATATTTTAGTGTTCCAGTTATAAAAACGTAACTCAATCAAGTCTCAATATTTAAAAGATTCAAATGATGATATCATAGATTTGGAAGAGGACTTTTTTTTTCTTTAACTTACAAGGAAACTGAGGCTCAAGGAAAGCAAGTGCTCTGAACCAAGTTGCATAGCTGGCAAAGAAGAATGAAAAACCAAACCTCTTGGTATAGGATAGAGTATGCTTGCCTTCAGAATCAGTTTTCTAGGATATTCACTAAAAGGACAGAAAAATAGGCTTATTTTTATATCACAGTATTTTTTAAGTCTTTCATAAAGTAATTCTGGAGTGGCTACTTGCAGTTTTTTATTTTGTTCATCTAAAGGTAAATTGCCTGGTGTCTCCCAAAACATTACCCAGACCCAGTGCTATGAAAGAAAGCTGGTAGAAGTCTATGGCTCAGATGCTCTGTCTTGACCTCAGAACAATTACTTACCCTGAACAAAATGCACACTAAGGGATGCCAGTGCCTACTGTTCTGGAAAAGGACAACGTTTGCCTTAGGATTTATACCCAGATTTCCACAATGCACTCAGACTCAGCACTGGGTCATTGGGCTGAAGCTCTGCACTGAAGCCAAGTGGTGTTTAAACCACCAGACTGAGAGCTTGTGTAGCATGGGCCATAGCCATGCTCTAAAATGTGACTCAACTGTGGTTTGAGATTTGTCTGTGTGGGGTACTGGAAAGAATGCTGCTTTGGGTTGGGCACACTAAATTCTAGTCCCTGCTTGGCCTCTAATCAGGTGGTCCAGAATAAATCCTGTAAATCCTGAGCATTTGTTACTCATCTATGAAATATCTCTGTCTTTTCTATATATAGAGTTGTTCCCACTGGGAAATAAGTTAACACAAATGAAAAGTACTTATAAATGTAATGGGTTAAAAGATGTAGATTACTGTCAATGTTTATAATATTTGAATTGTATTAAAACAGTTAAGCCTTTGTTTGAGTATATGTAGTCAAATGTCTCCTAAAAGACTTCCTATGCTAAAATACAAAGCGAAGGATCAAAGCCAAAGTCTCTCGACACACGATGCTGCAGAGGAAGATATCCTGGTTTGTTCTGTGCCTTTCAGAATAAATATATTAAATATTGTACATTTACATAATCAGACTGGGGAAGATGTGTCAATAAACTGAAGGCTCTTGGGATGTATTCACATTCTGTGTATCATTGTTTCTAAAAGCCTCTTTCCTTTTGGACTCATTCTCTTACTAGATCTTTATTTCTCAGCAAGCTCCGTAACACTAATTTCAAAATTAAAGCTAAAGAAATATTTCCTTCTTTTGCATCTTTTTCCCCCCAGTAATTCTGCCCTTTATGTTCTGTCAAGTATTATCAATAAATTCATTCATTCATTCAACTAATATTTATTAAAACCTATTGTGCACCATTACCACTCTGGGGATAGATTAATGAACAAAACAGACATATTGCCCTGTCATATTCATCGTATTTTGCATTTATATGATATTTCTATATCTCTCAATTTTTTTTTTTTTAATATCAAATTTATTGTCAAATTGGTTTCCATACAACACCCAGTGCTCATCCCAACAGGTGCCCTCCTCAATGCCCATCACTCACTTTCCCCTCCCCCCCCACCTCCCATCAACCCTCAGTTTGTTCTCAGTATTAAGAGTCTCTTATGGTTTGCCTCCTTCCCTCTCTGTAACTTTTTTTTTTTCCCCTTCCCCTCTTCTGCCCTGGTCTTCTGTTGAGTTTCTCAGGATCCACATATGATATATCTCTCAATTTGTACTGTAGAATCTTTTAATGCATTTAAGTGACCAACTTCTGATGATCAATGTTCCCTCCCACTTGTCTACCTCCACTTCCATCCTAGAGCTTTGTGGTTCTAGCTCTACTCACCCACTCTTTTCTCTCTCCAAAATCAGCTTTTGAACTTTTTTCAAGGTAAAAGCTATTAGATAATCCATCTTTGGATGATATTAGCCAAAGATGAGCAGTTCCAAATAATTATTTATCTATGAGATTCATAGGCTTCTACTTTGAATGTCATACTAATCACTAGCCCCAGAGCATGCTTAAAGTCTTAATCCTCCTAGCTCACTTAGCATTGCTGCATAAAGTTTATAGCATTTGTTAAATAGTCCATTGTGCACTTAGGTTACCTAACATTACTTGGGCCCTTACTGAGCAAAACAAAATCCATATTTGTCTTTGTTGAAAACATAATCATGTCGGGGCCCCTGGGTGGCTAAGTCAGTTAAGCGTCCAACTTCGGCTCAGGTCATGATCTCACTGCTTGTGGGCTCGAGCCTCATGTGGGGCTCTGTGCTGAGCAGCCTGCAGTCTGCTTCAGATTCTGTGTCTCCCTGTCTCTCTGCCCCTCTCCCATTCATGCTCTCTCTGTCTCTCAGAAATAAACATTAAAAAAAAAAAAAACACCTAAAAAAACTACACAATGGTCTCTCCATTGCTATTTGAAACTTTAAGTCTTTTTTTTTTTTTCAACGTTTATTTTATTTTTGGGACAGAGAGAGACAGAGCATGAACAGGGGAGGGGCAGAGAGAGAGGGAGACATAGAATCGGAAACAGGCTCCAGGCTCTGAGCCATCAGCCCAGAGCCCGAAGCGGGGCTCGAACTCACGGACCGCGAGATCGTGACCTGGCTGAAGTCGGACGCTTAACCGACTGCGCCACCCAGGCGCCCCTTGAAACTTTAAGTCTTTAGAAGACACTTCTATTCTCAGTCCAACCCGGTATTTGCTCTCAGTCAGTGGCTTCTCCTTCCACCACTTCTCATCCCCTGTCCAGTCTTACTCTCGTGCAAACCTTTTGCCACACCACATGCATCTGGAAGAACATTTCTGAACCCCAAGTCCATTTGTGGCAATCTAACTTCTTAAAGGCTCCTCATTAGTCTTGTGATAAAGCAGTTGAAACTCTTTAACTCAGTTCTCAAAGTCCTACACAATCTGACCTCTAATAATGTCCTATCTCTCCACTCTGTGTTCTCATCATGTCTTTTCATGCCTCAGAGTCTGTGAACATGTTTTCCTCTTCCTGGATTACTTTTTTCTCTCCTCTACCAACACAATATTCAGATTGTTCCAATTACCCTCCATTGTCTGACTTTGGCATCACTTTGTCCAAACAACAGCAGCAACAACACAGCACTAACTGTTCCCCAGGTCTTTCTGTGGGCTCTCATCAGTATTGACCTCCCCCTATTTTTACCTTCACCTATTACATCGTATTCTAATTATCTGGTTATTTGTCCATTTTACTATCTAAAGTATAAAGCATAAAGCTAGGAACATCACCTATTTTATGCTCTGTTATGATTCTAGTATTCAGCTCAGACTCTGGCTCTTAGTAGATGCTCAATAGTTATTTACAGAATATATGAATGTGATTTAGTTTCCGTATACACTGTTCTCTTTAAGACTACCATTAGGCTCTTAATCTATGACGTATCCAATGCTTCTTTTCCACTTCTACCCAGTAATTCTGGCACCATTGATGGTTCCTTTAAAAGCTCTTTTTCTGCACTGATAAAAATGAAGCCGCCCTCTCTGCTATTTATGGATGTATCTTACACAATAGATTCCTTGTGCTGTTTAAGTTCTCAATATGGGCACAGCTTTTGTTGCAAACTTCTGCTTACCTTTTTTTCCTCAGGGATCTTATCTATTTTCATGGTTACAACAACCATCTGTGCTTAGATGTCTTCAAAATTCCTGGCCTACTCCATAATACTCACTTGAGCTCAAGCTCTTCTCCATTGGATATCTCCACCAGGGTCCTCTTCTCCTGAAGCTTAACAGTTCTGAATCTATGCTTATCTTTTTTTTGGCTCCAAACAGCTTTCTCTCAACATAGCCCCATATTTATCAACATTCCTAATCATTTAGGAATTCAAATCATTCAAAATTCAAAATCATTTTAGATCGCTCTTTCTCCTTTTTATTGATATTAGATATACACTCAGATCAATGAATTATTTCTCTGCTTCAGTTACCTCCCATTTGAATTCCATTATCACAGTTTAAACCCCATGCTTCCTACCTAAGTTACCTTCTTTAAATATCTCAAATCTACTACTGGTCCATGTATATGCCATAGACATTCCTATATTTGCATATTCTTTCTATCTTAGAACATCCCTCTCTTACTGTTCTGTTTACCTGAGTTCTACCCTCTTCTAAAGGTTCAGTATAGAACTATACTTCATTATAAACATTCCCCAGTTGTACCAATCTAAAGAATCTCTCTCATAAGATATGATGATACTTAACTTATTTACTATGTTTTACCAATTAACATACAGTGTAATGAATATGTGTTTAAATATATACATTTCCAATTTAGTTCTCTGATCCAATTCAAGACTGGGGATTGAAAAGCAGATTTGAGTGATATTAGAAAAGGTCTTTTTCTAGGGTAACAAATTTAGATTTGAATCAGAACTATTTTAAGACAGTTAATCTAGTGTCAGTGTGATCCAGGTAGATGTGTATGTGTGTGTAATGGAGAGAAAAAGGTGAAAAGGAGGAAGGGGAGCCTGAATGGGGAGGGAAAACACAAGAGAGGCCAGTTAGAAGGCTTGATAGTAGTCAACCTAAAGGTAATAAGAACATGAATTAAAGTAGAGACAGTGGACAAAGAAGAAGATATAAAAGTGAATGATATTATAGAAGCAGAATCAATAGATTTTAACAGCTGAGGTGTTAGGAGTAAGGAAGAGAAGGAATGATTATAAGTCAATTAACATTGAATATTCATTGAACACTCAGTGTGAGGCACACTCTAGATGATGCCAACAGAGCAGCAGAAAGGCAGGCACTGTCCAAATCCTCATAGAGCTCACATTCCACAGGATAAACCAAAATTACAACCTGAGTGATTGGAAGATGATGAAGCCATTAATATAGAGAGTAAATATAGAAATAGGAAGTTTCAGAGAAAAGTTAATATTTTTAGTTTTGTACATAATTATTGTGTACTCTGTGCCACACACAATATTTTATTTTAATTACTTTGCCTGTACTAACTAATCTATATTATAATCCTGTGAATTAGGTATTATTAGCATCCCCATTATACAGATGAGGAACCATGTCATACAAGGCTAAAGAACTGAGCTAAGCTCTGTGTAGTATTAAGTGAAGGAACAAAGATCAAACAAAGGTAGCCTAGCTCTTTTTTCTTTTCCTTTTGAGTTTGTTTGACACACAATGTTACATTAGTTTCAGGTGTACAATACAGTGATTCAACTTCTCTGTAAAATATACTTACAATGCTATTGCAACATCATAGACTATATTCTCTATGCTGTACCCTTTATTCCCATGATTTATTCACTCCATTAACTGGAAGCCTGTGCTTACCATTCCTCTTCACTCATTATTATGCTCATTCCATCCTCTTCCTTTCTTTTAGCAACCATCAGTTTGTTCTCTGTATTTACAGATCTGATTTTGCTTTTTATTTGTTTTGTTTTTTAGATTCCCCATATGAGTGAAACCATACAGTTTTTGTCTTTCTCATTCTGCCTTATTTCACTTAGCATAATCCCCTCTAGGTCCATCCAAGTGCAGCCCAGCTCTTTGAGTCTACAGTCCTATTACTAGGGCATATTGTTTTGTAGATGCTTTGGGACTAATGGAGAATTTTAGAAGGTAAATGGAATGCTTAATAGAAGTGTAGAGAGAGTTAAGGACTATAGATAAACATCTGGGAATCAGCTACATACAAGGAACACATAAATCCATGAAACTAAATTACATTGATTGGAAAAATCATGCAGAGACA
Source organism: Herpailurus yagouaroundi (assembly GCF_014898765.1). Taxonomy (NCBI): domain Eukaryota; kingdom Metazoa; phylum Chordata; class Mammalia; order Carnivora; family Felidae; genus Herpailurus; species Herpailurus yagouaroundi. Next base: position 42,222,287 of record NW_024412394.1, on the reverse strand, counting down.
AATTTGTATTTTCATTTACCTTATAATGTATCAGTGACACATCCTACAGTGCTTCCATCGGCTTTTGTGTAATTACAGGTTTCCTATTAATTTCATATTCCTCTGGCTACTCTTTCTTAATCTCTTTTCCTTTGTTCACTCCAATGTGGATTTTCAAGACTCCCTTTTTAATATATCTACTCTTCTTACTCAACATATTCTGCCTGGGTGGTCTTATATTAAGCCATGACTTCTCTTATCATTTGTATGGTAAGAAACCTGAATATTCAGTCCCGTCATCTTTCCTGAGCTCCAGACCCAAATTATAACTTCCTGGATATATTCAGTTAGATAGTGAAGTCACCTTAAATCCAACGTGACCAAATGGAATTTATCTTCTTTACTTCCAAACTTCCCCTTGTTTAAAGCCTCATCTTTGTGAATAGAACCATTATTCACTGCAGCATCAACACTAGAAAACTTGGAATCATTTGAACCCTTCTCTTTCATTTATGCTTCTATCCCTCCCATCTGATAGGTCATCAACTATGTTTTAAGTTTTTCTCATATTCATCATATAGCTGATCCAGCCTTGCTTTCATTCAGTTCCCACCACTTCTGAGATGGATTTACACAATTGCCACCTAATTTGTGTTCTATAATACTTCTAGGGTAAAATTAAAGTTAAATGGATCTTGTCAAACCCCTCCTTAAATTTCTTCATTGTTTCCCCATAGCTTCAGAATGCTTCTTAAAATCTTCAACACAAGCTTCCTTATCTGCCTTTTAATTTATTATATTCATTGTCATGCATGCTCTACTCTTTAGCAATTTCCCGGAGCACATCCTTGAGTCACTATTGTGTGCTATTGCACATTCTAGTCCCCCTGCTGAGAATGTCCCCTCTCCTTCACTTGGCTGAAACCTGTCTTTGAGAATTTTTATTAAATTTTACCACCATCAACCCAAAATCCTCCACAGACTTTCTCCCCAACCCAATACTGATTTGGATGTCTTTTCTCTATATTCCTATCCAGTCCCATATGTTCCTCTATCATAGCATATACCTTACCACTCCATAATTGTTGATTTATTAGTCTGTCTTCCCTCTAGGCTATAAGTTCCTTGAAAGCAAGAACGATATCGACTCACCTTTATAGTCCTAGCATATATTACAGCCTGGGTACAAAGTGTGACTCAGTAAATTTGTTAAAAGGATGATTAATTAGGAAACAGGAAGTATTCCTTCAAAAAATACCCAACCCCCCTTTTGGAACTTCATAGTGTGAGAGGTAGATTTCCCAAGAACAATGGAAATAATTATAGAACTATGCGGAAAGACAAACAGACATTGAGATTATTTATTATTATTGGTGTTGTAGAAAGATGATCTTGTAGCATCTATAGTGACTATGAAATGCTATTATCATATAAATATCAGATCTGAACTGTAAGCTACATGAGAAGGTGGTATACATCCGTTTTGTTCATACTGAGCTCTAACACCTGGCATGAATTAGGATTAAATAAACATTTATTGCAATTTGTTGAATGAGCACAGTAGCAGGTGGTCAAGTTAGATGGAATATATCATGCTAATATTGACAAAAATTAAAATGTGTTTCTAAAAAATGCTTTGTATTGATTTTTTGGAAGCTTTTCTGTATTATATTTTAAACTTTGTATGTATGATGTCAGTTCTCCCCACTCCCATTTTGTTGCTATTTTTAAACTACATTTATGGTGTTTTTGCTTTACAAAAGTGGTTTTTGTTTATGTAGTCAAACCTTACAATTTTTCTTTTAGTGTTTCTGTGTTTCATATTATGCTTATAAGGGCTTTCCCCACAGCAGGATTGGGAAAATATTTCTCTATATTTTGGTTTTATTTATCCATATTAAGATCTTTAGTCTATCTGAAATCTATATTTGTATACGATTTATTTTGATTTAATGATTAATGTGTATTTTTCACTGTATATTAGTTTGTAACTTTGTAGTTTTCAATTTTGCCCTAGTTTGATTGTAAAAGACAGGGACGATGCATTCAAAACATCTTATTTATGGGCGCCTGAGTGGCTCAGTCAGTTAAGTGTCCAACTCTTGATTTTGGCTCAGGTCATAATCTCATGGTTTGTGAGTTTGAGCCCCATGTCAGGCTCGGCACTGACAGTGCAAAGCCTGCTTGGGATTCTCTCTCCATCTTTGCCCTTCCCACTCTCTCTCTCAAAATAAATAAATAAAAACTTAAAAAAAACACAAAGCATCTTATTTATAAAATCATCCCAGGGTAGATGACTCTTTCAGTTGGACTGCTGCATTCATCATCTCTCTGCTGGACTCTTGTGATACATTTCTTTCTTTTTTTTTTTTTTAATCCTTTTTTTTAAAAAAAATATTTATTTAAATTCAAGTTAGTTAACATACAGTGTACTATTGGTTTCAGGAGCAGAACCCAGTGATTCATACCTTACATATAACGCCCAGAGCTCATTCCAACAAGTATCCTCTTTAATGTCCACCACCCATTTAGCCCATCCACCTACCCACCTCCCCTCCAGTAACCCTCAGTTTGTTCTCTGTCTTTAAGAGTCTCTTATGGTTTGCCTCCCTCTCTCTTTTTACCATATTTTTCCTTCCCATTGCCTATGTTCATCTGTTTTGTTTCTTAAATTCCACATATATTTGTCATATGATATGACATATGATATTTGTCTTTCTCTTTTTTCGCTTCATAATACACTCCAGTTCTAACCACATTGTGGCAAATGGCAAGATTTCATTATTTTTTATTGTCGAGTAGTATTCCTGTGTGTGTGTGTGTGTGTGTGTGTGTGTGTGTGTGTGTGTGTGTGTATCTCACATCTTCTTTATCCATTCATCAGTCGATGGACATTTGGGCTCTTTCCATAATTTGGCTATAGTTGATAGTGCTGCTATAAACATTGGGGTGAACATGCCCCTTCAAAAACATTTTTGTATCTTTGGATAAATACCTAGTAGTTCAAGTGCTGGGTTGTAGGGTAATTCTATTTTTAATTTGTTGAGGAACCTCCACACTGTTCTCCAGAGTGGCAGCACCAGCTTGCATTCCCACCAACAGTGCAAAAGTGTTCCCCTTTCTCCACATCCTCACCTGTTGTTTCTGGAGTAGTTACTTTTAGCCACTCTGACAGGTATAAGGTGGTATATCTCATTGTGGTTTTAATTTGTATTTCCCTGATGATGAGTGATGTTAAGTATCTTTTCATGTGTCTGTTAGCCATCTGGATGCTTCTTTGGAAAAGTGTCTTTTCATGTCTTCTGACCATTTATTCTCATAATTTTGCCTGTCCCACTCCCCTCTCTACCTAACAATCACTAGGATACTTTTAAAATACTAGAAGGAAATCTCCACCATTAGATGATATTTGTGTCTATTTTATTGACTGCTGTATCTCCAGTGCCTTGAACAGTGCCTGGCACATGGTAGGTGTTTAATAAACACATGTTGATGCAAACAATACTACAGCCATGCTGCTTCTCTGCTTAAAACTCAAGAGCTTTCCATTTCCACAATAAAATTCAAATATCTCTCAATACAAACCCACTGAGTTCTTTCTCTCTTCAAGATCCCATGCTATTCCTACAAGAACTTTATTGTTTAGTAGACAGAAGCTTAAATATGACTGCCTTAGAGAAGTCTTTCCTTACTTCACTATTGACAGTAGATATACCTTATGTATCTTTTGTTTTGAGTTGTTTTATATCTGTCATAACAACTTTTTATAACTCTGTTTGCTTTATTTTTATTTTCTTTCTCCTTGGCCAGAATGGAAGCTTTATGAAGGTCTGCACTTTGCCTATGTTTTTCTCTGATGTGACTTTTGTATACAACATGATGTCTGGAACCTAATATTTGTTAAAAAAAAATTTAAGACTTATTTTTTTTTATGTTTAATGTTTATTTTTGAGAGAGAGAGACAGAGCACGAGTGGGGGAGGGGCAGAGAGAGAGGGAGACACAGAACCTGAAGCAGGCTCCAGGCTCTGAGCTGTCAGCACAGAGCCAGATGCAGGGCTTGAACCCACGAACCACGAGACCATGATCTGAGCTGAAGTTGGACGCTCAACCGACTGAGCCACCCAGGCGCCCTAAGACTTATTTTTATGGCAACTCTTAAAATGCCAGTGCTGAGGTTCCAATCAGTTAGCATGACAATTTTAAGAAAATAACTCATTGGGGTTACTCATCAATCAAAAAAAATGAAATCTTGCCATTTGCAACTATGTGGATAGAACAAGCGGATATTATGCTAAGCGAAATTAGCCAGTCAGAGAAAGACAAATATGACACTTCACTCATATGAGGAATTTAATATACAAAACAGATGAACATAAGGGAAGGGAAGCAAAAATAAAGAGGGGGACAAGGAGGGGAAAAAACATGAGACTTTTTTTTTAACCTTGAAAAACTATCCGATATATTCATTCAACAACAGGGCCCCCAAATATATGATGCAAAAAAGTGGCAGAATTGAAGGAAGAAATAAACAATTCAATAATAATCATTACAGATTTCAATATCCGAATTTCCATAATAGAACAACTAGACAGATGATCTGGGAGGAAATAGAAAACTTGAACAATATCATAGACCAAATGGACCTAAAGGGCATCCATAGAAAACTTTGCTGCAAAACAACAGAATATATATTCTTCTCCAGTTCATAAGGAACATTCTCCAGGTTAAATCATATGTTGCACTATAACGCAACACTCAATAAAATACAAAGGATTGAAATTATATAAAGAATGTCCTCTGACCACAATAGAATGGAATTAGAAATCTTAAATACAGAAAACAAAACAGGAGGGGTTGTGGGTGGGGGATGGCCTAAATGGAAAGGAGCATTAGGGAGGACCACTTGTTGGGATGAGCACTGAGTGTTATACATAGGAGATGAATCACAGGAATCTACTACTGAAATCATCATAGCACTATATGCTAACTAACTTGGATGTAAATTTAAAAATAAATTAATTAAAACAAAAGAAAATAGCTCATTAGTTAAAAATACATTAATCATGAAATACTTGCTGTCTTTAATTTTATTCATGTTTGATTATAAAAACAGCAATATCAACAAAACAAACTATGTTCAAGCAGATTTGATTACCTGGTTGTTTTATTTAAAGCGCTTAAGTACAAATAGATGAAATCATACAAGTAGACATAATTGAAAAAGCATTAAGAGCACTTGTTCATTAACACATAAATTATATAGATGTTATACAGAAAATGAGTGACAAAACCATCAAATGAACAGGATGATAAAGGTATTAAATAATTAAAGATGAGATGTTAGAAAAAATGTATGATCTCTTGAAAGGACAGAACAAAAAAGCATCATAGGAACTTGGACAAAATAAAGAAAATGAACATTCATTGGGAAAGACATTATAAAAAGTTGATGTCACCTGTTAAATCCATAAGTGATACTTAACTGTGTGTTGGTGCCAAGGAGAGTGTTATTTGGGGGTACAAAGAAGTCCTGTTGAAGCTGTAAAATAAAAACTTCTGGACAGTTGAGAGGAACAATTAGGAAAAAAAAGAATGAAGAAGCGTATAAACACTACACTGAATATTATTTTAAAATATAAAAGATAATATAGCAGAGAATAGAAGAAATGAAAAAAAAAACAAAATAGGAGGATACAAGAATAATAAAACGGATAGAAAATTTTTAAAAATATGGAAAGGCAGAGAAAGAAATTTGGTAAAAACTCATGTAAAATCATAACTATCCTAGAAATAGAAAATAATGTGTTAAAAAGAATACAATAGCCAAATCATGATGACTGACTGGAAGCAATGTTTCCTTTTCTGCTACTTTATGGTATGTGTCAGCTTTTAATAATTTTTAAATTGCTGTTTTATCTGAATTAAAAATCAAGCAAGCCAAGAAAAATGAAAATAAATAAATCTCTTTTTTTTTCTTGAAAGGACTTTGTCTTTATTTATTCTTCTGCTATCACAAGGTAAAAATGCAAATATCAAGCCAAAACTGAAAGTACTAATGGGAAGCTAAAAATGGTTTCAGTCAACTAACACATATTTAATGAGCTTTCATTGTGAGTTCTGTGTTCTCGGATTGTAGAGATAACAAGTATGGGACTCTGTCAATTATAACGTAATTAAGGAGTTAAGAAATAATTACATGACTTAATTCATGGAAAAGCCATATTATATCTATATTCAATTCATTTACTGATTTGTCAGTATATAGAATTTATAAAAAGATGAATAAGGCATTGTATCACCATTTGCAAAACAAAATGGCTCCCAGAGCTGAGCAGCTGGTTGGAGTTTAGGGTTGGAATTCCAGATTTACTTCCCTTAGCTTAGAATGTATGGAAATGCTTCACTTTCTTCATCTATGAGATGGAGATAATGTCTACTTTATAGAATATGAAAAAGACACTTACTGCTTACAAAATATTCATGTACTTCTTTCATTTCCAAGCTCCTTTGCAGCTATGTCTGGACATATGACTTCATTCTGGCCAATGGGGTGTGAAAAAAAGTGACTGATCTATGTAACTTCTAGTCCAAAGAATTTTCTTGCTATTGTGCAATCTTTAACTGTTCCCTGTTGAAGTGATCTGGAAGCAGAAGATCCACCCTTGAAAGTTACCTGACCCGAATTTCATCAGAATAAACTTGCATGTTGTTAATTGTGTTGAGATATATGGGTTTATTTGTCATAGCTACAGAACCTGTGCTGACCAATAAACAGGACTGTTGTGAGGTTCATATGGGATGATGCACGTAAACTTATTAGTATGGTTCCTGGCACAGAGTAAGCAAGCAATAAGTGGAAGTCATTATTAGTTACAAACCTTTTTAAATAATCTCTGCACCCAACATGGGGTTCGAACCTTCAGCCCCAAGATCAAGAGTTGCATGCTCTATCAACTGACTCAGCCAGGCACCCCACAAATATTTCTAAATAAAATTAGTTATTAAAACCTTTTTAGTGTTTTATTTTGTAATAGTAATAAATCAATATTGGGGAAAAAAAGAAAACACCTCTAGAATGTGTTGGCAGAATGTTTCCAAAACTACTTCAATGTCTTTAGTTCCTCTAATTCTTTTTTCCTAATTGAGTACACTTGATCTTTTGTGATAGGAGCTCCTACTCATTAAACTTGTACTTTCTGTAAACACAGTATATGTTTTTGGTCAGAGGTCTTTAAGGTTTTTATTTATGGATAATTCATTGCCCTAAACCAATAGTGAAAACTAGTGATCTTTCAAACATGGAAACACCCTGTAATTTTCTTCTGGCATTGCAACAACTTTGATGTTCATCTTTCTCTTTTCTGGCTGAACCTATATACACTTAAGTACAGGATCACATTAAGAAAATGCTCAGACCACATGTAAACAACCTGTGGCTAGACAATTCCTGAACCCTATGCTATGTCCAATTTTCAAAGGATGTAAGCTTCTGTGTTGTTTTCTCTACCATATATTTTTCCACAAAAGTCCTACTTACTACTTTATCATGAACCAATGTATTTGGGTATAAGTCTAGACATGCTGTGATTTGAAAGAAGTCTATCCCTTCCTGCCTACCCCGCCCTTTTGTCCTCTGAAGAGGAGTTTGGACATCTCATGCCCTGAGACATAGTTCTGTGGGTATGTGTAGGCAGTGCTTCATGATTAAAAAGATCTGGGGAAAAGATCTGGATGGATATGCTAAGGAATTGGAATAAATTTTAGTCATCTGCAGATGAAAATAAGATGAGCATAATAAGAAATGAAACGAAGGGCAATGGGGATTGAGTTAGGTCAACCAGTGGTCGGTTTTGTTTTTCAATAAATAAATTTACTATTTTACAGGACCAGTGATCTAACCCCTGAGCTATGGAGCCAAATTTACTATTTTAAAGGGAAGAAGAAAAAAAAGAAACTTTCTGTGAATGTATATGATAAATCAGATGATTTTGTAACATTTAAGTATATTAGTTGATGGAAAACAAACCCGGAACTTCTGTTCATTTAGTCAGTAGATTTTATATGCTAAATCAGGAACCTGTTTCTCTGAGCTTTTCCTTCATCTTCTTTCCCTCAGTAGTTAAGATATGAGTCACCAGGATTGATTATACAGCTGACAAAAACAACTACGAGAAGGCAGGATGAGTGGTGTGAGGTGGGGGTGAGCAACACTCATTTAAATATGGCAGAAACGTCCCCGTTTATAGTTTCTTTGCAGGAGAGTTCTTCTAAGCATGTTTCAGAGCTCAGACATAGGAAACTGAGCCTCTGTAACAAGCCCAGGACTAAGAGGCCCCATGGGATATTGTCAGGATGGGCAGACAGGCCCTGGTCAATGCACACACTGCACACTTTGACCAGAAACTTGGACTAAGAAGACATTGCTGTACTTTATGGAAGGGCATAAGCACAAGGCTGGGGAGAGGGGTGGTTTAATGCAGTGAACCACTCAAAACCAGCTGGCAGAATGGTCGAGACAAACAAAGTGAAGTTTAACAGGGGTAACTATAAAAGACGCATTCTTTTAATTTAAAATAAATATGCTCTTTAACCCAGTAATTTCTAGCTATATGCTCACATGCGTTCAAAGATACATACATACAAACTCAGGATCTTTGAAGCCTTTTGTGTAATTTCACACAGCAGACACAACTAATATCCTTCAGTAAGTGGTTGGTTAAACAGATTATGTTATGTGACCCAAGAGAAACTGGCAATGGATTATTAAAAATATATCTATATATGCTGATATAGAATGATGGAGTATAGAATCTCCTAAATGTATTGTTAGATGAGAAAAGCAATCTGTAATGCTATACATATAGTATTCTCTAATACAAAAGATAAAGAAAATTGAGTCTTCAGGGTAGCTAGGAATGCACTGTTGGGAAAGAAAGGGTATTCTAAGCAGCTAAGATGGAGTGTGCAATTAACTCAGGCATGAAAGAGCTTGTATGTTCAGGAAATAGTCAATAGTCCACCTAGGATACATAGCAAATCACCTAGCTGCTAATCTCATATTATCATTTCCTCCTCCTGAATACTGTCATGAATGCCAGTGTAAATGTGTTACGATATCCAAAAAAGAAAACAATTCCTGGTTACTTAGAGTAACACCAACACTGCTAGAAATGCTTTAAACAAACACACAGGCAGGGCCTGATCACATAGAGAACACCTTGGCTTTCAGCAATAGAAGCCATCCGCTCCTCCCAAAGTAGAGATATGAAGCCTTTTGGCTAGAGTGTGAAATCAACTTTAACCATCTCCCAGAGCAACAAGGGAATCAACACCAGCCTAATAAGTAAACAGGTACCTATACTATTTAAGTACCTTTACTACCTATTGACAAAGAAGGCAAACATTTACTCATTGTACTGATAAATACGACAACTTAAGTTTCCTCGGTAAAATTTTGAGTTAATTCTGGGGAAATTATTTGCTAGTGTGTGTGTATTAACTTGCAGCTTTACACTGTATTACTATATTTATCCTCCTTTGTAGACCCAATTCTATAGTAGATTTGCTTATATAAGGTCTGTTTTAGAATCATGGTTTCAACCTTATAAGTCTTGTGATTAAGCCAGGATGGTACCACAGTTAGTGCTGGATGTCACATCATGGGCCAGAGTGCAGAGTGGGCAAAATTTCTCCTTTGTGTCCTCCCAGTCTTTTCATACAGGATCCTGTATTAGTGCTTCTCTTCTTATGATCAGAGTCATCTCTTTGTAGGTCCCCTGTTGAATCTAACTTCTTGGAAGTTAGATTGGAAGTCACCATGGAAATCAAACTTTGGTCAAAGCTGTTCCTAAACATAACAAAAAATGTCCTAGTCCAAAGGAGTTTTTCACTTTTTCAGCAAATGTTTCTCTAATTCATTCTTAAGAGTTTGTAGACATAAGTAAATGGAGTAAGATGATAAAACTAATTTCCACTTTTTTGCAAAGGACTCTTCACTCTTGGTTTTCTTCCTCCACAGTGTCTTGAAGCTCTTCCCCACCTACATGTGGGTGCTTAATGATGAATGTGTCACTTAATTTTTATTCTGGAAAATCATGGTTTTGGGCTAAGACTCTCAGGATTTCTGGTAGCATTATTTGTGATTATTTTAACTTTTTTTTTTTTTTTGCAGTTGGCTTTATGGCCTTGGGATGCTTTCTTTCCTTCAATAAAATTAATTATGAGATAAAGATGTCAGACTAGGTTTTCTCTTATGTACCACTGGGTTTCCAAGCTCTACAATTCTGTGATTCTTATTTCTGTGTCAGCTGATATTTTTGGTGACTTGGAAGTTGGTCTCCACAATCAGACTCCCCTGCCTGTTTGGCATCAGCTGCCTGTTCACCCTGTACTCCGTGGACCTCCTTCTCACACAGGAATCTCTTTGATCTCAAAGCAGCTCTGTAAGGTGCAGAGAAAAACAAATACCAAGCTATTTCCCTTCATGGTGCTCATGGCAGTATGAGCTGTCCTAAAGAATAAGAAACCTTAAAAACAACTGATAGTACTATCCTTGAAGCAACATTTGCAAGTGCCAAATTAATTTCTATCAACACAAACAAATATGTTATTTCAGAGAAGTTTTCCAAACATAAAAGGAATAGAATGAATGACATTTTAAAATGGCTTTGATTATCCAATCTTATAAACATGACACCCAGTGGGGCAAGGGGAGGGGCAACTCCTGCTTTTACCACAAACTAAATTCTCTAGAGCTTTGAGGGGATGATTTTTATAGTAGTCCTTTGCTTATTAATCAGTCATATCTAATTATTTCTAGCATGCATGTAATTCACCAATAAACAGACCCACTTTAAATATGCTTTTTCTTAAAAATAAGGAATGAATCATGCATGGATATACATAAATTAAATTAATTTGATAATGAACATGCAGAAGCAAGAAATCTTTAATCAAAAATCACCCTGGTGCCTTACAAGTAAAAAGTAAGGACATTTTAGTATTAAAGCCTAACCAAGCATTGAATATGCATTAAATTTAGAAACTGGGATAAACAAGAATCATCAGACCTGAGTTAAGATGTGTTAATTTTTACATGAGGTACTTCTGTAATAACAACAGTTGATAACAAAGAATACTACTAAAGAATACTAGGCAAGAGCACATATACAGATTTATATTTAGGAAAGATGACTTTTTAATTGCATACAACTCCATTTACATGGGCATTCAGTACTTCACTTAAATATGACATTAAAATTGTGGATTTCACCCATTAAAAACAAACAAACAAAAAAACCTAAATCCTAACCCCAAAAGGACAACAGGTTTTTCCTAACAACCAGAGAAAATGTTTCAGTATTCTCGCTTCCTACTTCTATAGGGATTAAAAACACAGCCTTTGGGATTAGAAATATCTAACATACTTTCTGGATGACCTTAGGAAAACTCTTATAAGCATCATTTTTTAATTTCTAAAATGGGATATAAATATTTATTTCATAGAATTTCTGGGAGAATTAAATAAAATAATGTTTATGAAAGCATTTATCTTAGGGTCTGGCCCATAGTCAGATAAGTTACACTTATTTTTAATTTGTTTTATTGTTATTAGTTATTTTTATGGACTTTATGCATTCTATGTGGCTGATAGACATATGTGGGCATTCATCTCTGACTGTCCATAGGTGTCTTTTGGGTTTGAAAGGAGGTTTGGTACCAGGAAGTGGATGAAGCAAATCTGAATTGTGCTGATTGGGTATGAGGATTGGTCAGATGATTTGAGGTTGCTGGAATTTGATGTTGATTTAGCATTTTGACTGAGAGATGGGAAAGTGGTAAGAAGAAAAAAGTTACTGCAGGGAGGGTAGAGATGTTAAATATTCAGCACTTCAAAGACACAATCTTCTGGCCTAACATGGCCTCAAAACTCAACAGAGCACACCAATCAACTGGAGGTGGCCCAAGAGATAAAACTTGTTTGCCATCTGTTAGAATGATCAATGACACTTAAATTGTGTCCATGGACCAGAAGCACCAATGTTGCCTGGGTATTTTTAGAAATACAAACTCTTGGGGTTTGTATTTCTACAATACACCTGGGTGTATTGGGGCACCTGGGTGGCTCAGTCAGTTAAGCGTCTGACTTTGGCTCAGGTCATGATCTCATGGTTAATGGGTTCGAGCCCTGCATTGGGCTCTGTGCTGACAGGTCAGAGCCTGGAGCCTGCTTTGGATTCTGTGCCTCCCTCTCTCTCTGCCTCTCTCCTGCTCATGCTCTGTCTCTCTCTCTCAAAAATAAATAAATGTTAAAAAAAAAAAAAAAGAATTAACTGGAGTGCTTCTTAAAACAGGTGCTTTAAAAGAAAAAAAAGAAAAAGAAATACAAATTTTCAGGCCTACCCCAGGTGAGTGAGTAAGGCTCAGGAATCTGTGTTTAACAAGACTTCCAGGTGATTCTGATGCATGTCAAAGTGTGAAAAGCCTACTTAGATGTTCTGTTCATCAGCAAATTGGGGCTTCTCAGATGGCAAAATGGTGAAATGAACAGAAACTAATGTTATATAGGGCCTACTACATTCCAGGCAAGGTTCAGTGTGCTCTCATGTGTTTATTCCTCCCAATACTCTTTTAATGTAGATAGTTCTAGATAGCTTAGAGAGATAATAGATAGATAGGGAGAAAAGAAGAGAGAGGAAAGAAAGAAGAAAGGAAGAGAGGGAGGGAGGGAGGGAGCAAGAGAGGGAGGTAGCAGGAGAGAGAGAGGCAGGGAAGAAGAAAAGAGAAAGAGGGGCAAAGGAAAGGAAAGAGGAAGGGAAGGGAAGGAAGAAAGAAGGGAAGGAGAGGGAGGGGGAGGGGGAGGAAAGGACAGGAAAGCAGATTTCTGAGTAGTTATATAGCTTTCAAGCAACTAGTAAGAGGTTGTGTTAGAATTCAATTCCTGGTTTAATTTTGAGGTCCAGCATCTTTTTTTTCCCTCTTCCATTCTGCCACATTAAGCAATATATGTAAGAATCAACCATTTCTGGGGCTCCTGGGTGGCTCAGTAGGTTAAAGAGTCTGACTTCAGCTCAGGTCATGATCTCACAGTTGGTGAGTTCCAGCCTGGGGTTGGGCTCTGTGCTGATAGCTCAGAGCCTGGAGCCTGCTTAGTATTTTGTGTGTCTCTCTCTCTCTTTCTCTCTCTCTCTGCCCCTCCCCACTCACACTCTGCCTCTCAAAAATACATAAACATTAAAAATTTTTTAAAGAATAAACCATTTCTATGGTGCCAACAAAATTTAATTGTTTAAGCCAGAAACACACACACACACACACACACACACACACACACACTGGAGAAATTAGATATCAGTTCACCACTCTCTTCACAAATACCATTTCCCACAAAATCATTATGAACCAAAAAGTCATCCAATTCCTAAAATATTGGAATAACTTTATCAACCATGAATAAAAGCATTTGTCAAATAAAAGCACTTGTCAATGCAGAATTTGGCGCTTAGAGGTAGAAGAGAAAGTTTTGGTCAGAACACCAGGATTGATAATAAAAATTCCCAGTCACTTTTAAAATTTTTAGCAGATTATGTGTTATGTTTTCTAATATGACTTTCCAGATAAAGTTTCAGGAAGAGATTTGAATAAAATGTTCTAGCAACTGTTTCTTTTTCTTCTTTTTTTTTTGAATACTTCTTTTTTTGGCCAAAAAGAATTTTTCTTGTGCCTGACAAAATAAACAAAATGCAAACTAGACAAAGAATAAGGTACTTTAAAAGAATTAATGCATGCATGTATTTATTTTAGCTAATGCACACATTTTCATAAAATCCAAAGGCTTCATGCTAGCTACTTTAATTAGATCTATGTGTGATCAGGTAGGTAAAAGATGAATGTGTTTTGCACAAGGAAACAGAACACGAAGATCACATGGACTCTTCAGGACTCGATGCTCAGCTGCTTATTGTCTACAGCATTGTCATTGTCATATGCCAAAGTGCTGGTGTGGTCTGGGGGGCTGGCATCTTGCCAAATGGCATATCTTCACTGTGTAGGATGAAGGCTGGTCGTTGGTTTTCTTTTCTGCAGGTATCTTTGAGATACCTTCAATGATTACAGTATCCAAAGGGGAAACTGAACAAGTTAGACATCACATCAAAGAGGACAAATCATCTGTTTTCCAGTTGACTGTCATAATATTTACGTGACTTTAATCATAAGGATTTCTTTATCTGAACCACGTGGTATGGAAATATAATCACAAATTCTCTTCGTTCAATACTAGTTTGTCAGAACCTACGGATGAATTTTTCTGTGTGGTTTACTGAACTGCATCTAATTATTCTGAGAATGTTTCTCTCTTTTTTTTCTTCCCTCCTCATTGTGGTTGGTCTGCAGGTTATCGTGTTTCTATAAATTGTTTTAAAGCACCCATGTTCCCACTCCGTGCTGAAAATATGCATGAAATACAGACAAAATATATTATACTTTTATAGCCAGTTTCCCCAATTCTCAAATTTCTATACTATTTATTTCCATGGGGTTTTCTGTGGTAAGTGACAGAATTCCTCAATTTATAATATAGTCTTTTGTCGGTCATTCCACTGGTTGCCTTCATATAGAGCTCAACAAACACTTTCAGGCAGTTTGCCTTTGTTGCCACACCTTAAAAGGGGAGCAGAGATTTCAACCTCCAGATGTTTTGAATTCTCCAGCCAGCTGAACCTTGCAGATAAGGTACTCCAGTATCTCATTGTCCAGAAGACACACTCATTTCTCCTGATACAAATGTGTGCTCAGTATTTGTGAACAATCAGCAACATCATAGTTGGCAACTCCCTACAGGTCAGATGAAGGGGCAATTTTTTGTACCAGTAGCATGCCAATGGTGGCTGTCTCCCAGCTGCGAGAGAACTGGGATTTGTGCCATCTCCAAATATAACCCTAACTTTGTCCTCAACATGATGACTTATCTTATGAGTTTGGGTTAGTAAGCAAGACATCTGCTTAAAATGTCAGCTGAATTGAATATATATATTTACTGAGCTAAATATGTGGCATTCTGGATAAATAAAATGCAATGGGGATACCTGCTCTTTGATAACTCATAGTCTTAAAATTTTAGTGGAGGCAAGGCAAAGTTACAACCTATTCAGCCCCAGAACAACAGCCTGTCCACAGAATTAGTGATGATGGATGATAAGCATAACAGTAACTAGTAATGATAATCACATATTGAAAAATTACTATGTACCAGATATGTTAAATTCTATGTATGTGTGATTTACTTCAATCCTCCTCCTCCCAAAAAACTTTGCACATTACTATTTATATATTACAGTTGAAGAAATTAAAGCTCAGAGATACTAGCTGCATGAAAAATCTTGGCTATCCAGTGTAGCTGGAGCCTGACTACAGTGTCTACACCATCTCGTTTTTTATTCTGGACATAACTAGTCCTGAAACTGGCAATTATAATGTTGGCATTTTAATAAAGAAAGATATTTGGGGATATATATTGGCTAGATTGCTCTTTTATAAAGGATATGGGAGTTATGTATATACATAAAATAAAAAATAGAAAGAAATGGAAATCAGGTAACCGACACAGTTATGGCATAATAGCAACCACATAAATAGGCACATGTTATTAAGCTAACATCTAGATAATTAGTATTTTAAGTATTTTATGTGAATTAATTCTTTTAAACCTACAGGAGCTCTATAATTCTTACTTGGTAGTTAAGGAAATACCCTAGAAATTCAAGAAAAACTTTCTGAAAGGAAGTAATAACCAAGCAAAATTTGAAGCATAGTAATAATTAGATTTAAAAAATTAGAATAAGTATGTGTCAGGATAGGTTAGAATATGCTGCAGTGGTAAATATCTCAAAATACTTAAGGGCTGAAAACAACACAGGATCATTGCTCCCTTATGTTTCATGTCCATCTCAGAACATTTTCCTTACTCAGGGACTGAAACTGACAGTCCATCATCTGGAATGTTGCTAGTTGCCATGACAGGAGGAAGAAAGATAGAAAATCATACATTTGCTCCATAATGGCTTATGCTTTGATGTGACACACATTGTTTACTCACTTTTCACTGGCCAAAACAAATCACGTGATTGTGGCTAACTTCAGTGGCGTAGGGAGTACAATCCTATCATGTACCCAGAGGAGAATATTTTGAAATAGTGGTGAATGGTACTAATGATTGCTACAGGGTAAAGACCAGAAGAGTGGTCCAGACAGAACCAAGAGGTAAGGCCTGATAATGTTCCATGTGGATGGGAAATTATAAACATTTGGTATTGCTAAATAAATTGTGAAGCAGGCATCTTTTTTGGCAATGGTAGATTAAAGCCAGGTTATAAAAGTCCTTTTTGCCACCCTTATAAGCTTGGACTTTATTCTGTAAGCCATAGGGAAACTTTTGGACTGTAAGAAGGGGAATGGTTGTCATATTTTGTTTTACATTGGTTATTGTGGCTTTAGTGCACTGAACAAATTTGAAGAAGTCAAGACTAGAAACAAGAAACTCAACTAGAACAGAATTAAAATGATCAGAAACAACTAAACTATGTTAGTGACAGTAGATGCAGAGAAGAGAAGATTAATGAATATTTAAGACATATAATTTCAGGGACTTGTTGATTGAATATGGAAGATAAGGGCAAGGAGAAGGCTAGCAAAGCTCTCAGATTTAAGATTTGGTAAATATGAATTCAATAAGTGACATGAAATATAAAAGGAGCAGGATTGAGGGTAAATTGTACTTTGAATATTAGTGGATTTCACAAGATTGTAAATGTCTAACAGGTATTTGTAAATATAAGTCTGAAATCTGGAGGAAAGATCATGGATAGGGATCTAGTTTTGGAAATCACTAGCATACAGGAGATAGTTAAGATCCTGAGAGTGGAGGACAGTCCAAAGAGAAGCTCTACCGTAAGAAAAGCAGTGGACCAGGGATAGAAGTCAGAAACTCCAACATTTTGAAGAGATACAGATCAGACAGAGTTCATGAAAGAGAGAAAAAAGGAATGGACAGAAGCAAAAATAGAGAGCCAAGAAAGAGAACTCAACAAAGTCTGATGCATCAGTCAGATCCAGAAAGATGAATGAAGTCTTAAAGTGCCATTTGGAGTCGGAAATAATTAAGGTTATAAGATATACTTCTCCCAAACAGCTCTAGTGAGTATAACCGATATATGAAAATTGTCACATTTTTAATGTATATGATTTTAGGGGTTTGGGCATGTGTATATGCCTGGGAAGACATCGGTACCATCAAGGTAATATCTGTCACCTCTAAACTTATTTGTAACTCTTTATTTTATTGTTTTTTAGTTAAAAAAAAAAAACCTTGGCATGAGATTTACTCTACTAACAATTTTTTTTTCATGTTTGTTTTTTTATTTTGAGAGAGTGAGGGCCCAGGAGCAAACCAGGAGGGGCAAAGAAAGAGGGAGAGAGAATCCCAAGTAGTCTCCATGCTGACAGTGCAGAGCTGGAAGTGGGGCTCTATCTCATGAACTGTGAGATCATGACCAGAGCTGAAATCAAGAGTGAGACATTTAACTGACTGAGCCATCCAGGGGCTTCTCTATTAACAAGTTTTAAAGTGCACATTACAGTACAATTCTATAGGCACTATGCTGTACAGCAATTGGTATAAAGTTTTAGTTATTCAAGATGGAGATCTATTGATACACTTGAACATAACTTATCAGTTGATTGGTTGGGGAACAGAGTAAAGTTCAGTGGATTGAAAAGTTATTGGGTAGTGCCAGAATTAAGACTGTGAAGTTTGACTGAAATGAGAAGGAATAATAAAGTAATACATCGATGGGGTCATAGAATCAGGAGAGTTTATAAAACTGAAAAATCTTGGGCATGTTTATATTTAAAAGTTGTGAGAAAAAAGATGGCAACATCAGGAATATAAAAGAGAGAAGACACAGAGCAAATAAATGGTCTCATTATTTCTCAAATAGTCAACAACTGTAGTTTTGACAACTATACACTTTACCATGGAAGCTGAAAGGCAGACTTTAATTTTTTCAAGAAAAAAATGAATATATTACAAAGTAATAAAATCCTTATGAAGGCTGAATGGTTCAATGAGTTGAGCTACAGCTTTAGAGGCTGAAAGTTTTAATCATGACTGGATGATTGATTTTACTGCATAATTTGTGCAAGCTTTTTCAATTTCCATTGGCTAGGAGGCATGCAAAGTTCAGCTAACTCAAATCAAATTTACCTGTCTTGTTTTTCACATAGGTAATTTAAGGGTGAGCCAGACCCTGAATAACTAGGAAGAATTATTAGATAGAATGTTTGCAATAAAAAATATTTTGCAAACAAAAAGTGCTGCATACACATTTCTCAAAAACATGTCATTTTACATGTAATTTCAAACTGCTTTACTGTATGCCCTATCTTGTTCTTGAAAGACTAGTTTTGAAAGAAAATTGATAATGGTAGAATTTCAGAGTGGAAAAGCATGGGTGTTATTTATAAAGGAGTCAGGGAAACCACAATCAAGAATTTCGTTGAAGGTATTTCAAACACCACAGGTTAGCAGATACCACCAAGCCCCAGGAAAACTTCTTTGTAGCCATCTGGTTCAGACTCACTTTCTGTTATCCCAATCAGTAGCTTGCCTTTTTGAAATGGGAGCAGCCCTCTTGCTCTTACTCAGTTTGCAACCAGACAAGCATTTGGCATATTATGTTTTGAGGACATGATATGTTCTGCAATGTAGAAGGAAACTGTTTTTTGCTGCTCTTCCATACTTTAGTTAACTTTCTAATTGAAAGTTACTGAGCATTGTTCATCCCTGTCTGGTTGACAGCCTGGCAAGCTTCCTCCCAAAGCTGTGGGAATATGGCCCCTCCTCCGCTTGCAACTCTAGCCTAATCTGAAACGAGAATTTTCGAACTGCAGTCTTTTTAAAATTTCATATGAAATGCATTTTTTATTTATTATTTGTGGTGACTTTGAAAAGTGGTAGACTGAAAGAGATAGCGAGACAATGGGAAACAATATGGCAATGAAAAACTGATGTCTGCCGAAGGTATACAAAAAAAGGGGGGCAGTTGAGCACCAAGTCTTTATCATGCTTGACCCACACTTTGGGATGTAGTATCTATCACTGGGAGCTCTCTTCTGTGCTCTAGTCATCATTAGTGCTTTTCTGTTGTATTCCATGTCCTGGAAATTGTATCCCCATGTTGTACCCTGTACCGTTAGTTAACTGGCTGAGTCTTGAGCTATGACAAGCACCAGTCCTATAAAAGGCCTTGTGCTAATTATTACAGGAAAAGAATGATTAAAAAGTCAAGGCCCTTGTCCGTATGCATGAATTGTTTCAATTTACTTTCTTCTTTGGTTTATTGGTTGTGGTTACTTTTTAATTTGCTTTCTGTGGTGAGTTTTTATGTGGTTGACTAGCTGTAAAACAATTATTCTAAGTTGACTGGGCAGAGAGAGAAACGGAGAAATCATATAAGCCTCAGCTTTTATGTTTACCAAATGTAAAACAATCTCTACACTTGAAACTATATTTTCATTATGATATAAAACACTCTAACCAGTGTTAAAAGTATTAAATGAAGAATAGCTATATGTTTAAATATTAATGTTTGATCATTGAAACTTTGATACCCATTGCACACAAATCATATCATTTGAGTTCTAAAAGAAAAGATTTATTTTATTTTTTAAAAAATTTTTATTTATTTTTGAGAGAGAGAAAGAGACAGAGGGCAAATGGGGGAGGGGCAGAGAGTGAGAGGGAGACACAGAATCTGAAGCAGACCTCAGGCTCCAAGCTGAACTGTCAGCACAGAGCCTGATGCAGAGCTTGAACCCACAAACCATGAGATCATGACCTGAGCCACAGTTGGACACTTAACCAACTGAGAAACCCAGGTGCCTGTAAAGGAAAAAATTTAAAATAAAAGATTTATACTCCAGTGAATATGATGACCAGTCCATATTCAAATTGTCTCAATTGTTCCAGTAATTTTTTGCCTGTTTTATTTTTTAGTAATGTACTTTTTGGCTAATTAAAAAAATCTGGACTCCAATCACAGATTACACACCTTGTATTTAGTTGTCCTGTTTTTTAGAATTTTTTAGTGCAAAGCATTTTTCTACCTATGTTATACCTTTCATGAAATTGCCATTTTTGAAGAGTTTAGGGTAATTGTTTTGTGGAACGTGTCTGAATCTTATTCTCACGATTAGAGTCAGGTTAAACCTTTTCAGTAAGAATACTACACGGGTTCTATTGTGCCCATCCCATTGCATCACTCCAGGACATAACATATGCTAGTTTTGTGCTAAGTTTGGTCACTAGGTTAAGATTATGTCTACCAATTTTTGTTTTTATTTTAAAAGTGTCCTCTTCCCTTTATAATTAATAAATAATGTATGGGATGATATTTTGATACTGTGTTAATATTATATTGAACACACTTTCAGCAGGACTTTCAGCATGCATTGATGACCCTTGTCTGAGCTACACTGGAGACTGCAAAACAGTAATTTCCTAATTTTATTTTCCTCCTACATTTATTAGCTGGCATCTTTTGTGAAGAAAAGATTCCCTCCTCCAATACCTCCATGTACTCGTGGATTTTTAAAATCCATTAAAATCCATTTGGCCCTTCATACTTGCTGCCTTGTTCTTTTGACGTGTACTTATGATTTTCTGGACACTATTTTGTTTTCTCACATAAGATGTTCCAGGCTCACTTTGTATGTTCTCTGTCTCTGAACTGGAATCAACCATTTCTCCAGGGAACACTGGTTCTGTTCAATAGTGAACATAGGTGTTTTAAAACCAAGATCTTGGTACTAAAATGTTCATTTCCTCTGGGTGAAATTGTTTCTGAGCCCCTTTGGTTGACTGAGATAGGAAATATATCTGAGATATAATATATTTATCTGAGATAAAAATATTATTATTTTCTTTCTTTTTTTTATATGAAATTTATTGTCCAACTGGTTTCCATGCAACACCCAGTGCTCATCCCAACAGGTGCTCTCCTCAATGCCCATCACCTACTTTTGCATTGTTGGTGGGAATGCAAACTGGTGCAGCCACTCTGGAAAACAGTGTGGAGGTTCCTCAAAAAAATTAAAAATATTTTTAAAATCATAAGTTCATGATGACAACTCTACTAAAAATCCACACTTCAGGGCTTCTCCTTACCTTCCCCATTCCATATTTATACATTGCTTCTCCCACAATGAGAACCCTGAATCTTAAACCACCAATATATTTACTCATTTGTTTTATCCTACAGTACACACAAAAGAATAGTTTTAAGAATCAACAACAATCCTACTAAGTAATGTTCATGATATTATTGTTCTTTTTACCTTGAAAATATCTCATTAAGGGTATACAGTCAGAGAAATGTGTTCAAGAGTTATTTAAAAGTTGTGTTATCATTGTAACATAAAACTGAGCTCATTTGTTTCTCTTTGAATTAAATTTTAGGTTTTTTTCATTATTATTGATATAATTTTATTTTTGAAAATATGAAATATTGCCAGGGCTCAAAACTTCCACAACTATAAAAACGTTGTACTCAGAGAAGCCTCATGTACCTTCCAATGCCTGTCACTACTCCCTTCCTTCTCCTGCTGACCCCAGATAGGGAACCACATATATTCTTTTGATCTATCCTTTCTATTTTTTGTTTTTGTTTTTATTTTTTTGGTCAAAATAAACAACTATAGGGGAGACTGGGTAGCTCAGTTGGTTAAGCGTCTGACTTTGGTTGAGGTCATGATCTCATGGTTGGTGGGTTTGAGCCCTGATTTGGGTTCTGTGCTGACAGTGTGGAGTCTGATTGGAATTCTCTCTCCCTCTCTCTCTGTCCCTTCCCCACTCATGCTTTCTCTCTGAAAATAAACTTAAAAAATATATTTAAAAAAGAAAAAATAAACAACTATGTATTTATGTAGGTGTAGATATATAAAAAACAGCACATTCTTTGGCACCTTGCTTTTTTCCACTCCATATTCATTCTCAGGGGTGATCCTCATTCTTTTTTATATAGCTCTACTGTAAAACAGTGCTGTATTGTGTCTGGGCATAGCAGGGTTCGTTCAACCAGCCCCTATGGATAGACTTGGGTGGTTTCCAATTTTTGCCATGACAAATAATAATTTACAACAGTGAAAACTTTTTTTTTTTCGTAATTATAGCAGTATACCTTGGGGTAAATTCTTATAAGTCAGATTTCTGGGTCAAAAGGCATTTTGATAGATATTTCCAAACTCTTCTCCATAGGGGGTGAATGTTTTTTTAAATTTCCACCAACAATGTTTGAGATTTTCTCCACTGTCTAGCCAAAAGAGTATGTCATTAAGCTTTTGAAATTTAGGTGTATATTTTTTCAAAAGTTTCTTAGGTAATTCTGATGTACGGTTAGGTTGAGGGCCATTGGCTTGGATTGTCAGCAATTCTAAGAGACTGCAAAATGAAAGCAATGGTGATGGTAATAGTAAAGAGTATCACAAAAATAAACTGAGTAACTTCAAAGAAAAGGATTGGGAACAAGTCATAATAACTTCATCCAAATTTAATTTCTCTAGGGGCAAGAATTAAACACTGTGTGATACTTGGATTAAAAAAAATATATCCCATGCCCTCCTTAAAAAAGGTTTTGCCTGTTTGACATAATTTTATATACTTTACCGGTACATCAATGTCCCATCTGGGTTGACGTCTGTTTAGGCATCAGTAGGGAACGTTTTTAGGGTACATGGCATCCTAGATGACTCATTCAAGTTAATATTCATCCAAACACTACCATGAAATGAACTGATAGAACCTAGGTACAATATTTTATAGGTTCTAAGACAGTCTTTTTTTCTTTAATATTTCTATAATCAGTCTACATCTTATAGCTGACAATATATCATAAATAAATTGGCATCTCTTCTCTCTCTTAAAGAACAACTTCTAGTAACTTTAACACGGAGTTTTAGAAATAAAAGGGTAATTAATTGAAAGGAATCAAAGTGGCATTCTAGGAAAATTATATGCATGCTTTCTTAGTGATCTTGGGCACACACATAACTAATCAGAGAGAGAATAATGTGGTTTTGGTCAGTTTTCAATGTCTCTGCCCTAAGCCCTGTGGCAGTCTTGGTCCTTTCATTCTTTTGCCTCAGTGGTTCATCATCCTTCAGTATTCTCTTTACTCTCAAGCTGGTCTCTGACAATTGGCTATGGGGCTTTTGGGGCTCCTTCCCTTTGCTCCAGGGTCTAGTTATTTATAAAAAAACAGGGTTGACTGCCTCTATTCTGAAAAAACTTTCTCTGTCACAGCTACCATTGCATTATTTTCTCTGTCAGATACTGTGCTCTTTACCCATATAAAGGGCCACCTGTACCCTAAGGCCAGCAACAGTTTTCCTAGTTCATGAAGGATTCCAGCTTCAGCTGGCCTGCCAGATCAGTTAAGTGCCCCCGCACCCCCCCCCCCCCATATCTCCCTAGTTGAGCTGATCAACCATGACTGCTGCTAGACTGCATGGTCTCCACACAGTGACCATGTGCCATGCCTGGCCTCATCGTGGACACTCATTTTGGTCCAGGGCCCAGTCTGTCTAACATTATTAACAGCCTGGGTGATAGGAAGACTCATTGCCAGCTGGGTCAAAACCCTTGGGCAAGCAAGTTATATTCTTTACATGGTTTCAAAAAGGAAGAGAGAGTTTCTTGACAGGTTTCAATTAGAAAGACTTCATCCTAAGAAAAATCAGAATGCCTTTTAATTGCACTTTTAAATTCCCTTCGTTCCTGCTGAACGAAGATGAGAGCCAAGCAGCTTGGAATAAAGCCCCTCAGAATTTGGAATTAACCTCTTTTCACCAACAATTTTTCTATGACATATTTTTAAAGTATGCTTTGCAATAGTTGTTTTGTTTTGTTTGTTTGTTTGTTTGTTTGTTTTGTCTCTGCTGGTTCTTTTTGAAGGTACCATCATAGCAGTAGCCCAAAGTATTTGGAATATGATTAGTGAGCTATTGGAAAACACTGTTTATGATGGTATCTAGAAAAACGAAAATGCTACTTACAGTTTTAGATGTTAATTGAAAATTTTGTTTGACTTTCAAATTGTCAATCCTACTCAGTTCATAATTAACAGCAACTCAATGTCTAACTTGAATGCAAAAATTTTCTGAGTTGACTCAGCCATATTTATGAGATTCTTATGTTGTTGGTTTCTTAACTGTTAAGGAGATAAAAACGTTCTTTTGTATGTGGATTCCCTCTAGAGCCTGGCTCTTTCTCTCTGATGGTCATAGAGATACAAAATGAAGTAAGAAATGGTCCCCATTGTCATGAAGCTCAATCTAACAGGCAAGTCCATGTATAAATACATATGCATGGCAGATTAAAGGGGAGAAGAAAAAAGAGATCACAAAGGAAGAGCAACTTCCAGAAGAGTGAAAGGGGAAGCTTTCCTGGAGTGGGTGACAGGTGAGAAAGACTTAAGAGGTGCCTGGGTGGCTCAGTCGGTTAAGTGTCCGACTCTTGATTTCAGCTCAGGTCATGATCTCACAGTTTGTGAATGCGAACCCCAAATTGGGCTCTGTGCTGACAGCTCAGAGCCTGGAGCCTGCTTTGGATTCTGTGTCTCCCTCTCTCTGCCCCACCCTCACTTGCACTCTGTCTCTATCTCTCAAAAATGAATAAATGTTTAAAAAAAAAAAAAAAAGACAGACTTAAACCTGAATAGGAATTGCCCAAGTAAAGCTGGGAAGTTTATGGAAGACAGGCTGAAAAAACATTTCAGGTAGAGAAGGGAAATGTAGAAAGGACACAGGTAGAAAAAACACTTGTGTTAAGAAGATGCTGGAAAGTAAACTGTAAGGCATGGAAGAGAAAGTAAGGAAAGCAGAAATCCCTGAACACAATTCTGTAAAGCAAGAACCGTACCAATGGCTACTGAAGCTTTATTATATGCCAGTTCCTCTCCAATCAGGAAGGTAATTGTTAACTTCTTGAGGGTGGTATGCAGGTGAAGTCAAGATCACGTATAGGAAAGCTGGTTAAAAGGTTGTTGTAAGGAGTCAGACAAGCTCTGATCACTACAGAGATTAGGGCTGCCACATTTTAATCTATTTTTGTACTATAGCTCTTGATAGTTAAAACTGACCAATTCTTGAGTTGCTATACTTCAGTTTTATTTCTTATTTCTTCTTATAGCAGTATCTCTAATAAGCTATTATAGCTTCACACTTGTGTGCAAGAAAGCTAAATGCAAAATATGCAAAAACCAAAAGAAAATCCAACTGTGGGTATGAAAAAGATACATTGGGTAGGTATCAGAGGAGGCAATGTGTACAAATGCAAATATAATTGTTACAATAGATGATATAAAAGATATTTCAATAGCAATTATGCTAAGGATTGTGTCAGAAAGAAAACATGACTTGGGATGTACAAAATAATTTTGGAGGCACTTGTAAGTAAATAAGAATAAGGGCAGAGATATAGGAATGGTTGAAAATCAATCTGGTTTGTGCTCGCTTCGGCAGCACATATACTAAAATTGGAACGATACAGAGAAGATTAGCATGGCCCCTGCACAAGGATGACACGCAAATTCGTGAAGCGTTCCATATTTTATATGTTTTCACTCTTATGTGGATCCTGAGAAACTTAACAGAAGCCCATGGAGGAGGGGAAGGAAAAAAAAAAAAGAGGTTAGAGTGGGAGAGAGCCAAAGCATAAGAGACTCTTAAAAACTGAGAACTGAGGGCTGATGGAGGGTGGGAGGGAGGGAAGAGTGGGTGATGGGTATTGAGGAGGGCACCTTTTGGGATGAGCACTGGGTGTTGTATGGAAACCAATTTGACAATAAATTTAATATACTGAAGAAAAAAAAAGAAAATCAATCTGGTTTGAGCTGAAGATGCAGTTTGGGTTGAATAGATTTTTTTTTTTCCTGGTCCCAAATGGTTGGGAAATGAAGTTGAAAAAAACTACATTGTCTGAATGGGAGGGCAAGAAGAACTATAAGTCTCTGTTTGCAAGCAAAAGAAAACCCAATTCTATCTAGCTTAAAAACTGAAGGAGATTTATTAACTAATGCAATTGAAAAGTACAGACTTCAGGCATAATCTGACTCTGACGCTGTGATATTATGAGAGTTCTGGATGATTTTCTCCATTTTCTCTCTCTAGGCATCAAGCTCATTTTAGGCTGGCTTCCATTATGGTTTATAATCTCCCAGGGCCACATATGCTTCCTCATTTATTTCTGGGGTAGGGGAAAGAACTTCTTGAGCAGTCACAGACTTAAAGTCCTGAACTTCATTTCTATCAAGACATGTGCCTGCCCTTGAACCACTGGCTATAATCAGGGGATAGTCAGATGCAGATTGGCTTGGGCTAGGCTCTGCACCCACCACTGAACCAATAGCTCTGACAAGGAGATGTCTTTACTTAAGTTGGCTCACATCAATTAGGGTTGACTCCTGGTATTCTTGGTTAGATTGCTCAGCCAAGGGGGGTCAATGGGGACTGGAATCCAGCCCACTATCTGCTTTCCAAGCTTTGCACTCTGGCATTGGGCTATATTTCCTGGAAGAAGGATAGTCTTTTTATAATTCTCACAAAAGCACAGTTATGTGTACTAATAAATCTGAGTCCAACATCCATTACAATTTACATTTTTCCAATTTACATAGAGAGGTGCCTATGGATTAGCGGTAGCCATCACCCTGAAGTTGAGGGATCAATCCCAATTATTTTTGTATCTTGTTTATTTGCTTCTTCAGATCCAGGCTCTACCCTGCCATTTCTCCAAGAGTCTGACCTGCATTAATAGACTCCCTTATCCTCTGATGCCAGTTATGGAGCTCAAGGATGAGTTCACTGTGGGTAGGCTGCATCTGTCTACTGTAGGCCAAGCTCTTGCCAACAGCCTTTTCCACATGGTCTCTCCGTCTCTGCCCTCTGTCACTAAGTTCTAGTAACTGCTTGCACCTCTTGGCACTTCAGACCCAGGAGGATATCAGTCCCTCCTATGAGGAGTGGAGAGAGGAAGGGCAGAAATTTATTAATAGTAAAAATAATAATAATAATAATAATAATAAAATTGCCTGCAAGTCAAAATGGAAGGAAAGAAAGGAAAGGATAGGCTTGGTGGAGAGTGACTGACTGTTCTGCCTCCTCACCACAACAGACCAAGAGCAAATCCCACTATAAATGCTTCAGGTCCCCAGGCTAAAGGTTTCTGGGCTGAATTATGTGAGTCTACCTTAAATCAGGATGATGAATTAGGACACTTCTTTGCTCCATTCAACTCTTATGATTTATTCATTCAGTGTCATTTCTTGTATAACCAAATGTCCTAATTTCTAATGTGGGAGAGGTAGAATAGTAAAATGTATTTTCTGCTTTAGGACCACCCTACAATGTACAAAGGTATTCATATACAGCTTAAACAAAGAGAATTTGTCCTATTTTCTATCACCTATCTAATGTTCCTATAAACACCTCACCCCCACTGTACTCCTCTAGGTGGCAAGGAAAGAGATAAGTATTGTCAGCTAATGGTTTCTCTGCTTCCTCTAGTTTATAGTCTGTTTAGATTTCAGATCTCTTTTTGAGGTAAATATTCCTATGAGTTCTAAGTTTGAGTCCTTATTATGGTGGCTTCTCTCTTTCTTTTCTTCCTTCCTAAGATGGTGTCTGTTTATCCTTATGATTTCCCTTGATATTGGGAGGAGGAGTCACTTGGTCTCATGTTGGTCTTTTGCTGGTTTCTGCCATGAGATGGCCTGTCCAATCCTTGGGTCTACCCAACTCAGGTGTGCTTTGCCAGGTCATGTTTCTGAGAATGAGGCTGAAATCTGTTGCTGAAGTAAGTTAGCAGTGAGGGAATTCAGGATCCATTTATGACTGAACACATACTCTTTTCAGTGTACATTTGTGGTTTTATGAAATTCCTAGCGGCTAGCATTCAGCCTGACCAGAGTGGTATTGGATAAATTTTTGTACTTTGGTATTATTAATCATAATTTTCTTGTAGTATTTCCAATGAAAAGTCAAATTTTTTAAAACTTACATATTGCATAGTAGGTGTTTAATAATCTTGGTTTCTACTCTGCCTCCCAATCTTTATAGTTATTAACTGTTGAACAATTAACAAAATATTTTCTCACTTCAAACCTGCCAAGTCATAACATAGGTATCCTATCACACAAATGAAATGCACATTGTTTTACGAATAGTGTTAAGGCAGTAAAAAATCCTCCAAGAATTAATGAAATCCATCTATAAACTATCAGTTTGTTAAAACATAAATTCCTTGATTAGTTTTAGCATTATATTTCATATGTGTTTGTGTTTTAATTTTGTATTATTCTTTAAACACCAATATAGAACAATTCAAAGAAATTTTACTCGATTGCTCCACACAAAACCCAGTTGTTTTCTCCCAAGTCCCTTATTGCCTGTAATTATATAATCACATAAAATACCTATAAATATGTGTTTGCACAGTTACAGTAATACGGTATATACACTTTTAAGCCCCCATTTCTCTTAATATTAAGCTTTATTTTTTATACTGCTAAAGTTATATGTACGAGTTTATTAATGATACAATATTTCATCAATAAGACATTCTCTCATGAGATATTTAGGTCATTTCTTACTTTTTCATGATTATACATAATATTACAATGACCATTTTTATGAACATGATAGAGATTATTCCCCTCCTGACTAATTTATTAGAACTTAGGTTCCCAAGAATTGCTCACTAAGTTACAGAGAATGAAAGCTGGCTAGTTTTTTTTTTTTTTTTTTTGTAATTTTTTTTTTCAACGTTTATTTATTTTTGGGACAGAGAGAGACAGAGCATGAACGGGGGAGGGGCAGAGAGAGAGGGAGACACAGAATCCGAAACAGGCTCCAGGCTCTGAGCCATCAGCCCAGAGCCTGACGCGGGGCTCGAACTCACGGACCGCGAGATGGTGACCTGGCTGAAGTTGGACGCTTAACCGACTGCGCCACCCAGGCGCCCCGAAAGCTGGCTAGTTTTGATTTGTATCCCTGGGCTGTTCTCCAAAAGGACTGCATCTACACCAATGCCTGCAGGGTCCTGCTTTCCCAAGGTGGCCTCTGTTAGCAATAGTTCAAGTTTCATGAGCATGAAAGAAAAAGTTTCATGGGCAATTTTTTCTTCTGGCATGACTAGGTCTTCTCTTATCAGGAGTCTTCCTTTTCAATTCTAAGTAAGATTTAAAATCTGATTTCTTCTGCAGCTAGTAGAATTCTTTTTTTTTTTCTTTCTCTTTTTACTTTAAGCATCTTTTATTTTCAAACATAGCAAAGAAGATTAAAGTACTTGCCATGCCAAATAAAGGTGTTTTTTTTTAATGTGCAATATATCTGAAAGTAATAAGCAAAACTTACTGAGCAATTACTCTGTCCTAAGCACTTTATGTATTAACTCATTGAACCTTCATAACTATTTCACATTATTCCCATTCTATGGACCAGATCACAAAAACTGAACAGTAAATAATTTGTTCTGTGTCAAATACCTAGTAAGTGGTGGAGCAGAAACAGCAACTCCGTAACTTTGATTTCAGAGTAAACACCCTAAATCACTATGCTGTTCTGAAATCACAGCAGAAACTGTCTACAAAGTGGCAGTTCCACAGAAGACATCTTCTTTTCTTAGGAATTTAGATGAGATTGAAAATTGGCCAGAAAAAATAGTCCTTTTTAAATAAAGCTTTCCTCCTATTTATCCCACATCCTTCCCTGATATATATATATATATATATATACACACACACACACACACACACATACACAAGGACAGAATAGGGAGGGGTATATAAAACACAGAAAGGACATTAATCTTCCTTACCTTCATACTTTTCACTAATAAAAATTACCAAATAAAATATTAAAACAATTTTTGTCAACAATTTGTGAGCCAAACTCTAATCATATTCTTCAGTGGAGCCTAAAATCAACATGTGATAGGTACAAAAACAATTTCTTTTGCTGCATCCTTTTCCTGAAGTCCAAAAAGAAGTTTACAAATACTAGACCCAAGAAGGTTGCAAATGATCTATTTCTTGAAATCACAGTTCATTTTGTTCATTACTTACATGTTCTTTGAGGTTGTTACTTAGAATATAGTTGACCTCAAAGAGTTAAGTACTTTTGTAGATTAACATCTGATTCTGTTTTTACCATTACCTCTGACCAATTTTCTTTCGTGTGTAAAATATTAAGCATTCTTGTACTACAAAGGTAGGTACAAAACACAAAGAAAACAAGAACAAAAAATAGCTTAAAGAGGAAAATCATCCACGATAAAAATTATACTTTGCAGTTTTAACTTAAAATGCATTTTCTTATTTATGTTATGTTCAGCTCAATACTAGAAGCTACTTTATTTATTTATTTATTTATTTGTTTGTTTGTTTATTTATTTATTTATTTATTTATTTAAAATTTGTTTGTTTATATTGAGAGAGTTGGGGAGAGGGACAGAAAGAATCCCAAGCAGGCTCTGCACTGTCAGCAGTGAAAGTCTGATATGGGGCTCGAACTCATGAACTATAAGATCATGACCCGAGCTGAAATCAAGAGTCAGATGCTTAACTGACTGAGTCACCCAGGCGCCCATAGAAGGTACTTCTAGACAGACATTAGTTTATCTCATTCATTTTACAGATGAATAAACTGAGGCACAAAAAGTCAAGCTATGAACCTTAAATGAATCACTCTTTTCAGTGCTGTATCACTAGGGCAATCCAGTTAGAAAGACCAAGTAATAGCTAATGGGCACTTCTTAGCATATACCCCGACATACCTGATGATTGCAACGTAAGATATATAAAAACATATTTCAGGAAAATTTTAGGTCTAACACAGATATTCTGTTTTATAGTTGCTGTCTTGGGCTGTCCAAATCTGCAATTTGGCAGCTGTAGCCAATTTGCTGAAGAATCATATCTCTGGCATCTCTTGTTTTCTCATCCAGGTGGCAAAATGATAGCCTACTTCTATGAATCTACTCATTTAGTTTGCTAGTATCTAATTAGAGAAGAAATGAACTGTTCTTTCTCTCACATCAGAAGTGAACTGACCAGCTCATGGATCCTTCAACCAGGTGAGCTCTCAGTGGTGCTTGGCTGGCCTTTCTTAACTGAGTCAGCATATGTCTGTAGGAGCTGACTTTCACTGGGGCCTTTCAGGAATAGGGTTGTTTGAAAAGTTGGCCTCACGATCAATGGAGGAAAATGCTAGGGATTCTAGCTGCTAGTGGAGTTACTGGCAAGCTATGGCTAATGAGACATGGGTTTTGTTGTTGTTGTTGTTTTGTTATTGCTTTAAATTTTTGCTTTCTGTCCAGCCCAATTTGGCTAAGTTTTTGTAGACTCAGCTTCAATATCTCTTATGAAATCTCTATTGTGATATTCTGGCAAAGTTGTATTTTATGCTTAACTTTCTTTGTGCTTAGTTAAATGGTTGGGCCAGTAAATCATTTAACTAAGGATCATTTTTATCTTGATTCTATTGTATTTATTAGAGCCTGACTTCTTGCTTAACATAATGACTTGACACTTTGGTCTAGACACTGGGGTGAGGGTGAATGTGAAATAAGCATTATAGCTGAATGGTTTTGAAAGAGGAAAAGCGACTTGCTTATGAAAATGACACATGTATACTTGATATAGGTATTGACTAGGATAAATGTCTAATTGAATTCATTCTAGCTCTTTGGTTCTTTTTATTATATGTAGCTGAATGAGTACTCATATCTATGTTTTCTGGCACTAATTTCTTTGTGTTTGTACATTTTCTTCTTGTCTAATAGATGTAAAGAGCAGGACTTTTAAATTCTGTCCCATGTATTTTCATAAGACACATTTTTAAGTTGTATATCATTATTCAATACATGTCCTCATTCATCTTGAGCCAATGAAGGATTTCTGCTTTCTTACACCTATAGATTCTGTTATGTGTGCCTAAATGATAAAAAGTTGATCATTCAGAATTACTTCAGTATATGTGCTGCTGAAGCGAGCACAGATTCAGAATTACTTCAATTGCATGTGATTTGATTAATGATGTCAACATGACTTTATATATCTAAATAGTAGAGCTAAAAGGTTTTTTTTTTGTTATTTTGTTCTTATAGAGGCTACATTTTAAGTTTGAAAATATTCAGTGGTATATTTTGTATTTAAAGAAAATAATGCTTTCAAATGTATCTATGATGGTAATAGAAGGAAAATATCCTTATCAGATAGAGACGCATATTGAAGTATTTACAAGAGAAAAAAAAAATTTGCTATCTGGATTTGCATTTAGATACTCAAGTAAAAAATGAGTTAGGTGAAGATGAAAAAAGAATTGGCAAAATGTTGGTAATTGTTGAAGGCAGGTGGTGAATGCATGCACTTGTTTCATTATATTATGCTTTTTCTGTTGTTGTTTTTGATGTTTGAAGTTTTCCAGGATAAAAGAACCATGTTTACCACTTCCAGGTACATTCTGCTTCTGCCTCTTGCCTCAATGAATCATATATTTTCACTGTTAACTGAAGATAACCTGTCATCTTATCTGTCTCGTGCCTTTAAAACCTTAATTTATTTCTCGAATGCTTCCCTGGATTTGAAGTAAGAAGTAGAAACATACACCTTGAAGTCAGACTACTTTGAATCTTCATTCCACTACTCCTGACGGTATAACCTTAAGACAATTAACCTCCCTTCATCTCAAAGTCTTCATCTGTAGAATGGGGATAATATTTTCATCACTTGGCTGTAGAAATTAAATGAGATTGGTACCTAACATTAAATGCTATAGATTCTTAATATTTAGTAAATGATAATTTTTAAAGGTTATTTTTTAATTTTTTTATATTTAATGTTTATTTATTTTTGAGAAAGAGAGACAGAGACAGAGAGACAGAGAGAGAAAGCAGGGGAGGGACAGAGAGAAGAGAGAGAATCCCAAGCAGGTTCTGTGCTGTCAGCATTAAGTCCTACATGGGGCCTGATGCCACGAACTGTGAGATGATGACCTGAGCCAAAATCAAGAGTCAGACTTTTAAGTGGCTGAGCCACCTAGGTGCCCCAAATGATAATTTTTAATAACAGATCGTGAATGGATGTTAGTAATACCACTAGTAATTGCTGTGGTTGTTAATATTATCTTGGAGTTAGTTGTAGGAACCTAAGGTCCACTGAAAAGGGCTTACTTCAAGGTAATTGATAATAGCAGTCTGTCCTCTGATGTGTTTTATTTTCTTTCAAAACCTTTCAGCTCAGCAGTGCAGTGGATTGCCTCAATACCCTATGGAGATTTTGATGGAGAAATATGCATCCACCTATTCAATGCTACCTGCTTTCTGAAGCCCCTCTGAACTCCTCCAGGAAACATTAGAATTTCCCATTGTATTCTCTTAGTCCTTTGCTTATGTACGAAAGCACTTGCCCAACATTACTATAAGTATTTAATTTAGGGGTCTGACTCCCAGAGTTCAGCACCTTATGAACTTTATATTTCCACAGTTTTAATTCCATGCCCCCCCCTTTCTCCCAGTGCTATCCCCGACACATATTAGCTGCTTAAAACATACATAGGATTTCCTGCCTGGATAAATAAATGACTCTTCTTATTTACTAAGAGTTTCTCTTATTTTTTTTTTTGACAGCTCTATGAGGCCTAAATGAAGATCAAAGTCCATAGCTATTTCTTATGTTCCATTTACATCACTTAATATTTATGTTTTATGATAGTCTGTGGGTGATTCTTACATTTCTGGAAAAGCTGTGTTGCCATTACACAAACTTGAACAATTGAAAAACATACCACTTAATTTTCTTCCACCTGTGTTAAAAAACATTTAGAGGCAAGGGGCGCCTGGGTGGCTTGGTCGGTTAAGCGTCCGACTTTGGCTCAGGTCATGATCTCGTGGTCCGTGAGTTCAAGCCCCGCGTTGGGCTCTGTGCTGACAGCTCAGAGCCTGGAGCCTGTTTCAGATTCTGTGTCTCCCTCTTTCTCTCTCCTCTCCGGCTCATGCTCTCTCTCTTCTCAAAAATAAATAAACGTTAAAAAAAATTAAAACAAAAACATTTAGAGGCAAAATACATGTGTCTAACAGGTCAAAAATGTTAATACCATGAACAGGCAGCAAATTACCAATTTATGTTGGTAGGTAAGTCTTGTGAAAAATTGCACGCAGTCAGATACTAAGAAAAAAAATTATCAAAATAAGTCAGTCAAAGTTTCCTATCACTGTCCTTCCTGATAATTTGGTCCATTTCTCTAACTGTAGGGTTTAAAAAAAAACATACTCAGCCTCCTGTTATTATGAATAACCACCTTTATGGCCAGACTCTTAATAAATTATAGGGCTAGACACATCAAGGTAGCTCCAATCCTCGTTAAATAGAATTGAAAACATCAGAGGCTCAAGATTAGTGGGAAGTTTACTGAATAGTAACCTAGTAACACCAGTTAAGCAACTGAACTCTAGTTACCTTTTATTTTCTTTGCCAAACATTCTGTAATGTTATATTATGAATCATTTTATACTTACTGAAGGAGTATACCTGCGTCTACAACATCATAAAGATTCTAAGAAGAAATCACAGGTATATAGTTGGATCCTTATTGAAAAATCATGGGTAGATGTAATAAAATTGGGGCCAATAAAAAAAATTGCTTCTGCTGATCATTAGAAGTGAATGACTCAAGGAACCTGCCTGTTTAAAAAGGGTGTTTCTTCCTATAATTCTTCTATTTGCCCACTGGAAGTTTGGTTTTTTTTTATTATGAGTAATTGTCTAACAATATTAGACACCAAAGCCTAAGATAAAATAGTCATCTTCAAGTTCTCCAAATATATAAAATGACCCGTGGGAAATATACCAAACCATTTCTCACTGATAGGAGCATTACCTTAAGAGGAGAAAAAAATGTGAATTTGCGAAGTTCCTTTATCTCTTCATTCATTCCTTCAACACATATTTTTAAAGTACTTACTATGTGCCAGGAAATGTGGAGTACTGTAGGGACACAGAAGAGCACAGAAAAGGTGTTGACTCTGCTCTCATGAGGATGAGAATTTAGAAGGGAAGACAGCAACAAACCAGCAGGCAGTAAGATTATATAAATATGGTAGGCAAAAAAGGAAAAGTCCAAAGAACCATGAAAAGGGAGGAGGTGGTTTTAGGAAAGTCTTCCCAGAAGTAACCATTGAGTAAAGGATTAGTTAATAGATAGTGGATGGAGGGATTGAGGGAAAGATGAATCTAATGAAGAAATGACTTATGCAGAGGCACTGAGAAGGTAGCAGTACTTTTGAATTATGTAAAATATAATTTAGAAGGTGTTGGAGTACCAGAAGGGAGGCAAGATGGCAGGAAATGAGATGGAGAGGTTAGCAGAGGCCACACTATTTAAGGCCTTTTTAAAAAGTAAGCACAGAAGAGTATAATGTGAGAAACTCTTTCCTAGAAATAGAAAATTTGTATAAATCTACCCTATGCACAAATCTACTTGATGTGTAATTATATACACTGATGCACATAAAAAACAACAGTAGCATTCATCTTACCTGTATCCCTCTTGCTGTCCAACTGGGGAATTCTGGAGCCTAAGGAAATCTCTATGCACAGCAAGAATTTGGGCTGGTCACAAAGGGGATTTCACTATACACATTTTACAAACATGATCTATTTATTAGCATACTCACACTAATTCATTCAGTTAACAGCTACTAATTGTTTTGTCTATGTGTCAGATATGGGATGAAAGAGGGCCTGGGAAGATAGAAGGGATGAAACTAAGCAGGAGAGGTAAGGAAGATTGACCCTGAGATTGATCATCTATACCTACCAGTCATTTCACATGCATTAGTTTATTTAGTTTATCTAGAAGTTCCTTGTGGTGGGTGTTATGAGGTGCATTTTAAAGATGAGAAAACTGACATTCAAGTTTAAAAGACTTGTCTGTGTAAACCAGGATTCTAACCCAGGTCTGATTGACTCCAAACCCATTTCCCTTTCCATTATTGCATTGTGGACCCTGCCCACAGGCCACACAACTCAGAAAGAGTTGTCTTCCTCTTTCTTAATCAGATCTGTCACGGAGTTCAATGATCACTGTGCCTCTGGACAATACTCTCATGTCAACAATTCACTTTGCCAGAGTCTGGGACAAATGGAGAAGTGGGGAGAAGGGGTCTTCCTTGGGAGCAAACAAACATGGCATAGCAAGGGAGCTGGGTATTAACAGGGGTGAGAGAGGGAGGAAAGGTTGACCTTACACCAGACTTTTCTGGGGCAGATAATGCCTTCTAAATTAAATATATTTGTTAGATAAGACTAACCCATAGATAAGAAGGAATAGGTTTGTTCCACATTATGTTCTTTCCTGCACACCCGAGTCCCCTCAGGGATGTGTCTGTTAAATCACTTAAAATCACAAAAAAGAGGGGCTAGAAGGAAGGGTAAGGATCCATCAAAACTTAGTATGCACAAGAAAGAGGCAAGCCCACAATATATCAGCTCTTCAATCAACAACTGTTGATAAGCAGAGATTAGAGGAAGGTGGAGTGAACAGAGGGCAAAGGATTCCTCTCTCCTTTCATTGCCTGCAGCATAAGACTGCAGTGCTAGAGGCAGGTAAAGACATTATAAATCTTAGAGGACTAGACTTCCTAGAAGTGGTTCTGAGTTGGGGATAGAAAGTTGGCCAGGAAAACCCCAAATATGGAGGGTGACACTGAGGGTGTCACACCCACATGGGTGCCTCTGGGAACACCTTGGTAAGCATTTGTATATTTAGAAATATTTTTCTGTTTGACTTGGTTTTTAAAAAATTAGTCTTTGGCAGAATACATTTCAATTTCTTTCTTTTGTACAATGAATAATTGCTTGGAGAGACGTGTACTCTGCAAATATCTACAGTTCATAGAGCGCTTCCTTCAACTTCTCTGATAGAGTGAAATAGCCACAGTGACGCATGTTGTTTATCTAGTTTCCACAAAAAGACTACATGATAGCCTGTGAGGCCTACAGAGCTTAGTAAACAGACGTAACAGAGCCTTGCTCTGTTGCCTCCCCTTTACTTTCTGGTGGTGCTGCAAATGACTCCTTGCCACTAACCACAGGAGTCACATCTTTTGGTTCTACTTGGGAATTTTCTACTGTCTCTTTAGCCAACAAACTTGGAGAGATTTTTATTTTCAGTGTTACATCTGAATGTCTGTTGTCATTTTCATTCCTTGATTCTGAATCATCTATACGAAATCTCCACCCTCTTTGAAGAAAAATGTGTGGTGCTGCTTTCCTCTGATGTGTGATGTCAGAGAGAACTAAATTTAACTAGGCATAATGATCCATTTTGGCCACAGCTGTTGGCCAAACACTCAAGAATCTGATGGCCAAAACTGTCCTAGGATGCCAATGTTGCCTTTAAGGATGGCAAGCCTTACTTTGCATTTAAAAATTTCCCTGAAACAAAAAGAATTGTTTGTTCACCCCGTTATGAAAGTGCATGTGCTATGTTACATGTCCCAAACCAGTGAGTTTTCAAATGTAGTTCAGAGAACTCTAGGCATTTCTAGGGGGAAGCTATACAAGAAAACCTGTACTTGAAAAATTGTCCCTTCAGGCCCTACTAGGGTTTAAGCTGAATAGCAATAAAACATAAGATAAAATGATTTTCAGAGCTGCCTGAAAATCACCAGAGCCAAGAGTATCACTTATTCTGCCTCCTTCTTAGATAATTTTTCTAGTTATCTCTTGTTCAAAGTTCATTTTTATATCTTAAATGGATTTGTGGTGTTATTCAAGGCAGAGCAATTATCATCAAAGAAATCTATGGAATATCAGTGCCATACAATTAAAAATGCAGTATTGAACCTGATTCCTTGGCCCTAAGTCGAAATTCAATGATTATAAACACAAAAAGAAGACTGTAATATGACTGAAGAAAAAAGAAAGGCTGTTGATGATTTTCATTTTCAATGATAAAGGTGATTTAACACATTATTTATGTTTATTGATTCCAAACAGAAGCTAAAATGCATGAAAACCTTTTATCCACAAAGATGTTCACTGGATTGTTATTTACAATACAAAAGTTAAAAAATTGTCTAAATGTTCCTGAATAATGTAATATTTCAATAAATTATGGTATATTTTACATGTTGGATATTACAGCAGTTTAACATGACGTTCTTATAGAATTTGTAATTACATGGGGGGAGTGCTGAATATAAGGTTTTATGAACAAGAGTAGATTTAAAAAATATATACAGAATAAGACCTCACTGTGTCAGGGTTAAATTGTAGTGTAGGGCTAACCTGTAGCCTTAAGAAATAACAGTTTTGTTTTAACACTGTAGATTAAGAGATAACAGCCTTGTCCTATCAATCAAGGGAACAAAAGTTTAAGGAAAATCAACTGGTTTAGTGTTTGATTGGATTGGGGCAAAGGCACGTCTGAACTGTTTCCACCCCCATCTGGGAACTAATTCTTTGTTCTGTCCTCAGGTGATGATAAGATGATGTGGTCGGCTATAAAAACTCTGTATCCCGGCTGTTCGGACCGACACTCTGGGCAAGAGTGTTGGTACTGATAGGTTGGCCTTGCCTCTCATTGCAAAAAAATTTGTTGTGACTGTCACCGGTGCCCGTAGCATTCTGTTTTAGAGTCGTGCGGATGCAAAAACTGTATATATAAATCTCTATATTAAAAAAAGTACTGAACATAAATTCAAAAACTTTAATTGTATTTTTTCCATTCATTCAACCTTTTAGTATTTCCTATTATGAAGCTATAATATAAAGAAGACTTTATAGGGGCACCTGGGTGGCTCAGTTGGTAACACCCAACTCTTGATTTTGGCTCAGGTCATGATTTTGAGATTCATGGGATGGAGCCCCATGTTGGGCTCTGTGCTGATAGCATGGTGCATGTTTGGGATTCTCTCTCTCCCTCTCTCTCTTCCCCTCCCCCACTCACATGCATGCACTCTCTCTCAAGTAAATAAACTTAAAAAAAAAGAAAACTTTGTATTAAAAATAGGATAACTTTTGAAGGTATTAAAATAGAAAATTTCCAGTCCCTCTGCTTTTTCTTTTGTTTCACCAGTCATTCACCAAGTTACAAAGTAAAACTACTTTATTAAAAGATAGAAATCCCAGTTTTAGTTTTGGTATGGCAAGAATGTGGAGAAAAAGGAACCTTCCTGCACTGGTTGTGGGAATGCAAACTTGTGCAGCCACTGTGGAAAACAGTATGGAGTTTCCTCAAAAAATTAAAAATAGAACTACCCTATGATCCAGTAATTGCACTACTGGGTATTTACCACCAAAATGCAAAAACACTGATTCAAAGGGATACATGCACCCCTATGTTTATTGCAACACTATTTACAACAGCCAAACTATGGAAGCAGTCAAGTGTCCATTGACAGATGAATGGATAAAGAAGAGGTAGTATAGAAGAGGTAGTATATGTATACAATAGAATATTATCCAGCCATAAAAAAGAATGAAGTCTTGTCATTTGCAACAATATGAATAGGGCTAGAGAGTATAATGCTAAGCAAAATAAACCAGAGAAAGACAAATACCATATGATCTTACTCATATGTGGAATTTAAGAAATAAAACAAACTAGCAAAGAAAATAAAGAGAGAGAGAGAGAGAAACCAAGAAACAGACTATTAACTATAGAGAACAAATGGATGGTTACCAGAGGGAGCTGTGGGGGGGGGGAGAGGGGGGGAGATGGGTGAAATAGGTGATGGGGATTAAAGAGTACACCTATTATGAGGAAAAAAAACATAAAATGAGGATAATATTGCCTGAAAAATAGAAATTCCATTATATATGGCAATTTCCATCAGGAAGAATTTTCTTTTATGGTAACTTTAATTTTTATGCATAAATACTCTTAGCATTTTCACTTACAGGGTTCTGTATTTATTAGTATTTATGAAACATTCCTTTCTAGGCATTGGCAAGTCTAAAGGTTTTCTTTGGTTTGCAATCAAGAGATAAAGATTAAACCTTTAGCCAGCATAAATAACTGTCTTTAGGAAGTCCAGTGAGGGCTCAAGTCTTCCTCACACAGGAAATTTCTCCCTGTGTTGAGTGGATTTCAATTTCCCGGGATGTGCTGTGGGTGGCTGGCTCCTACCCACTCTGAGTCTCATGGAACAGTCACCCAATCAAATCTACATCAACTCTCCCTGGAGTGATTTTATGGCTTCCAAAGGTTGCATGAATTAAGAGGCTGGCTGAGGCTTTTATGTGGAAAATGGTGATATAATTTGAAAGGTCATATTTTTTCTAACTAGTCTCACATAAAATGTGTTTTTATGAGTTCTATGATAAAGGCCTTGTGACCCAGCTGCATTAGAACCAGGCCTGGGAGGGGTGCCTCGGTGCTCAGTCAGTTAAGGGTCTGACTTCAGTTCAGGTCATGACCTCATGGTTCATGGGTTCGAGTCCCATGTCAGGCTCTGTGCTGACAGCTCAGAGCCTGAAGCCTGCTTCAGATCTGTGTTTCCCTCTCTCTGCCCCTCCCCTGCTCATGCTCTGTCATTCTCTCTCTCTCTCAAAAATAAATAACCATTAAAAAAAAAAAGAAGGAAAGAAAAGAAACACCTGGGAATTAAAGAACCAAGACTTTCAAGCTGCCATTGGGTCACTGGGTGGGTTTGAGCAAATTTAACAATGAGCATTTCAATTGTCTTTTCTAAAAATTGGGGCATTATTATGCTGTAACTGATAACCAATCTATCAAAGGCCTAGAAAACAAAGTGTTATATGAATGCTTTGTAATGGCTATAATCTAGACATATATTTAACCTAAACTATCTTCTGAAATATTTCTACAATACTATAAATAGGATCCATTTTACAAGAACAATTGCTTTAACTGAAAAATATTTATATCATGTAAGTAACCAGGAAGGATCACAGTGCTTTTGTATTGTGGGGTGCCTGGGTGGTTCAGTCGGTTAAGCATCCGACTTTGGCTCAGGTTTGAGCCCTGTGTCAGGCTCTATGTTGACAGCTCAGAGCCTAGAGCCTGCTTCAGATTCTGTGTCTCCCTCTCTCTGTGCCCCTCCCTGCTCGCACTCTTTCTCTCTCTCTCAAAAATAAACATTTTAAAAAAATGCTTTTGTATTTTAATTTGGTGTCTTAATCTATTTCTAATATTTATTACTAAATTAGGACACTGGAGCTGTTTGTGTACTTAGAAAAGCATGGTGTGTTGTTTTAGTCTCTGAGTGAAATGCAAGCAGAAAGATAAACACTTAAAATGTACTGAAATTCCTACTCAAATGGGGAACATTTAGAATACATATTGTACCAGAATTAATGTGTGGTAACCAAGGTTTTTAATCATTCAACATGCAGTATTCCTGTACAACATTAGCTTGGCAAATAATGAAGGCAGCTAGTTAATCATTAGTTAGCATACAGCCTTTGACTATGACCTGTACTTAAAAACAGAGATATTTATAAAAGGAAGGAATGTTGAGAGAGAAAGAAAAAGTTTTGTAAAACTACCACGTTGAACAATTTTTCTGCTACACTTTGGTACTTAGTAAATCTCGGCACTCAATTTCATCGCTCTTCAAAATTATTTTCAAGGTGAATACCTGCTCATAGAAAGCATTTTCTTATATTTGCCCAAGCAGCAGATGAGCTTAAACTGAAATACTGACACAGTATCAGCCAATTTTTTCAGAAAAAGGATTCCTTAGTATATGTCTTAATATTTTTGTCCTTAAAAAAAAAAAAAAAAAAAAAAAAAAAAAAAACGCCTCACAATACCATGGGGGGAAATTTATATATCTGTATCTATAACATGTAAATGTATACATAAACTTGACTTAATAAAAATATGTATATATGTGTATAAGAAAGAGATTGGAATGGAATATTCAAGAATGTTAGTGGTGCTTGTCTCCAGGTCATAAAGATAGTTTCAATTTTCTTCTTAGATCTCTCTACAGGTTTTTTTATTTTTTTTATTTATTTATTTTTTTTTAAATTTTTTTTTCAACGTTTTTTATTTATTTTTGGGACAGAGAGAGACAGAGCATGAACGGGAGGGCCAGAAGAGAGGGAGACACAGAATCGGAAACAGGCTCCAGGCTCTGAGCCATCAGCCCAGAGCTCGACGCGGGGCTCGAACTCACGGACCGCGAGATCGTGACCTGGCTGAAGTCGGACGCTTAACCGACTGCGCCACCCAGGCGCCCCTCTACAGGTTTTTTTAAATAGTGAGTTTTAATTTTTAGTTATACTATAATGCTTTATAGTCATACTATAAAATTCATACCTTTAAAGTATAAAATTCAGTGTATTTTAGTATATTCACAAAGTTGTGCAATCCTTACCTATCTAACTCCAAAACATTTTTACCACACCCAAAAGAGACTGTAGCCATCAGCACTCATTCTGTATTCCTCCCTGCTTTTAGCCCCTGGCAACCACTATGCAATTTTCTGTCTTTGTGGTGTTGTCTATTATGGAAATTTCATATAAATGGAATTCATACAGTATCTGGTCTTTTGTGTCTCTTCTTTTGAACTTAGTATAATGTTTTCAAGTTTCATCTATATTGTGTAATGTATCAGTACTTCATTCCTTTTATATGGCTGAATAATATTCCATTGTGTGAATACACCACATTTTGTTTTTCCACTCATCAATTCAAGGGCACTTGGATTGTTTCTACTTATTGGCTATTACAAATAATGCTGTTATGAACATCCACTATAAGTTTGTGTAAGGATATATGCTTCCAATTCTCTTGGGCATACACTTAGAAGTGGAATTGCCAGATCTTATGGTAACTCTGTTTAATTTTTAGAGTAACTGCTAAATTATCTTTCACAGTGGCCACATCATTTTACAATTATATCAGCAACATTAGAGGGTTCTAATTTCTTCACATCCTTGCCAGTGCTTGTATTTTTCTGTGTTTTTAATCCCAGCCATTCTGTTGCGTGTGATGTTGTACACATTGCAGTTTTGAGTTGGAGTTCCCTAAATGGCTAATGATATTAAGCATCTTTTCATGTGCTTATTGGCCATTTTTATGTATTGAGTAATTTCTATTCAGATCCTTTGCCCATTTTTAAAACTGGTTTGTCTTTTTGTTCTTGAGTTGTAACAGTTCTTTATATATTCTCAATAAGTGTCTTATCAGATATGAGATTTGCAAATATTTTCTTCCATTCTGTAGATTGTCTCTCAAAGGTTTCCTTTTAAGAGAAGTAGTTTTTAATTTTGATAAAATCAATTTACCTATTTTTTTTCTATTCGTTGTAACTTGTGCTTTTGGAGTTACTATCTAAAAGATCATTGCCTAATTTAAGGTCACAAAGATTTATGCCTATGATTTATTTTAAGAGTTTTATAGTTTTAGATCTAATATAAAGTTTTAAATTAATTTTTATTTGGAGTAGGGTGGGGATCCAACTTCATTATTTGGCATGTGGATATCCAACTGTCCCAGCACAACCTGTTGAAAAGATTATTCTTTCCTCCTTTCAACCATCGCTGCACCCCTGTGAAAAACTAATTAAACGGATTTTCTTTTTAGACTCTCAATTCTATTCCATTGATCTATACGTCCATTCGAGGCCAGTATGACACTGTGTTGATTACTGTAGTCTTATAGTATGTTTTGAAATTAGAGTGAATTCTCCAACTTTATTCTTTTTTTTCTCCAATGGTGGTGTTGGCTTTCCTCAGACCTTTGAATTTCC
Source organism: Herpailurus yagouaroundi (assembly GCF_014898765.1). Classification (NCBI taxonomy): domain Eukaryota; kingdom Metazoa; phylum Chordata; class Mammalia; order Carnivora; family Felidae; genus Herpailurus; species Herpailurus yagouaroundi. The sequence goes on along the minus strand of NW_024412394.1, from coordinate 42,178,466 downwards.
ATATGAATTTTAGGATCAGCTTGTCAATTCCTCCAAAAAAGGAAGCTGGGATTTTAATGAGGATTGAACTCATGGATCAATTTGAAAACTATTTCCACCTTAACCATATTTAGTCTTCCGATCCATGAACATGGGAAGTATTTCCATTTATTTATATCTTTTAAAATTTCTTTCAACAATGTTTTATACTTTTCAGTATACAAGTTTTGCATGTCTTTTGTTAAATTTATTACTATTTTATTATTTATTTTTTTAAATGTTCATTTAATTTGAGAGAGAACATGCATGTGTGAGCAGGGGAGGGGCAGAAAGAAATGGAGACAGAGAATCCCAAGCAGGCTCCACTGCCAGCGAGGAGCCTGATGCTGGGCTGGAACTCATGAACTGTGAGATCATGACTTGAACCAAAACCAAAAGTCAGACACTTAACTAAGCCACCCAGGCACCCCTTATTATTTTTGATACTATTGTAAATGCAAATATTTTCCCAAATTTATTTTCATATTATTCATTACTGGTGTGTGGAAATATAGTTGACTTTTGCATACCTTATATATTGCAACCTTTCTGAATTCATTTATTAGCTTTAATAGTTTTTGGTGGTTTCCTTAGAATTTTCTATATATAAGATCATACCATCTGGGAACAGAAATAGTTTTACTTCTTTCTTTACAGTATGAATGCCTGTTGTTTCTTTTTCTTGCCTAATTGTTCTGACTAAAACATGAAGTGTGATGTTGAATAGAACTGATGAGAGGGGCGCCTGGGTGGCTCAGCTGGTTAAGCATCCAACTTCAGCTCATGATCTTATGGTTGTGACTTTGAGCCCCACATCAGGCTCTGGAGCCCACTTTGGATTCTGTGTCTCCTTCTCTTCCTGTCCTCCTGCTGTGTTCTTTCTCTCTCTCTCTCTCTCTCTCTCTCTCTCTCTCTCTCTCTCAAAAGTAAATGAATAAACATTTAAATAATTAAAAAAAAAGAACTGATGAGAGTGAAATATCTTTGTCTTATTCCTGATATCAAGAGGAAAACTTTGTCTTTTACCATTAAGTATGGTTAGCAGTGAGTTTTCATAGATATCCTTTATCAAGTTGAGAAATTCGCTTCTATTCTTAGTTTATTGTTTTTATAATCAAATGCTGTTATGTTTTGTCAAATTTTTTTTTCATCTATTGAGATGATGTAGTTTTGTCTTTTATTATATTAATATGGTATATTGTCCAGAGCATAGCTGGAGAGACCTGAGCTTTCAGCTGTCTAGGTTCTAGGTAGTCAATTAAAGCAACAAGCCAAAATGAAAGTAACAGTCAGACTTTTGGTGTAAGCAAGAAACTAAACAAGAGAAAGTACTAGTTCCCCAGTGTACTGTTTCCCCATATAATGGGAGGAAGGTCAGATATATTAATGCAGACAGGGGGATCATCTCACTGCTGAGGGAGCCCCAAACAAAAGGGTCCTGATGTTTTATGGACCCAGGGATACAGGGGAGGGAGAGAGAGAAGGGTTATTAGTGTAAAAATACTTAATATTGAGTCAGAGTTGAGAAAAGTGTTTCAACTCCCCTCCCCCTAGAAAGTGGGCTTGGCAGAGGCACCTGAGAGAGGCTTTGGCTGAGGCTCCTCCAATAAGGAGGAAAGCTCTGAATGAAAGCTCCTGAACTAAGAAAGCACATATTCATAAGAGCAAGGATGGCCAGAGGGACCTGAATCCTTTACTGCAATTCCCAGTAAACAATGTGATACAATGGCTATGCACTAACTGTGGTGTGTGTGTTGGTGGGGCAGCTTTTCCTAAGAGGCCTATCAGATAAAACTTTGTAATTGTTTTTAGTCAGGCCTGAAAGATCACACGTAGAATTTTGGCCTGGAGCCAGACTCTTATATATTATATTGAGTAATCTTTGTATGTTAAACCAAACTTGTATTCTTGAAATAAATTCTATTTCATCTTGGTGTATAATCCTTGTTATAGGTTATTGAATTCAATGTGCTAGGTTTTGTTCGTTTTTTGATGACTTTTTTGTCTACATTCATAAAAGATATTTACCTATATTTTTCCTTTCTTGTGACATCTAGTTTTGTCTAGTTTTGGTAGCAGTGTTATCTTGACCTCATAAGAAGAGTTCTGAAGTGTTTTCTAATTTGGGGGGAAGTTTGTGGAGGACTGATGTTCTTTAAGTATTTGGTAGAATTCACTAGTGAAACTATCTAATCCTATGTATTTTCCTTGTACTTATTTCTTTTCTTTTTTTTAAATTTTTTTTTAGTTTTTAGAGACAGAGAGAGTGTGAGTTGGAGAGAAGGGCAGAGGGAGAGAGAAAGAGAATCTCAAGCAGGCTCCATGCTGAGCACAGAGCCTGATGCAGGGCTCAATCCCATGACCCTAGGATCATGACCTGAACCAAAACCAAGAGTTGGACACTCAACTGACTAAGCCACCCAGGAAATTTCTGATAGCTAATTCAATTTCTTTACTTGCTATAAATGTATGCAGATATTCTATTTCTCCTTGATCAATTCTGAAAGTTGCTTTCTGAGAATGTCTATTTTATCTAGATCTTCTTTCTTTCTTTTCTTTTCTTCCTTTCTTTCTTTCTTTTTCTTTCTTTCTTTCTTTCTTTCTTTCTTTCTTTCTTTCTTTCTTTCTTTCTAAGCATACACACTTATTCATAGTGATATTTCTTGTAGGGCAGGTCTGCTAGCAGTAAATTCTCTGGTTTTGTGTGTCTGGGAGTATCTTCGTTTCTCCTTCATTTTTGAAGGATATTTTTTCTTGGTTGACAATCTTTTTTCTTTCAGCACTTTAAATATATTTTTCTGCTACCTTCTGGCATCTGTAGCTTCTGATGAGAGATCAACTTTTACCTTATTGGGGGTCCCCTGTATGTATGAGTTTCTTCTCTTGTTGCTTTCAAGATTTTCTCTTTGTCTTTGACTTTCAATAGTTTTATTATGATGTATCTTGGTGTGGATCTCTTTGGTTTATCCTATTTGTAATTCATTCAGTCTCTTGGATGTGAAGATTATTTTTTAAAATCACATTTGGGAAGTTTTCAGCCATTATTTCTCTAAATATTCTGCTTCTTTGTCTCTTCTCTCCTAATACTACCATTATACCTATGTTGGTATAGTTGATGGTGTTCCACCAATTCTCTAAGGTTCTGTTCACATTCATTTTTTTAAATTTTTGTTCTATAGATGGGGTAAACTTAATTGACCTGTTTTCAAATTCACTGTTTTTCTATTTTGTCAACCCAGATCTGCTGTTGAGCATTTCTACAGAATTTTTCATTTCAGTTACTATACTTTTCCACTCCAGACTTTCTGAGTTTTTAAAAAATACTTTCTAGGTCCTTATTGATACATTTGGAGATGTTGTTCTTACACTTTCCTTTAGCTGCTCAGATATGTTTCCCTTCAGTATTTTGAACATATCTAAACTAACGGATTTAAAGCCTTTGTCTAGTAAATCTGACAACAGGAACAGTAAATTTGTCAGTACATATTCCTCAGGAGCAGCTTCTAGAGATTGTTTTGTTTTGTTTTCCCTAACTATGGGTCAATCTTGTTTCTTTGCATGCCTCATTTTTGTTGTTGTTGAAAACTAGACATTTTCAATAATATAGTAATTCCAGAAATAATATTTCTCTGGGGGTTGGAAATCATCATAATTTAAATTCCTATGATTATGCTTACTTGGATATTGACATGAATCTTTTGGAAAGCTGCAGAAAGGACGAAGGGAAATGATGTCTTCTGGTCATGATCCACAGCCATCACAGATACCTATACAGTTAGAGTTGTATTCTTAAAATTTTGTTGGCAAATCATAACACTTTAGACTGCAGGAAATATTGATATTTAAATAGATTCTTTCCCGAATCCTGTTGTGAAGTGAGGAATTATACCTGTAATTATTTTACATAATTCAAAATTTTCATATGGGGGTTTTGTTTAAATACAGTTACATCTATACCTCTTCTTAAAGCAAGCTGAAAAAGTAAAGTGTACTTTTGAGTAAGGTCTTGTGCAGGCTTTATCTACAAGGCTAATATAGACCATTGTTTATATTTCAAAGTAAACTTAAGTCAGCTTTGAATAGGTTCCAGAAAATTAGATTGCCTATGGTCTACCACTGCCATTTTCAAAGACTTGCAAAAGTTCATTTATAGTATAGCATTTTACTGAAATTCACTTATAGTATAGCATTTGCAGGGACCAGAGACAACTCTCATTCTAGTGACACAGACACTTCCTAATCTTTATATTGAGATTTTAGACCCAAACAGTTGCTTGTCCCCTAGTTCAGTCTTCTCTGGCCAGTGCTGCTTTATTTCTTTCTCTCCCAGGCATTTCTCCATGGATGAGGAAGGTATGATGACATGGCTAGCAAGTACATATTTGGATATGATTACACTTTTTTGAATGACAAAGCATTTATTTGAGTTCTTATTCAGTGCTAGCCACTTTTCATATATCGTTCCTTTCAATCTCAAAATCCCACAAGGTAGATACTATTATTCCCATCTGACAAATCAGAAAAGTGAGACTTGGAGAAACTCAATAATTTGTCCAGGGTCACTCACCTTGGAAATGGTGAAGCCAGAAGTAAAACTGAGGATCCCTCCTACTATAATCTTCTGGAAAAAATGTGGCATCCTCCAAGGCAGAAGAAGACATAAGCTGAGAAGTCCTGACTATGGTCTGCACTTAGAGGGAACTGTGGCCCTAGTGATTGCAGTTCTATAGCACTTCTGTGTTACAGTAATGGTGCTGAGTCTTTGACATCAGATATTATGTGACATATTCTGGCTCGAGTATTTAACTGTTGGTAGAAGACCCTTCAGTACCCTCTTCTCTGATAAAAGTGATCAATCATGTTAGAAGTACATGTTAAAATGGGAAGTAAAGCAAGATTAAAGAATTACCTGAAGTAGCAGTACATTTTGTATGAGAACTGAAATAAATTTTTGTTGTTACATCACTGTGATTCTGAGTTTTTTTTAATAGAACAGCATAGGTATATCTATCCAGACTAATATAAGGATGGTAACTGCTCCTTGTATATATAGCATTCATTAATTTCACAGCATGAATTTTATAGAACAAAACTGTGATAGCACAGAAGAATGTGGAAATTGGGGCAGCATCCATTGGGTTTTAATAAAACACAATCTTCATATCCAATTTAAGCAGAGCTTTACACAAATGTGCTTAGAATAGAACTGGGATTTCCTTTTTTCCAGATCAATAAAACCCTAATTGGTTGACCTTTCTGGTCTGCTTCAAAACATTGTTTTTATGTCATATCATTTATTTATTCTTGATTTTCATTTGCTTTTCCTTTGCCCAAATACTCCTGGCAGAGGAAGCCTACCATATGTTTTATGAATTCACCAATAAACTCATTCATCAGAACCACTGTTTGTTCATTACAGTCAATTCTCATGAACCCATTAGGGCAGGACCAAAGGAATAATAAACATGAATCTCAATTACATTGCCTTGGACCAACCACCCTCTCTATTCAGGTAGTTTAATGACAAAAGATGATTATTTTTTTAAATCAGTTCCTTTCATTGCAATGCCTTACTTTCACACATGATCAAATTTGAGGGTTTTCTTTTCCAGGAAAAGAAACTGAAACTTTTATATCAATTATTCCAATGGTTCTTTCATGCCTCATTAGCATCAATTATCTCCAGGAGGAAGTGTAATAGGCCTGTAAATGGTTACTGCACTACAGCTAACAGCTGGAAATGGCTATGGTTCAAGCAAACAACTGACAATAGCAAAAGGACTTTAACCTGGAAGCTTAGAAAAAGAGGCCTGAGACTGAGAGTGATGGAAGGAAGTCACAGAAGCAAAGTCTTGTGGAGCAACAGAGGCATCCTCAGTTCTCCAGTGGCTCTAAGGTGTTCACTTTGCAGAGACACTTAGCACCTGGTACTGGTTTTTGTTCACTGGTGTGGATGAGAAATGCTAATACTTCTTATAAAAGGTTTAGCAAAGAACACCTAATAAGGAGAAGTGTCATTTTGAAAAAAGCCAGTCCCATTTAAAGTGACTTGTTTCTCATATTGTGTCAAAAAGAGTCAGAAAAAGAACATAACTTTTTTCAGAAAAAAGTTAATTCTAAGTCTCTCTCTTTTACTCATTCATTTGTTGAATATCTACCACGTGCCAGGAGCTCTGCTGAGTGCTTTGAATAAACAATGAATAGGACACACTTACACCCTCAAAAACCTTCTCTAGTGAGTATATTTTTACCCTTTATTGTCTGTGCGGATAAAACAGGATTGTAAGATATTTATCATATGATAGTAATTTGTGACCAGAATTATGGAGGGGTGTTAGAAAGTGTAATTGAAGAAATAGTTGTGAAGACGGGGTAAACGGTACTCAGATCAGTGCTACTTGCTCTATCCAACTTTCTTGATATTTGCCTTCCCCTTGCACTATTAGGACATGAGGTCCCAGGGAGAGGCCAAATGACTCGAGGTATTCACACAGGTAGTCAGAATGGTGGTGATATCCTTAACAAGTATTTAAGGAGGAGCAGATTGATGAGGTGGCAATAGTAGACAACTCAATAGTAGACATCCTGAGTTGGAGGTTCTTAAGGGATATCTAGGAGATGTTTTGTAGAGAGTAGATTTTTTTTTAAATTTAGAACAATGGATTTTTCTTTTTATTCTTGCAACTGCTAGTTGCTAGGGATGCAGGGAAAAATAGCAATGAAGGCTTAAAGGCATGTATGATTTAACTTCACAAATTACTCTGACATACAATATATCAACTGGATTTCAGGCAGAAAGCAGTTCACATGATCAAACTGTGCAGAGTTTGATAAAGGGACTACTCACAAACAGACAGGGTGGAAGGAAGCAGACAGGGTGAAGAAAAAACCAAGATGGTATAGCATCCCAGAGCTCATAATAGCAGGAAGTCTTATCAAAAGGAGAGAGTGGTTATTAGTTTCCAGAGAAGGAGTAGAGAGCCCTTGGATGGGAGCTGTGGCCTTCAGTAGAGAGATGACCTATGGAGCCTTCCCAGGGAGGAAGCCCATCTCCTCGTGTTCATGTCTCCACTGGCCTGACTGGAGCCAGAGGACAAAGATGCCCTCTGATAGAGTCTTCCAGGTGGCCTAGAGCCAGCATAAAGTAGGATACAGAAAGTTGGGGGGTAGATCTAGAGAGGCAAATAAATGTCTACCACACGTATGTAGTTCATGCAGTCTTTGCAACAGTCCCATAATAATAATAGTAATAACTAACCTGGACTGAGTGCTTGACATATGTCAGACAGCGTATTGGTGCTTTATACCTTAACAAACCCTCACAACAACCCTATGAGGTGGGTACTATTATTTATACTACTGTTGAGGCAGACACTGAGGCTAAGAGATACTAATTTGCTCCTTTACTCAGCTAAAAAATAGTAGGGCTGCAATACAACCCTAAGAGTCTATCACCAGAAGCACTAGGTCTTTCTACCTGTCCATCTCTAAGACCTACTATTGCCTGCATGAGAAAACTGAAGCTTAGAAAGTTTAAGTGATTGATTCAAGTCAACATGGTTATGAAATAATGATCCCCTGATGGACTCAGCTGTAAGTCTCACACTTTCCCATGACATTTTGAAGTTATGAAAGAGATGGGTAAGAAAGGACCATGGGAACACAAAGGCAGTTTGATCTGAAAAGAGAGTGGGGTTGATTTGTATTGTCTGTTTTCATCAGGTTGAGGAAGTAGCATGAGGAAAATCATGGAGATGGTCTTATCAGGCTAGAGAAGAGGGTACTGGAGAAAGTGCTGAAAATAGCATTTAAGAAACCAAGGCATTAAAATTGCCAGAAAAGCCTATTGTCTAAAAGGGGGAAGAAAATTCAAAGAAGAGAACCAAGAGAAGCTTGGAGGGATTAAGTCACATAACCAAGCAAACAATGGTTAAGAACAGCAACAGCATTTACCTGACTTCAAAAGTAACACTCTTTCTAGGAGAGCACACAGTCTGTCCTTAGATACTCCTTTATTCCACACCAAGAGAGTTAGAGTTTTCTAGAGTTCCATGACCTTCTCTGACTCCCAGCAGGAAATCTGAAGAGATTAGGTTCGGATGCCCAACAAAATGACCTATTTTTTCCTAAACTCTTTTTTCTTTACCTTTTCTTCAATCCTATCTTACCACTCTTCCCTAATTATGTTGAAATATCTCTGCCTACAAGCAGGATATCCATTCCCTCAAATAATATTTACTGAGTCTCTACTATAATAGGCATTATTTCTAGGTGCTGGAGACTTGGCAGCTAGCAAAACAGAGAAAAGTCTCTGTCATGAAGAAAAAAGTTAAATGGGAAATTTTTATGGAGGTTGCAATTTTAAATAGAGAGGTCAGGAGATTACATCTGGGAAGCCTAGGGGATAAGAAAAAGAGCCATAGGAACATCTGGGGAAGGAACATTCAGACAGGGAAAGCGGAAACAAAGGCTTGAAGACTATCTATTACTCTAAGTGTAATGGAAGCCATTGAGGTTTTTAAGCAGAGAAAATACATGACTCAAATCATATTGTAAAAGGCTCACACTGGCTGCTTGGGGAATGGGCTGTAGGTGGATGAGGACAGAAGTAGGAGACTATTGCAATAACTTGGGCAGAGATTATGGAAGCTGTGTTGAATGTGATTAAAAAGAAAATGGCAGTTTCTGGTGTTTATGGTAGAGCTGACAAGGCTTACTGATGAATAGGATGTGGGACAGAGAGAGAAACAAAAGAGTCAAGATGACTCTGTGAGTTTTGGCCAGGAAGTTAAAAGAATGGAGTAGGCATTTTCCGAGTTGGTGAAGACTGTAGCAGGAGTTCAGTTTCAAACATGATAGGTTTGAGATGTCTTTTAATATTGAAGTAGATATGGTGAGAAGGCAGTGAGATATGAGAGTCTGTAGTTCAGGAAAGAAGTCCAACATGGAGATATAAACGTGGGTATCATCAGCATGCAGCTGTTATTTAAGGGCATGAAGCAGAAGCTTCTTGAGATGGTATATTTAGTGAAGTTTGATTTTGAAGTGCTCCAACCTTCAGAGGTATATACATGAGTGAAACAAGCTATGGGGAAGAGACAACAAAGAGTTATTTGGACAATGGTGAATGGGAGTTCACAAATGTGGCCCAAAGGTAGCAGTCACCCCTCAGATCTAGCTGATTTCTGCCCTGAATAATGGACAAACTGGCCCAGTGGCATCAGAACTCCCCAAGAAAACACATCTCTAGATCACTAGTTGGTAACCTCTGCCTTACAGGCAGGAATCTAAAAATTTGGTTCTGGATTTTTCCCCCAACACTGTCATACTATTTACTCAGTTTCGTCTCTGCTCACAAGCACAGGTTTTGCATACTACCTAGTACTTGATGTTGTGGGCCTGCATTTTTCTTTAATTCATAAATCTACGCTTCACCTTTTGGAGGACCAGTGGTGTGCTGGTACTAACCTCTACTGCCTCATGAGAACCAATTTTATGTTTGGTGTAATTTTTCAAGCTAGATGATAAACACAGTCATTATTAAAAATTACACAAACTTACATAAATTATATTAAAAACAAATTCATTAATACTTAGAACTCATCAGTTCCTAATAATTTTACTACATTTTATCATTATGTGTACTTCTGAGGGTTTTTAAAACTTTAGCTATATCCATATTCTAGAAATACTACATGGTTATGCTACATAGAAATACTACATAGTTATGTAGTAAAAATACTACATAGTTATATATTCTTTTCCTAACTCTGCTTTCAGTGACTCATGTCAGTAGCTTTAAATGGACCACATGGGAATATTTATACCATGGAAATTGTCAAACAATACAAATCAGAGCTATTTTCCCTGGAAAGCCAGTTTAAAACCTCTGTCAGCATACCATTGTGCAAATGTCATCCTTGGGAATTCATCATAGCTGATACAAACTGGAAATGACAATGGTAGACAAGCATGCAGAGATTAAAGTTCAGATCCACTATTCCTTAATTCCTAACAGAATATTTCCTTGATGATTATTTTTAAAATAAGTCTACAAGATTGCTTCATGGATCTTTTGAGACTGGCTTTGGAGAATCCACACCTATAATTTGCACCTCCTGCTTTCCAGCAGCAACTACAAAGATGGATAGGATGCACTACAGAAGGTCATCAGACCATACCCCAAGGAGTTCCCTGGAAAACAGCTCCACATTTTGAATACATCAGTGTCTCCTGACTTCTATCCAATGATAAACCTTATAAAAATGCAACTTAAAAGAGTACATAGCTTTACCCAGAGTTCAAGATGTAAAGAGAGATAAGTATAAGTAGAACAGTGGGGAAATAGTTCCTTAGGGAGTAAAATATATATTCCATTTTAAAATGGATGGCTTTAAAATTTATGGCTTTGTAATAAATAAGTCTTCAACCATTCATGGGTTCAGACTGGGCATCATATAGTTCTCATGTAGGTAAAACCAAATGAGGCTCACTTTCCCCTTCCAAGTTTCCTGAAGCTAACCCTTTTCCTTCCTTTTACATGCCATCTCCACAAATAGAGCTAGTAAAAAGTATCTGTTACAATGACCTCCACTTTACCATTCATGGCAAATCTCTCTAAATTATAGGCTTTTTCTCATACAGACCATTTACAGTGGGCATAATACAAGGCTGTGTTCAACCATGCCACTCTTTGAACTAGCTGTACCATGTTATTACCACACTAAACTGGAGTGGCCAGTTTTTCTATAAATAAATATCCTCCTCACTGGGTAGCTGAAAATCCTTAGTAGCAGTTTCTGTATTATTGATTTTCTGGTTTCTAGCTTCTCTGCTGGGAATGACTTTTGAGTTGTTTTGAAAAAGAGAAGTCTTGTAAACACTTGACTGTTGCTGGACTTGAGAAAAATCCGATTAGCAGGGAATCAATAACATTATTACTCAGCTGGGTTCCCTGTAATTCTTCCATTTCTGGGCCAGGTGGGTAGATGAGGGTGAGGAGGTGAGCTCTTTCAAAGAGATTGTATGTTCTTCCTGATCCCATTTATTTCTTTGCAACTGTCCTTTAATTTTGTGGTGTTGGAAATGGAGCTAATAACAACAATTTGAACACGACTGGCTTCCTTTCTGTGAGGGAGAACAAAGCCGAGATTATTGGCTTTGACAAAGGTGATTAGAAGCTTAATCAACCACTCTGTGAGACACCCCATCATCCACATGAAATAAAGTCCAGGAACTTACTAGAATTGTATAGCTTTTCACACAACAGCAGAAGTCCATGCAAACATTATATCTTCAGGTCAGTGGTTTGGTTTTGGTTGCCATTTGTCTTGTTTTCTCTTTCTATAAACCCTCTAAAGAGATGTATTGGAGATATCAAAAGGCAGGATGTCTTGTAGAAGCCTCAGACACCATCTGACTTCCTTCACTGCCATCTCTTGAGTTCCTACAGCTACATCCTGTAGACCTGGGAACAACTTCCTGGACAGGAGCCCTGGTCAGAAACCTGTAATCCCAGAGTCATACCAGCTGTGTAGATCACAGCTGAGTTCTAATCTTTTGCACCCATTCTGATACTGTTTTCTTAGGAACTAGCCCTGAATTCCTCAACTCTTGCCTTAGGGCTTGGCAATTTATGCTGCCCTCAACAGACTTCCCATGATCAAGTTCCTGCTACCTTATAACTCTCTTCATCCTTGCTAGGGTCTGCCCACCTGACTGTGCAGCATGTGACCACTAATGACCAGAGTCCCTGTTGTGAGTCCACTTTTTTGGCTTTTCATCTATTACAGCCACCTGGCTTTCAGTCCTAGCTACACATTTGAACCACAAATGAACTTTTCTGGGCTCCACCACTAAATATTCAGATTTCGTTGGTCTTATGTTGAGACATTGATAATTTTTTTTAAATTAAAGGCCTTTGTTATGGTCTGAATTATGTGCCACCCCCTCAAGTTCATATGTTGAAGGCCTAACCTCCAGTACCTCAAATGTGACTGCTTCTAAAGATAGGGTCTTTAGATAGGTAACTAAATTAAAATGAAGTCATTAGGGTGAATTGGAATCTAATATGACTGGTATCCTTATAAGAAGAGGAAATTAGGACACAAATATGCACAGAGAGAAGACCATGTGAAGACACAAGTGGAAGAAGGCCAAAACAAACTGAAGAGAAAGACTTCAGAAGAAATAAACTGCTGACTTCTTGATCTCAGATTTTCAGCCTCCACAACTGTGAGAAAATAATTTTTGTTGTTTAAGCCACTCAGTCTGTGGTATTTGTTATGGCAGTCCTAGAAAACTAATATAGTCCTTAAATAGATTCAATAAGTAGCCAGTCGTGGGAACCACTAATCTGGTTCTGAAGTTCTAACTTCATCAAATCACCTGGAGAGCTTGTTAAAACACAGGTTGCTGAATTCAAGCCTTAGAGTTTCTGATTCTGTATATCCTGAGTGGGGACTGAGAATTTGCATTTCTATCAAATTTCCAGGTGATACTGACACAACTAGTCCCAGGACCATATGTTCAAACCAATGTACTAACTGATGTGTTGCAGTTGGTCTTCCTTGAGTCTCCAGCTTCCCCTGTCAATTCATGATTGTTTTATGGAACAGCTTCAGTGTCCAGGGGTTCCCTAGTTCTTGGTCCTTGTTCCCCTGGACTGACCAAGTCAGCTGCCCTTGATTCATACATGTATCTCCTTAGGAAAATGGAAATAATTAATTTAAAATTATAGTATTAATTTATAATTAGTTTTTAACATTTATTTGTGAAGAGTCAATAATAATAATGCTGTTTTAGATTTGAAGAGTACTTTGCAGTGTGCCATGAAAAGGACGCATGTGAAACTCCATCACGCATTACCCACTATATTACACACTTTAGTCCTGTGAGGCCTAATCACACTGGAACTTTTCAGTTCTTTCTTCCTCATATCCATCTCTTTAATTCAGGATTAGTCGATGAATGAGAATTTCATTATAAGAAGCCATTCCTATCCCCTGCTTATTCCTAAAGGTATCTTTAAAGTTCAACTTGCCCAACCTACACTTTTAAGCACCACGGGGGGGAAGACAGCCTTACTCTGTGAATAACCTTTATGCCTCCATTGAACACGACAGTAGAAAGCGTGAATTAAGTATGCAAAAATGGCTGTTGATCAAACAGAAAATGAAACTTATATCCTACAAAGCATATGTTATTTCTCGCCTTTCTTCCTTTGCATATTCTCTTTCTACTTCTGGGCTGCAAGACCCCCTTCTTCACCTAACTTAGGCTTCAAGATTTAGTACAAAATCTGTTCTACATTGAATTTGTGCCCTAGCACAATCCATAGCTCCCCTTCGCTTTGAAATTCAGTGGCTAATTGATTTAGTTGTCCCATTGATAAGAGCTAACCTTTAGAGAGCTCTGTGCAAAGTGCATTCACATGTGTAATTTCATTTAATCCTCACAAGAGTCACCTAGGGGCTTTTAAACATTACATTTCTCATCCCCACCTGAGACCAGCTACATCAGAACATCTGGAGATGAATCCTAGGAGTTAACATTTTATAGAGCCCCTTGTGATTTTAATGTACAGCCAAGACTGGGAATCACTGAGCCAGATGGTCCACATTTATGGCACAAAACATAAACTTAACCTTGTTTGAATGAGTTCTTACAACCTGAAGAAGATTTAAAAGTGGTTCAAAAAGTTCTTCTCCATTCTTGGTCTCTCTTCTCCCTTCTCCAGTTTTCAGCTCTTCTCCACAGTTTAGGACCCAGTTCCTTGACCTGCTTTCTAGACCAACACACTTTCAGTCCCCTGTCGTTCCTCTTATTTGCTTCCCCAATCACCACCATGTTCAGCAAAACAAAAATAAAAACTGTGCTCAAACTAGCCCTTGCGGGAGTCTCAGTCCATTTCAATACCAGTAGGGTAATTACCTATTCAAAGAGAGCCCTTTGAGGGAGAGGCCTTGGCATGTCTTTTTTATCTTCAGTTATAAACATTCAACAAATGAGAGCAAATTACTTGCTTAGTGATAAGGCTGGTAGTGGAGATGATACAGGGATTTTGTAAATTGGATTAAAGATCTTGGAATTCCTTTACGGGGTACCCTTGAAAGGATTTACACTAGTGAGTTACAGGTTCAAACTAGCATTTGCAAAAGATAACAGGGGCTGCAGATAAACTGAAGAGTACTCAGAGTTAGGAAAATGAGAGCTGTAGGGTAGAGGGGAAAATATTTTAGAAGTGGAATCCATAAAGCAGCTTAAAACAATACAACTCTCCATTCCTCTCTGCCATTGCATTTGTCCATGAGAAGACCAGATGTCACTCCACAGGGGAACCTTTGTATTTTAAAATGTGTTATAATATAAAAGCATTTTAACACCTACTTAGCATAATTTAATCATTCTGACCCCTATTTCCTTTTTAAATTAAACACAAGCTTGGCTTTTAAACAAAGAATGGAAGTGGAAAGCCAAAGGTAATTAAATATAAACTTTCCTGGTTTTCTTTTCTTGACCAACATTGGTGTCTGATTTAAGTGTTCAGAAAACATAATGTTTTACATCCAACAGTAAGAGGTTCTAAATCAGCTGGAAGCAAGAACAAAAACATTAAAATAAGCCTTAGCTGTCCCTTTAATCCATTGCTTTGCACATATCTCTGCATGTGTTCATTATAAATTCTTAGAAGTTATTAAACCAACTGGTACCTGAAGGTTATAATGTACTGGAACTTCTAGAAGTGCAACCCCACATTTCACTCATAAGGAACTGCTCAGGGTTTACCAAACGTCCTGGCATTCAAGACCTCTTCCAGTGGTATCTAAGAGGACTCTGTATATGGGACCCATGTAAGCCATATGTTGTGTGCACAGGACAGTTCCTATTTATGCTTATAATATGGGCCTAATTTTAACCTCACCCCTTCCCCTTTCATTTTCAAAGCATCTTGATTCAGACTATAAATTACTTTATCATCCCAGCTGTGAGGGACAGAGCAAATGTTTAGTGTTGTGAGGGGAAACGTTTCTCCAAAATAAGACAGTTCACTTTTTCTTTTCTTGACTCTCTGAATAACTGAACTGGGTGAGTGGCAGAATCATGTGCTTCCATAAGTTGCAGCTAGGAAGAGCCATGGAAAAGGAGTGGGAGTAAGCTGCGGTGGGAAAGGAAGATTACAGATTTCTCAAATCCTCATTATGCATGATCAGAGCTGTGGAAGCAGCAAGGGAACTCTACTATGGATACCAGTGGATCAAGGCAAAATTATTGATAAAAATAAGATAGCCACTTTTCCTGAGACCTAGATCTTAACATCTCACCGGCAAACTGAGTTAGAAACTTCCTGGAAAATTCAATGATAAAAGACAGACTCTCTAAGGGGCCAATGGCATGTTATTAGGGCAAGAAGTTGAGGGGACTGGAAAGCCAAGTTGGACAGACTCTAAGTATGCCTGCAGTGTGGCTTGAGGTGGGGAACTCTGCCATCTCTGTTGGTAGGCTGAATTTCATCTTCATGCCTCCTCTGGACTGATGACTGTGCCATCCTCAACAAGTTGCCTAACCTCTCTGTGCCTTGCTTTTCCAAACTGGGAAATGAGAAGCATCAGAAGTGATAACATCACTGATAAAGATACTGCTTTATTTTACAAATTAAAAAAAAAAATCTTACTCCATTATTCTTTTTTCTAGTCTGAAGCTTCTGTAAGAAAGGGAGCAAATCTATCTCCCTCATACATTTATGGAGCCTTTTCTTGGACTAGGCTATCCCTGGGTAGACTGAAACTTATTGCTTATCAACAAGAAACTCCAAAATTGTGTTGAAAAGTCATAATTTTCATTTAGATGACATATGTACATCCATACAAATGAACGAAATTAATGCTTTGATTTTTGTGGCTTCACAAACTCATCCCTATAAGAAAAAATAATCTTATTGGGTTTTTGAAAGTAAAAGTCTAGATTCATTTTCAGTTACATAAACATAGCTTTAATATTTGAGGAACTAGACTAGTCTCAAATCCCATAGGTCAGCAAAATAAATAAATATTGTTTGTTTATTCTGAGAGAGAGAGAGAGAGAGAGAGCGAGCGAGCAGGTGCAAGCAGGGGAGGGGCAGAGAGAGAGAAAGAGGGAGAGAGAGCGAATCACAAGCAGCCTCTGCACTGTCAGTACAGAGCCTGACTCGGGGCTCAATCTTATGAACTGTGAGATCACGACCTCAGCCGAAATCAAGAGTTGGAACCTTAACCAACTGAGCCACCCAGGTGCCCCAATATTTTTTTTTTTTTAAAGATAAACCTAACAGGTTTCTGAAACCAGTCTTATAAGGAATGTCAATGCTTATAGTACACAGTGAAAAAGTTTAAAAATGTAAAGTTTACAAATGTTCTTTTTTACCTCACTTGCTAAGGTATTGGATCTTCTTTCTCCTCTCCTCACCCACACTCCCCAGTAGACTGTTTTACAGATAAAAGCCTTGCTGTTCAAAGTCAGGTTTTGAGGGGCACCTGGGTGGTTCAGTCGGTTAAGCGTCCGACCTCAGTTCAGGTTATGATCTCAGGGTTCCTGAGTTCCAGCCCTGCATCTGGCTCTGTGCTGACACCTCAAAGCCTGGAGCCTGCTTAGGATTCTATGTTTCCCTCTACTTCTGCCCCTCCCCTGCTCACACTATCTCTCTCAAAAATAAATATCAAAAGAAATAAAAACAAAACAAAAAACAAAGTGAGGTTTTGAGTCAGCAGCATGGACACCACCTGGGAGCTTGTTAGAAATGAATCTCAGACCCCACCCCAGAGCTACTGGATCAAGAATCTGCATTTTAACAAGCTCTCTGGGTGATTTTCATGCACAACCAAGTTTGAGAAGTACTGGATTAGAAAATACTTGGCTAGGAATAGCATAGATCATAAAACTAAGTCAAATAGAAGAGTAAGTAGAATTAAAATACCTTGCGCTTGCCTCTGAAAGAAATTATATTAATCCTCAGAAGGCTCTTTTCTTATCCCTGTGTGTGCACTGATGTCTGCCTCTGTCTTCTCTTACCACTTGTTTATGGTATCATTCTCTTTCATATTATGTATGGTGGTTACATGTAATTGTGCTTAAACTTTATAATTGCTATTACTTAGCAAAATTTCAAACTTCCTCTGAAATTACTTCACTCCCAACCCTACAATATGCTCTATTTACACAGCCTATATCTGTTTCCTTTTCTCTGAGACTCCCTCCATAAAAGCAGACATAATATGAAATAAAAGAATGGTTTGGCTTGGGAATGCACGGATTCTGGGAGTGCAGCCATGGATCAGTGCCAACCAGAATTGGATGAATGATACCAGGGGTAAAGCAGTACTAGGGATCTTCATTAGCAGAAGGAGGAGCATATTTTAGTCATGGGTAAAGAGGAATTCTGTTTGAGAACGAACAGTAACTGGGGAGAATATACATTTCTGAGGGCTGAAACATGGAATACTCAGTTGATAGTGCTTTCCAGAAGCACTATTAATGGAAGAAGCAGCTTAGGAATTATTTTTTTTTTCTACTACATTTCTACTAATAAATTATAAAATTTATTCCCAGTTAAAATTAAAGAAATAAAAATAAAAGGAATAAAAATAAAAAGAACAGGCTCATTTTGATTGAGGAGGACATAGCAGATGAGATAGTATAGTTACAGGGTAGAAAGAACAAAAGCTATATAGTCAGATGTACATACTAGAGTTCAAATCCCACATTTCCCACTTACAAACCATAAACATGACCAAATTGCTTGACTCTCTCTGTAAATTTCTTGATTTATCACCTGTAAAATGGGAATTTTAATACTTACCTTGAAGAATTGTTTTAGATAGTCAAATGAGATGATGTACTTACAGTCTCTAGGATAGGTCCTGGTTCTTAATCACTCAATGAATATTAAATATCTCTTTTCTCCTTTCTTCCCTAATTCTATTCTGAATCAGCAGGGAGGATTATATGGTATGATTGACTAAATAACCTGAGAGCTGGTCACTACTGTGATTGAAAACCAAATGGGTGAATGTGATCTGCACATAGCAGCACTATAAACAGACGCATGGGTATTATTTGTGTGGATTATACTGATATGCTGAGGGAACAGGGCTGATTAGTGTGAGTAAATGTGAAGGTTAGTATGATTCTGGAATTCCTCTACAGCCTCCGAAAAGAACCATGCCATCTTCAAATACTTTCCAATATTTGAGAGGCCCTTCCTTTCTACTGTCTTACTTTTTAAAAAAAATTGTTTTTAAATGTCTATTTTTGAAAGAAAGACAGAGCATGAGCGGGGGAGGGGCAGAGAGAGGGAGACACTGAATGTGAAGCAGGCTCCAGGTTCTCAGCTGTCCGCACAGAACCTGATGGAGCTCAAACTCATTAACCGTGACATCATGACCTGAGCTAAACCCAGACACTTACTGAGCCACCCAGGCGCCCCTCTACTGTCTTACTTTTGAAGACTATGGAGGAAGTGATTCTAAAAAGGAAAATGTTACTGAAATGCATACATGATTTTAATTTTTCTACAAATATCATTCTCATCTCATTCATTCAGGCATTAATTCAATATTTAAGTATTTACAGTGCCAGATATTGTGTTAGGTGCCAAAAACACAGGAGTCAACAAAACAGCCATCCAATTCAAGAAAGAGAAAGGGATTATATGTCAATGTAGTTCCTTCCTAATCTTAGGCTTGCTATCCAAAAGCAAAGCAATTCATTTTCCCCCCTTACTTTTTTCCCTTTGCATATTTGTTTTGGGTGTCTATTTCTCACCCTTTGTAATTCACAGCATTTTGAGTATATTTTTCTTGGTATTAGGGATGTTAAATTTTATTCAGCTTAATTCTACTAAATCTCTTTGAAGTTTTTCCTTGATAACTTGATTCTATTTCCTTATGTGCATTACATGGACTTCTTTTTTGTGTGAAAAGGAGGAACCAAAACTATAAATTCCAGATATTTTACCCTTTTCTAGACTAGATCTACTAAAATTGCTAATATGCAGAAAATGGGGGAGGATAGCAGGACCACAAGTCAGAGACAAAGAAGATTTTTGTTTGTTTATAGCTGGCCTGGTTCCATTCACAGGCAGTTTGCTTAACCAAGATAAACAGTATTTCAGCTCTATCCTGAGATAAACATATGTAGATGTAGAAAACACTGGTAGACTGATGACCCAAATCTTTCATGCCTCTCTAATATCCACTCCCTTCGCAATGTACTTCACAGACACCCACTAAGAAATGGAAATTTACTTTCCCACCACTTGGGTCTTGAGCTGGATTTTTGAGTTACGTTAGCTAACAGAATGAGGAGAATGTGAGTTTATGCCACTTTTGAGTTGAGGCTTCAAGAGGCCTCGTATTAATACTGCCTAGGTGCTATAAACTAAGCGGAGGCTATCCTGCTGGTAGAGAGTCATAAGGCCGATTTACTTGTCACCCTAGTCAATAACCAGACATATGAGTAAAGCTATTCTAGACCAGCTAGGTCCCAAGTGACACCCTGGTTGATTGTAGATGCATGAGTAAGCCAGGATTAGGGCTGATCTAGCCTGAATGTAGAGCTGAACTATAGACTCATGAGCATTAAAAAAAAAAAAAAAAATCCATGGGGCACCTGGGTGGCTCAGTTGGTTAAGCATCAGACTTCGGCTCAGGTCATGATCTCATGGTTCATGAGTTCGAGCCCCACATCGGGCTCTGTGCTGACAGCTCAAAGCCTGGAGCCTGTTTTGCATTCTGTGTCTCCCTCTCTCTCTCTGTCCCTCCCCTGCTTGCACTCTGTCTCTGTCTCTGTCTCAAAAATAAATAAACATTAAAAAACTCATTTTAAGTTTCTGTGTTTGGAGTAGTTTGTTACTTACCAATAGCTAACTAATTCCAAATATTCTCATTTAAATGATTTCATGGTTTACTTCAGGTGATACCAATTTTTCCTTTTCATCGTCTCCTTTCACTTTGAATTCCAGCCTTAGTAAAACTATTTTTTTTCTCTTTTTTTAAAAGAAGAAAATCTGAAGGCAGTGACATGCTGGCAAATATTTCACAATAAAGCTCTTAGGAAAAAAATATGTGTGTATATATATGTACATACATGTATGTTTATTACAGATTTTACATTTATAAAGAATGTGTAACACAATTTATAAATAATAAAATATGAAATGTTCTTTTGTAAATTCCAGATATCCAATTGATTCTCATAGAATGCTTTTGTTAGTTTTTATAGAACTTTGTATGCAATTCAACCATGATTTAACAAATAAAGTCATATCCAACCTGCTACCTCTTTTCCAATAATTTTTTTGTCATTAAATCTGATACAGGATTTATTATTGAGCTAGCACTAACTCTTGTACAAAAGTCATATTCATTAAATAGAAAACTCTTTCATCTTCAGCAACAGACACAGCACACTAAGTGCAATTTACATTTACTCCATTACTTTCTTTAGTCTAAGCAATCAATAAGACGATAAATCAGGCCTTGATTTGTAATGTTAGCTACTTTCCATGGTGAAACATTGCTATCATGACCATTTTCAAGCTACCAACACAACATCACTAAAATGGAGTTAGAAAGTGATTCTCTGTAGCACACCATCATATGGTATTTTCACCATGCTGATATAATAGCACTAAATAACCTCAAGTGCACAGATAATATTAGTGTAAAATAAATGAGATGCAATGAGCTTTGAATATTTATGACCTTTATTTTTTTTCTTAAAAAAATTTTTTTTAATGTTTATTTATTTTTGAAAGAGACAGAGGGTGAGTGGGGGAGGGGCAGAGAGAGCAGACAGAATCTGAAGCAGGCTCCAGGCTCTGAGCTGTCTGTATAGAGCCTGATGCAGCGCTTGCACTCACAAACTGTGAGATCATGACCTGAGCTGAGGTCAGACACTTAACCCGCTGAACCACCCAGCCGCCCCATGACCTTTATTTTTAATATAATCTATTGAACTAAAAATGTATAAAATTAAAAATATTTTTTTCTAATTTTAGAGAGCAAGTTGGGGAGAGGGATAGAGGGAGGGAAAGAGAAAATCTCAAAGTGGGGCTCGATCCCATGACCCTAGGATCATGACCTAAGCCTAAATCAAGAGTTGAGGACACTCAATCAACTAAGCCACCCAGTTGCCCCTAAAATTTAATTTTTAATAAGAGTAATTAACAATTGGCTTATTAAATTCCTAAAAATATTAACAATCAAATGAGCTAGCTCCAGTACACCCTTGCTGAAGGATGATGGAAACACATATTAAAATAGTTATAATAGTTATTATAGTAATAAGTATACTAGTAATAGTTACATATAATAATAATAGCACACTAATTGATTATTAGTAGAATCTAATTGTTACAATAACACCTATTATTAGTATAATAGTTCCCATACATCTAGTGCACACTAGATCCCAGGTGCACTTTAGATTCATAATCTCTTTTATACCTCACAATAGTTTGGCGAGGTTTGTATCTCTATTTTACAGATGAAGAAACAGAAGCAATAGAGGTGATAGCTTGTCTAAACTCATAAAATTATAATGGGTTCCCACAAAGACAGATATGTTATATCAAAAATGTATTGTGGCTATAAAGATGAAATCAATATCCTGATGAAGCTTAGAATTTAGCAGTGAGAACAATAGCTCTATTGGCAGTGTGAATAAAAATCCAAGACTGTTTAAGAGAGGGAGACATCAATGGAACCTGGGGAGGGAGAATGGGGATTTGCTGAAGTCTCTGTGGAGATACTATCAGCAGAATGAAAGTGGGTACTTATGGTAAGAAGGCATTATAGAGGAAAAGTGTTGTGAAGTTCATGAAGAATGCTTGGAAGTCTGAAAGTGGAGTTGTTTGGTGTGGCTGGAGTAGAGGCTGAGTATGAGCAAGTGATGGCAGTGAAAATGGAGAGTTAGGGGCGCCTGGGTAGCTCAGTCGGTTAAGCATCAGACTTCGGCTCAGGTCATGATCTCCCAGTTCGTGGGTTCGTGAGTTTGAGCCCCACATGGGGCTCTGTGCTGTCAGCTCAGAGCCTGGAGCCTGCTTCGGATTCTGTGTCTCCCTCTCTCTCTCTGCCCCTCCCCCACTCGTGCTACGTCTGTCTCACAAAAACAAATAAAAAAAAATTAAAAAAAGAAAATGGAGAGTTAATGTGAAGCAGATAAGACAGAAAGCCTGAGGAAAGGATTTTGAGGGTGATTACAAAGTAGACATGTGCAGCCAAGAAAGGCAAAGAAGCAAAACCAAATAGAACTGATTAACAGGAGCTTTTGATCTACCAGAAGCCCTGGTGAGACTTTTGTATGTATGTGATTGTAACTTCTATATGTTAACTTGGCTAGGCCATAGTACCCACATTTTTGATCAAACACTATTCTAGATGTTTCTATGAATGTATCTTTTTGGATGGCATTAACATTTAAACCAGTAGACTTTAGATAAAGCAGATTGCCCTCCATAAAGTGGATTGGTCTTATTCAATCAGTTTAACGCCTTAATAAAAGGATTGACCTCCCCCAAGACAAAGGGAATTCTGCCAGCAAGCTGCCTTTAGACTTAAACTGTGACCCTCCCCTGGGTCTCCAGCCTGCTGTCCTATTGCTGTCCATGTTTGTGTCCCCCAACTCCCAAGTTCATATGTTGAAATCCTAATCTTCAAAGATGAAGCTATTAAGAGGTGGGGCCTTTAGGTGGTGCTTAAATCATAAAGGTGGAGCCTTCATAGATGGGATTAGCGCCTTATAAGGGAAACCCCACAGAGATTCCTAGCCCCATCTATTGTCTGAGGACAGTGAGGAGGCACTGGCTAATCTGGAGCTAATCACAAGAATGCTGGCACCTTGATCTTGGGCTTCCTAGCCTCCAGAACTGTCAGCAATACATTTTTGTTGTTTATAAGCTACCCAGACTGTGGTATTTCGTTACAGCAACC
Organism: Herpailurus yagouaroundi; assembly: GCF_014898765.1. Taxonomy (NCBI): domain Eukaryota; kingdom Metazoa; phylum Chordata; class Mammalia; order Carnivora; family Felidae; genus Herpailurus; species Herpailurus yagouaroundi. The sequence goes on along the minus strand of NW_024412394.1, from coordinate 42,155,481 downwards.
TTAATGGACTAAGACACCTACTCTTCATATTGTGGACTAACCAACCTCCACAACTGCATGAGCTAATTCCTTAAAATCTATCTATCTATCTATCTATCTATCTATCTATCTATCTATCCATCCATCCATCCATCCATCCATCCATCCATCCATTCAACCAACCAACCAACCAACCAACCAACCAACCAACCAACCACACATTCTTTGGTTGTTTCTCTGGAGAACCCTAAGACAATATGCAATATACAGGTGGGCACCAGTATAGAAAGCTATGGGCACAAAAGGAAACTTTTATTTAAGGTGATATTTAAAAAATAAAGAAGCTCCAAGTAGCCATAATATTTTTAAACATAAATGAAAGTAAAAGTCATTGAAATTGAGGAAATCGAGAGTAGGTTGTTGGTTAGGCCACTTTTTAGATTTGATGGTATAAAGAACAGAGTAAAAGAAGATGGTGAGAGTCAGGTGTCCTAGAACTATGTTGAGGTCACCTGGAGAGGTGACAGGGCAAAAGGGAGAAAGATGGAAACCTTGATGCTGTGGGTGTACATACAAATGGGATTTTCAATGATGATACTGGAACAGTGGTCTGGAAGGAGGTTGGTGATTCCAAAAGGAAGCAACGTTTAGAAACTGAATGTGGAATGGAATATGTTACCTCCTCAAGAGGGATTGCAAGGGACATGATATCAATGGCAACAAATTTGCCTTTTCATTGAAGGCAACTCCAGAATTCTGGAGGCAACAATATGGCTGGAAGGCAGATTGTGGACTCGTTTGGAAGCTGAATTTCCATAGTGTTTTTACTTCATATATGTTTTCAGTTAATAAAAATAATGAGTTAATAAAAATAATAAATAAATATTAAAAAGTTTTCTAAAAATGCTTGTATTCATATTGCTTAAGTGAGCAGAAAGAGAAAGCATTAACTTCCTAAAAATTATTATATTGGTGTAGCTACAGGATCACTGACAGAAATTCCCAGGGCCAACAACCACCATTCCTATTAATCCCTTGGTCTCACTGAAACCAGAAGTATAACTGCCTTTGTCATGATTGTAAGTGTGTGAAAGGAATTAGGAAATGGAGTTGATGACACAATCTCCTGGCCCCTTTAGCTATCTCCTTTCCTTTTGCATAGTCCTGGTTTTCAGTGACTGAATCTTCTTAAAGTCTTTTATGAGGCTGAGAGCTATAATGGTTTGCTCTAGTATCCTTAAAATTGGCCCTCTGGGTTGTTTTCAGGTTCGCTGCACTTTTCATCTTCTTTTAGTCTTTCATCTTCTTCATCATCTTATTGCTCCTTTTCAGCAATAGTTTCAATTTGCTTTGTAAGAAATGGTGACAAGACGTTCTGGGAACTTAAGAACACCTGATGCTATGACTCAGTCCCTGGCGTTAAACTCTTTTTGAGTGGCCTCAGGGGACCTGACTAGCCACAAGTGACAGATATCACTGAGGGGTTGTCTGGTACAAAGAAATGTGCCAGAATATCACCTTTAAAAACTCTTCAGATTAATTTATATATCTCTTTTGTGAACTACTAAAATAAGACTCGAAAGTCTGCTATAGAAAATTCAGGAAAACTATCAACATACAATTGCTGAGTTCCTACTATATGATGTTTTGATAAGTGTTGTAAAAAGTAACAAGATGTAAGATCCTTATACTTGCTTTTGGAAATGTTGCAGACTAATTGGGGAGAAACATATGATCACATGAAGAAGCAATAAATGAATAAATAAATAAAGCAGCATATGACAATTGCTAAAGAATTAAAGAGATGGTTATGGGCTGGGGGCTTGAAAACGGCTTCATAAAGAAGGTGAGAACTGAAAAATGCTTTGAAAGATAGATGACAATTTAATAAGGTTAGATAAAGGAGGAAAGCATGGGTAAACAACATACAGAAAGAGAGTTTAGCTCTAGGGTTAATGCAATAAAGTGTGAACTTTATTATGTAGATACTAAAAAACTATTGTAAAGTTAATATACAGAAATATGGAAGTAATAATTTAGGCAGATAAAAAAGGAGTAGAGTGACTGACAGACTTGCAGTTAGGAGATAACTCCTGCTAAATATCCTGAATTTGATGTTTGGCTCTGGCATTTATAAGCTGATTGACCTTTGGCCAGTTACTCATGTTTAAACCTGAATTTCTTATAAAAAAAAAGTATAATAATAGCATAATATCTTTTTCATCATTTTTTGTGATAATTAGGTAAAATATAAAGACAAAACACTTAGCACAGTGTCTGGACCAAAAAAAATTATAATCATCATCATCACCATCATTATATTATTGGCAATAAATGTTTAAAAGCTAGTGATGGAAACGGAGATGAAATTAAACATTAGGAAAAACAAAATATTCGCAAGACCAGCCTAGATGTAGGAAGCAAAGAAGGCAATATCAAAGCGGACTGAAGTTTAGAGCCTGCAAAAGCAGATGACAGCACTAGTATTCATGGAAAATAAAGCATGTAGGAGAGAGGCAAGTAATTTCTCCACTGTACTTAATACCTCTGAGAAGGGACTTACATTCTCCCCAAGACCAGGTCAGACACAGGCAAGGTCCCATAAAAGCCTTGGAGACAGGAGTGGGGTGAGAGTAATGGTAAGGGGAGTGGTCAGCAATGGGCATTATGATGAAGAGCTGCTGGTAAGGCCCATCCTGTGGGAGGCTTCTGGGTCAGGTCTGCAAGATGAGGAGTATATTGCCTACAAGAAGGCAACAGAAGGTTTCAAAGTGTCAGGGAAGTCAAAACAGCAGCCAAAATAGAAGAGACAGGAATTTTTTTAATGAAAGATGCTTTTCTAGAAGAATAGAAAATTGGGACTTAGAATAAGATGAAGGAAGACTGTGCATCGGAAGGGATGGTGGAATGATAGGTAAGAAGTAAGAAGGAGAAATAAGATAGAAACACAGATAACTAAGTATTAGAATAAAAATTGATGCATAAGGAGGGAAACAGAAACCTAGAACTGGAATTAGAATAGAACAGCAGAGAAAGATCAGCAGTTTTGGGTTTGTTTGTTTGTTTGTTTGTTTTTTGTTTTTTTAGTTTATTTTAGACAGAGGGAGGGAGAGGGTGGGGAAAGGCAGAGAGAGACGGAGAGAGAATCCGAAGCAGGCTCTGTGCTCAGCACAGGGCCTGATGCAGGGCTCGATCCCATGAACCCTGAGATCATGACCTGAGCTGAGATCAAGAGTTGGATGCTCAACCAACTGAGTCACCCTGGTGCCCCAGGATCAGCAGTTACAAAGAAAAAGATTTTTTTCTTTTTAAAATGTTATTATTTTTAATAAATATTCAATATATATGGAAATATTTGTAAAATATGTAAAGGTACAAGAAAAATAATAAACATATCCAAATTTTATGGGGTTTGTGAGGCCTTTGAAGAAAAGAAGACAAAAACATGAACACAATTAGATATAAATATATGTAAGTATAGGTATAAATATTTAAATAATTATTTATAAAAAGGAAATTGCTTTAAAATTTTAAAAATCACAATGAATCACAAACTTAAAAAAAGCAGAAATGCACTATAAACTTTCAAAATCAAGAAATATATGTATATAATATTTATTTACAGGTTTATTTTTGCTTTATTTTTAGTTGCATAATGGAGAAGTGCAGAAATCCGTAATATTTTCTTTCTACTTAAAGAGACTGCTCTAGCTCTGGATGTGATTTTGATAAGAGACAGCTGTAAGGAGAAAAATGAATGAAGAAAAAATGATAGGAAGGGAGGCAGTCCCAAGAATGCCTCATATTTGTGCCAATCAAATAAAATAATGTGCAATTCTGGCTGAGATTTAGCCTGAAGATTGTTTATGCATTGCTTCTGACTAGAAATCCATCCACTTTACAGTTAGTAATGCCATGTGTTTGTACTTGCCAATTGTGCTAGAGCATGATATACGAAGTATGGAGAAAGCATAGGCAGGAAAGTAGAGGAAAAAGGAAAATATTGGTTCATAATATGGAGTCTTTAATGATAGGATCTTTCCTCATGTATGTCCCAGAGAGACAGTAGTGAAAACTGAAAGAGATTTTATAACAAAATGAATGTATGTATATTTATGCAATTTAAAATGATAGATAAATTTGGTGGAGAAGGGAAAATGAAGTAGATTAATATGCTCTGATAAGCAAAAATGTCTATCATTTATTATTAAATTTTTCTAAAACTCAGATTATATAACAGTATGAATAGTATGACTTATTTGTGTGGAAAGGATCAAAGGAACACACACATACACACAGACTTACATAAAACCACGTGGGGCAATACACAATTTTTAAGTGATAATCCCAGAGGAGTAGGTTTGGTGTGGGAGAACTGAAAAGTTGTTAATTTTTTATTTAATCCAACTGTTTTATTTTTACTCTTTACAATGATTATCTATCTTATTGAAACAAAATGTAAAGAGTAGAACTAGATATAGAGCAATGTGTGAGACTGATTGTGCAGGAGAAATTATTAGGTATTCTGAACCTAAACTGCTTCTACTAGTTGCCCAGTAAAGAGTATTTTATTTCATTAGAGCTTATCATAAACTTACCCTGAAACAAAACTTTGAATTAAAAATCAAAACAAACAAACAAACAAAAAACCTGGGAAAAATCTGTTCTATTTGTTGGCATTTAGATCACTGATCATACAATATAGTTAAATCCCAGGAATCAGCATAATATTAATTAGGTTATTATGACTAGCTCTTACTTTATCTTTTATTCTCTCACTTTCTGAGTTCTTTTCTCACCCCGTACTTATTCTTAATTATTTGATAACAACTCTTTTCATGTATAACAATTAATAAAATCTCCTTTCTTACCAAAAAATGGACTAGACTATGAAACAGTTGGGCATTGCTATCACAATGCTCCTATTTACATATTCAAAGGTTTTTTCCTGAACAATATTTGGTTAACCATAGCCTATAACTTTATTAATCACATTTAGTTAGCCCTGAAAACTGACATATGCAGGTGGATTCCAGAGTTTTAAATGTCCATACTTCAGAGTCTTGCATGGTGCTAAAATTTTCCGGGGCGGGGAATGGACACAAAGCTCTCTTTGGGTTGTTAGGAAAAGAAAATGAACTACTGTATGTACAAGGGCTTTAAAAATTAAAGGTACTATAGAAATGGTAGGAGTTGTTGCTTTACTTTAATGACTATTATCCTATCTTGATAAGAACTGTCTTCTATTTAAAGTCTTGAAATATTTCAATTTTATAGAATTCTATATTATCTCTTTCTTCTGTAAAATTTTTACTTAAAATAAGTGATCTTTTCCATCCAGCATACCCTGATAATTTTATGCTTAGAACCCATATGGCATTTTAAGACAATAAAAATCATTTTCTTAGGTAAAATTTACTTTAAAGAAAATGTACATTATAGACTTCCTTAACCTATGATTCTGGTATAAAGAAAATATATATACACACACACACACACACACACACACACACACACACACATATAAACAGACATATATTGACATAAATAAGAACTTGTTTATAATTTTGACTATTAAATAATGTAGGCTCAAAATAAGTAATCTGGAAGGCAAAAGAAAACATTGTAAACATTTCTAAAATCTACCAATTAGACAAGTCCTTAATAGTTCAGTATATTTCCTTCCAATCTTTTTTTTTAAATTTTTGTTTATACACACAAACAGCCCCACACTCTACCTTTTCAAAATTTAGATCAAATTCTTACCATCATTTTATATCCCTCTCTTTCCCATTCTGTGCATTTTCTCATGATGTTAAGTATTATTTATAGAAATGATGTTTAATGATTATACATTATCCATCATATGGCTGTTTTAAAATACTTATAAGCATTCCCACATTTTATTAGTCAGAGTCCTGACAAAAAAAACAGGTGACCCACTCAATTGACAATTGATTTACAAGTGTGCAGGCAGGGCCAAAAACCCCAAGAAAGGATGGTAAAGTACCTGGTAGCCATTACTACCCCAGCCTGAAGAGGGAAGGGAAAGAATGGTTATTAGAATCTGGAAGAGCAACAGTGATAGAAAGGATCTACAGATATGAGCTTTGGTAGGAAATACAGCCACTGTCAAACATAGCCTGGCAGAGATAGGTAGGGAAATAAATACTCCAATTTCTCTCTGTTCCTGCATTCCAACCTCCTGATGCTGCTTACCATTGGCCAAACCAAACTGGAAATCAGAGGGCAAGGAAATCTGTTGATGTAGAATCCACAGAGTTCAGCCACTGCCCTTGGCAAGACACTGGGTGAAGAAGGGTAAAGAGTGTACCTGGACTGGGAGATATCAGCACACATATTGTATTCGGAGTCCCTCCCCCCCACCCCAATTTTACATTATATCCAAAAGGATTTGAGAAATACTATTGCATACTAATCTTCAGTGGTATTAGGTAAGTATCTTAAATGAATGAACACTCAGCCTTTACTGCCAATAATGGGATAAAGGAAAAGTGAATTTGCATTAAGCATCCCAAGCATGATAAAACCATGTCTGTCATCTAATAAAAAATCAGTCATCCTCATTTTGTTCCATAGCTGAAAGTAGTAAGACAAATAGTGTAGGTTTTTTGGTTTATTCCCTGGGCACACATTCCATACTGCCACACCCAAGTGGCATTTTATGTTAGCAAAGTGAGGCAAAGTGAAAGACTACTCATCTCAAACCATTGATTCTGTCCAAAGGAAAGCAGAGTCAAAAAACAAACAAACGGGCGCCTGGGTGGCTCAGTCGGTTGAGCGTCCGACTTCGGCTCAGGTCACGATCTCACGGTCCGTGAGTTCGAGCCCCGCGTCGGGCTCTGGGCTGATGGCTCAGAGCCTGGAGCCTGCTTCCGATTCTGTGTCTCCCTCTCTCTCTGACCCTCCCCCGTTCATGCTCAGTCTCTGTCTCAAAAATAAATAAACGTTAAAAAAAATTAAAACAAACAAACAAAACACACACAAAAAAGTCAAAACCTCCAGCATAAGACATAGAAGAACTCAGATTTTTCTGTGTGTCCCTCATTTCCCTATTTTTTCCTAAAAGGAGCTCAATGTGTAGCATAAAAGAAACTAGACTGTGGGAGAACCTTTTAATTTTTATAGCATGTGTCTTCAAAGCATGGTTGAATTTGGCCATGCCAATAGCTTACAAATCGTAACTCAAGTTTATCCACATACATTCTAAGGAAAGAACCCAATAAAATTATGACTCTGTGTCATTCACTTGTCAGAGAATGTTGAATATAATGGGGATCAAATCCCATGTGGTTTTATTAAATGCTACTAATATGAGCATTTGTTCATATTACTCATCATATTACTTATTAATGCTATCCATCAGGCTACTAATAGTACATACATGAATTTACATAATCTCTGCTGAAAAGCCTTCTGACAAATACTGTATAAAATAGTGTCTTTTTGCCTATGAGAGACAATTTTTTTATTTTAATTATAAATAAGAGAATGTTCTTGTCTCTCTAACCCATCAAAATAGCAGTGTATGAGGGACAATTTCTTAACTAAGGATATGAGAAGGCAGAAGCATGAAACTTTCACATTCATTACAATAGACTAGCAGGTTTGGGAAGCATTTGGAAACTTTTACTTCCCTGACTTCCTCCAAGGAAACTCTTAGGCTGTATACAGTGGAAAGTTTCAAGCAAGATCATTTTGTATCTTCTGCCTCAAAAGACAAATACAATTATAGCAAAATATTTAGAAACTTGGAAATTTGATCCTTCTGATTTTTGGAACTGCTATAACAAAAAACACCAATATTCATCATCAAAATTCAATTTATATAACAAATTTCTTCATAATCCCAATAGTTCAAGAATTCAGAGACATTTTACATGGAGTTCGCATGGAAAATTTCACTTTTCTTCTTCCACACAAAAAGTGAATCTTAGTTTTAGTTTAATCCAGTAAATATTATTATTGAGAACTTCACAACATGCTAAATGTTTTATGTATATTTCAATACCTTTATCTTTATGTTCATATGCTCAGAGTAGTTAAGGATATTTATTCACCACAGTGTAGTACCGGGGCAAGTATGTTAGTCCCTTTACTCTTCTATGATTAAGAGGAATTTAAAGAATTAAATGAAATGAAGTAAATTAATCAAACATTATTGAATATAAATTATGTTGGGAATAGTGTTGTGCACATTCACTGTAAATGGCAAATATGCAGAGATACTAACATGCAAATGGTACAGTCTCCATTCTCAAAAACTTTACAACCTAGTATGGTAATAAGACAAAAGCATACTAACCACAAAGCTGAATATTCGAAGTGTCTTATAAGAGGAATAAAATTCTTCAAAGAAGAGAGAAGAGAAAGAGAGGGAGATATCAAATCCAAATTGGAAAGGGAAAATAGGCCAAATGACAGGAAAAGGTTAAGTCAGTGAGACCATTTGAAAAGAGGGTGTAGGAGGTTTGGTAGCATTTTTTTTTTTTTTACCTTTTATTTTACAGTAATTTTAGAATCACAAGAAGTGCAAAAATAGGAGAGCTCTCATGTGCTTTTCATGCAGGTTTCCCCAATGATGACACCTTACATAATCATAGCATATTATTACCAAAACTAGGAAACTGACATTTGTGCAATGCTATTAACTAAACTGCAGAACTTATTAGGATTTTACCACTTTTCATAGGCATTCACTTATGTGTGTTGTATGTGTTTGTGTAGTTCTATGCAATTGTATCACATGTACAGATTTGTGTAGCCATTAACATAGAACATAGACCTGTTATACTACTACAAAGAAAATTCCTCATGTCGCTTAATAGTTACACCCTTCTAATTCTAGCCTCTGGAAATCACTGATCTGTTCTCCATCTCTCCAATTTGGCATTTCAATAATGTTACATAAATAGAATCAAACTGTATGCCATTTTTTTTTTTATAATTGGCTTTTTTCATTCAGCACAATACCCATAAGATCCATCTAAGTTGTTGCATATTCCATTGAATAGAATGTGCCCAAGTTTGTTCATCTCTCTACCAGCTGAAAGGAATTTAGGGTTGCTTCTACTGCTTGGCTACTACAAACAAAGCTGCTATAAATGCATACAGGTTTTTGTGTGAGAATGTAAATTTTTATTTCTCTATGACAAATACATGCATGAGTGTGATTGCTGGGTCATATGATGAGATTTTAATAAATTTCTAGTTCTTAACAACTATAAACATTCTTGTATAAGCATGATTTGTTAATTTTCTCAATTATTTATTGGAGATAAAAATTAGAATTGCTGTACCAAGGAAATATGCAATTTTAAATGCTTTCAATGCATATTTTGTTCTCAGGACAATTTATGCTAATTTCCAATCATTCCCACTAGAATTATGTGAGCAGATCCATTCTTCAATCTCACAATTACATGAGTATTATCTTTTTTAACTGTTGCCAACCTGAAAGTCCAAAACCGTTATCTTGTTTTAACCTGCATTTTGATTACTTACAAGAAGAGCATTTCTGTTGAGTATCTGCATATCTTATGAGTTTCCTATGTATGTCTTTTGCCTGCTTTTGTATGAGAATTTATTTTTTCTCATTGATTCCAAATATTTATGAGTGTATTCACACATATAAAAGGAAGTAATATTGCTATTTGTGTTGCAAATATTTTCAATGTTTGTGGTTTGTCTCTTAACCTTTCTAAAAACGCTTTTTGACATACCTGTGTTTCAAGCTGTTACACAGGAAATATAACACCCTTTCTTCCTTTATTGTTTTTGCACTGAATATTATGCTTAGACAGGCTTTCCTCACATAAAGATTATATAATAGTTTATCAGTATTTTTGTGTAGCGGTTTTATGTTTTATTTTCTTTATTAATGTTTACTTATTCTGAGAGAGAGAGAGAGAGAGAGAGAGAGAGAAAGAGAGAGAGAGAGAGAGAGAGAGAGAGAGAGAGAGAGAGAGGATGGACAGAGTCAGAGGGAGAGGGAGGACCCCAAGCAGGCTCCATGTTGCCAGCACAGAGCCAGATACTGGGCTCAAACTCATGAAGCACAAGATCTTGACCAGAGTCAAAACCAAGAGTCAGACACTTAACCAACTGAGCCACTTGGGCACCCCCTCTTTTCTTTTTCTTTTCTTTTCTTTTCTTTTCTTTTCTTTTCTTTTCTTTTCTTTTCTTTTTTCTTTTTAACATCAACCATCTGGAATTTATTTCAAAGTAAGAAAACAGATGAGGTAAGGAACTAGCCTTACTGTCTTCCAAGTGTAGTCAGTGGTCCGAACACCATTAATAGAATATTTTCTTTCACTGATTTAAAGTGCTACCTTTATTACATACCAAATTCTTATGTTTGAGCATATTTCTGAATTTATTATTCTTTCAGTGGTCTCGTTCTACTTCTGTACCAATATCTTTATATTTTATTCAGTATTGGGTTTGTGATACATTTGATAATATACAAGTTAAGTTCACCGTCATTACTTGATTAAATATCAAAAAAGCACATTGTCATTTGAGAACTTTCATTACAGAGAGCAAAATCTTTAGATTTTTTGGAAATGACTAACTTCTTTTCAATATAGAAAATTTCCATTTATTTTCTCAGTAAAGAAGTACTGCATATTATTTGCTAAGTTCACACCTAGATTATTTTATTTTGGGGTGTCATTATGAACTGATCATGTTTTATATTCTCTATCTGGTTATCATCAGAATATGAGGAACTATATTAAATATGTAACAAGTCACCTTACTTAATTTTCATATTAGTTCTAACATTTTTTTTTAAAGCCACTCCATTTGGGTTTTCCAAGAAGGGAAAACAATCATCCCATATGCAAATACTGATAATTTTCACTTTTCTAATATTTATACCACCTATTACATGTTTTCTGAACGTATTGGCAATCACATCCAGAATAATTTTATTTAAGAGAATATATTATAAATTAACCAGGGATGCCTCAGGGGTTCAGTCAGTTGAGTGGTCTGACTCTTGATTTCGGCTCAGGTCATGATCCCGGTATTGTAGGATAAAGCCTTGTGTCAGGCTCCATGCTCCATGTAGAACCTGCTTAAGATTCTTTCTCTTTCTCTCTCTCTCTCTCTCTCTCTCTCTCTCCCCCTCTCTCTCTCTGTCTGTCTGTCTTTTTCTGCCTCTGCCCCTCTTCCCCACTCATGCACATGTACTCTCTCCCTCTAAAATAAAAAATTAAAAATATATGTATTATAAATTAATACTTTAAAAAAATTTTTTTTTCAACGTTTATTTATTTTTTGGGACAGAGAGAGACAGAGCATGAACGGGGGAGGGGCAGAGAGAGAGGGAGACACAGAATCGGAAACAGGCTCCAGGCTCTGAGCCATCAGCCCAGAGCCTGACACGGGGCTCGAACTCACGGACCGTGAGATCATGACCTGGCTGAAGTCGGACGCTTAACCGACTGCGCCACCCAGGCGCCTCTAAATTAATAATTTTTATATGAACAAATGTCCTAATACTAAGCCATCCTTGCATTTAGAGAATACATAGTGGGATATTATTTTATTTTTACATGTAACACTGATATTTTAATTATTTTTTTATTAATTCATATTTGAGACTGTGCTACAGTGGTGTTTTTCTAGTTCTATAATAAATAAGCTATAAAGCTTTCCTTCATTCTCTACCCTGAAACCATTTATGTAGCACGAAAATTATTTTTTTTAAAGAATATTTGGGAGGAAAAATCTACTCACACATCCAATTGGGTTGGGTATCTAAGGGCAAGGAGAGAGTACTTCTTTGATAATGAAAAAAATAGAGCCAATAATTGAATTCTGACTGTAATATTATGGAAGTAGAAGTAAAAAAACACCATTTCTTTAAACGTAGTGAACATCTAGTCCCTTTTAACGTGAATTATGTCCAACATTTTTTCTCCCCCCCTCCTCCTTCAACAAACAATTCTAATTTAGAAAGGAAATCAGAATAACATATCCCCAAATGCTTCAGTTAATCTACTCCTCACCACTTGAACAGAATCATAATTCCTGGTGAAGAAACAGTATGTGATTTCTGAGAACTCTACAGGAACTCAATGGGAACCGTTAAGATAGTCACATATGTTAGGAGTAGCCTTGCTTAGCATACAGAGGCGAAGTGGAGTAAGATTACTTATGAGAAGTATCTTTCTGTGTATGTTCTTTTGTCTTCTAGACTCTACTGCATTTAGCTTAAAAAATATGAACTAAAACAAGTAACTTGGAATGAAAGATGAAAACATAGGTCCTTGCCAAGGTACAGAAACCCAATTCATGAAAAGGACCTCACAGTCCAAGAATTGGGTTTACTTACTCTTTATGATAGGTTGTAACAAATCTTGACACTTCACTGCTCTTCAGTTTGGGGACTTTAAGATACAAAGAAAACAAACTGACTCAAGTCATTTCAAGAAAACATGCTTAATGAAGTGCACATAGTAGCAGACCTAGAAAACCATCAGGGCCTAAAGCAGTTAGGAGAGCTTTTTGTATACACTGTTCTCACATGCTCTCAGAAATAGTACACTGTTATTTAGAGATCCAGTTGCCATAAACATATCCTCTGCTGCCACTGCCAAGAAATGCATGATTTGACCCCTACCATCAGAAAATTCACAAACTATATAACCTCTAAAATAAGGAATAGTCCCATGATTGGTAAATGAAATCCTGCAATAGTATGTACATTAATATCAATGTTATTTAAGGGAAGGATCCTTTACATCTGGTGACTAGCAGAGGGGACAAAGTAAAAGATATTCCAATAGAAGAAACAATGGATTATTTCCACCAATGCTGCATTTACTTTTGTTTTTTTTTTTTTTTAGTCTTAGTATTTACCTGACAAGTAATCCTTTTTCATCCCTCTCCCAGCATTCATTGCCACTTAGAAACAATTCCTAGGATGTGTATTATTGTGCTATAATTATAGTTGAGGGCACAGTGGCATGTGATTGTGGTATAATAACTAAAGCCTTGGAGTGCCTTTTTATTCCATTAAAAATGACCTTAGCTTTGGATCACAGAGCTTTGCACTGATTTGTCTTTTTTGTTGCTTCCTCTCCATAGGTCTGCTTCCTCATACAGGGTGATGCATTGAATCGTGACACATGCAGGGGAGGGGGGGGGGGGGAGCGGTGTCAGTGAAATTAACTATCTTTCCCGTGAGAAATAATTCATCATTTAGCATTTGCTATTAATGTACCTCTGCTGTGAGTGAATGAAGTCACATGAAGTATATGGAAGTTGTGGAACAGACGGACATTACATAAATATCATTTAGTGTTCATGATGGGGACAACAATTTTTTCATCTGCAAATATTAGGCATTTGGGCTGCAGAAAAGGATATGTTGATAAGTTTGGTTGCTATGAAAATAAATGGCTTTGCTTGCTTTTATAGAAGTACCTCTTTAAGGCTAATTTAAATTTTGTTTTCTGTCTGCTTCAATAAGATACATATTTTTTAATGTTTACTTGCTCATGAGCAGGAGAGGGGCAGAGAGAGAGAGGGAGAGAGAGAATCCCAAGCAGACTCCATGCTATCAGCACAGAGCCCAGTGCTAGGCTCAATCTCACAAACCGTGAGATCATGACCTGAGCAGAAATCAAGAGTCAGATGCTTACACCAACTGAGCCCCCCAGGTGCCCCTCAATAAGGTCTTTTAAATACAATGATTAATATTGGACTCAATTGTGTCCTGTAGTAGAAAGACTTCCCAGATTTCTCTAGAATTGAGGAGGTGCCTCTGGTCTCAGCACAGGCAGTATGGGTCTCAGCTCACTTTGTCTTTGAACTCGATTCCCATTTGGGGAACAGGAGCTAGAAGAGGTGGCATGATCTGGGATCATTCATATTAGTTCAAAAAAAATATCTACTAAGGGCTCACTGCAAGGCAGATTTTGTTCTGGATGATGTGATGGGGACATATTAGGAATGAGGAAGTCAGCGATTCTTATCAACACATACTTGAACCCAAGAGGACATGTATCAATATGTTCATTGAAGTATTGTCTATAATAGTGACTCAGATGTCTATCAATAAGAGACTGGCAAAATAAACCATGAGATATTCATACAACGGAAAATCATCCATCATTTGTAGACTGTGAGGTAGGTTTGTATATGGAAAGGTGTCCACATGATTCAGAGAAAAACTAACTATACAAAGTGATACTTATATCCAGTTTAGTATTCTGTGTAAACACACACAATACTATATATTTTCTCCATAATCATTAGATGCATAGTAAACACCCCTGGAAGAATATTCTCCAAAGTAGATCCTCCTACTGCACAGTGGCAGGAGTGCTATTCCCACTGGAGACAGGCTATTTGGTGACAGTCTGGCAGCCATTCTGATGGCCCTACATTAACCTGATGACTGTGGTTAGTCTCAGGGAGTGAAAGGGACCAGGATTAAAGACAATTATCAAAGGGAGTCTTAGGTATTATCTACAACATTTTAATTCTTAAAGATGATCACAGTAATGAATTAAATGTATCTTAACTATTAATTTAAAAATAAGAATTAGTAATTACTTCTGTCTAGGTGCTAACAATCCAGAGGAGAAACAGAACACACTCAAATAATTCTGATGCAAAACAAAGTGTGGTCAGTGCTACTGTTATATCCAACTGTGTGGTAGGAATATGAAAGTGGAAGGGACCTGTCTTTCTGTTTCTTGGAGGAGGAGGGATGTAGTGACAGTATCCTTAGTGAAAAGAAAACTTTCCACTATATAGCATTTTGGACAGCTCTGGGAATATCATTAGCTAGGCAAGACTGGACAGCTCTAGTATAACTCTAGTTATAAGTTCTAGTATACCTAGTTGTCATCTGCCAACTCAACCATATTAAAAGATGTAACCAGGGAGAGAGGAGACGATGCTGGAAGGAGAGCCAGATGGAAGATTCTAGCCCATATTAATTAGGAGTGGTTTGTTTGCAATTAAATAAGACTGGTCCTGGCTGTCTAAAACCGAGAGAAATGAATTAGTGGGATATTTGTGGAATTCATGGCATCGGTGGGAGGCTGAAGTACTGAACTTGGAAAATACAGGTAAGCAGCAAGCACCTTGAGACAGCAGGAGTGATGAAGGTGATGGAGGAGCACCCAAAATTTCTCATTTAGCAACGGCAGCCTAAATGTGAATAAAATCTAGGAACACCACCATCTTTGTACTATATTAATTCTGATACAGACTAGGTCACCGGCACTTGGCTGCCAGAGGTGGGAGAGAGAGTAAACCATATCCCCAGCTTCCACAGTGGATGACAGGGCATCCATAAATACAGCACGATGGGAGTCACCTGAAATGAATGGAGTGGGCAAGCTGGGGAGCTCAAACAGAGTAGTGATTATTAACTGGGCACTTAATAAGTACAAGGTACTGTTCTAAGTACTTTATATGGGCATTATTTAATAGTCACAGTAACCATATAAATCAGGTATTAGTATTACCAATATACAAATAGCATTAGGTAATTTTCTCAGGATTGCAGAGATACTAACTTGGTAGTCTGACTCCTAGGTCTATATTTTTAATGACCTACTACTGCAAATATCCACTCTATGTCCCCTCCTTGACTTTGCCCCCATTTCCCACAGGAATACAGAACACTTGACAACACTGAATTAGAAATGTATAGAATACATTACACTTAAAGCAACCCAAAAGGTTTTCACAGCTGTAATCTGTTCTTATCACACTTCCAAACTCAGGGTGAGAAAATGTTCTGATTCTTGTTTTTCTGACACTAAAGGAGGCAGTTAAGAATTATATGACCTTCCCAAATGCCCTCGTGATGAAGAGCTAAATTGAGACAAGAACTCAGAACCAATGAATTAATAAGTAACCAATTTATTTCCCTGGTCAGAAATTATGACTGCCTCTTTAAGTGAGGTTTCTAGAACCAGTCTTTATCCAAAAATATACACTATAAACTACAAATCAGAATGAGTCATCAATTCCCCCCTGTTTAAAACAGCTCAATGGCTCCAATAACATTTAGGACAAAACCTTAACTCCTTAGCATGACTATAAAGATTACAAGATACTATCCTGCCTTTGGGCCTTATCTCTTTCCACTCTTTCTTCCCACGTTCTTTGTTTTCCCCTTGTTCCCAAATGTTTCACAGAGTTCCTGCCTTAGGACTTGAATCATCATTCCCTCTGCTTGGAATGCTCTTCTCCTAGTCTTCACATGGTTGGTTCACAGTCTTGCCCTTCAGCTCTCAACTTAAATTAAGACATCTCTAAGACAACTTTCCTTCCCACCCAAATTAAAGTAACCTTCCCTCCATGTCCTTTTACCATGTGTTAATTTACTGATAGCACTTATCAGCCTGGAATTTTCTTGTTATCTATTAGTCTTATTGAGTGATGGATTCTCTTCTCCCGAACGTAAACTCCAGGAGGGCATCATTCTCCAGACTGTATGTGACAAGCAAATGTTCACTGAATAAATTATTTCCAGTTCACCCAACCATATGGGTTTTCCCTTTGCCCCTCAAATGTCAAGTAACTGTAGCATAGTAAGTCTGGATAGGACTTGGAAAATTTTCCTTACTGTTATAGTTCAAAAATCTGGGACAAAAGGAAAAGTAACCTGCCTGAGTTAATAACAAACATGGACTCAAATCTGGGTCTTTTCACTTCCAGCCCATATTAATTAGGAGTGGTTTGTGCTTTTTCAGTATATTGTGCTGTCATAAAGAATCAAGAACTGAGGTGATGTTTGATTTATAACTTCTGTGGCCGTGATCCATGAAAGGCCACCATGAGCATGGGCGTATTGCCTCTGAAGATGAACACAGTAACACTGGGATAGTTGGACACCTGAACGGATGCCTGTGACAGGCTCATGTACTATTCACTATTTTAAGTGCTTGGCATGTACTAATCCATATAATCCTCATACAATCCCTATTAAGTAGATACTATTATTATCTCCATTTGTATATGGGAAATTTGAGGCACAGCTGTTACGGAGCTTGCCCAGGGGCATATCGCTAGTAAGCTGTGCTGTTAGCATCCAAATGTAGGTGGTCTACTCCAAAGCCCTCACTCTTAACCACTAATGATATTTTGCCTGCTCTGGCTATAAGGCACAATTTATCCCTGAAAACACTAAATCAGAAAGTTTCCATTGGGACTAAATTGTTAAAAATCCTGGGTTAATTGTGAGGCAAACAGGAGTCAGTAGCGCAGTTTTTATCAATGCAGTATTGGCAGAACTGACTGTTTTGCTTTTTCAGGCTTTAATTTTCTTTGTACATAATCCTCCATAAGCAGCAATAAAAGAAACAGAACAAACACCATTGAGTCACTGGCTTCCAAAGTACTGAGCAGTGCTTTACTGATGGCAGGTGTACGGAGCTTCCTGGAACATGCTGTTTACAAATAAAGACTTCTTTCTGGCATTAAGAGAATGGAGATTATGTGGATCCTGCTGGTTGGGGAGCATGACACACTAAATAATTGATTAAAGAGGAATGGCTTCTCTGCTCCTCCATGCAGGCCAGAGTGTTTTATTAAAGTTGCTCTCTGAAGATGGAAATGGCAGTTGGGCTAGAGCGAAGGCACTGCACAGAGACAGTCTCAAGCAACAGAGCAACAAAATCTCTGTCACCTGGTTGGGAGTAAGCATCCCCTTTGAGATCAAGAGCTCTCTACTTTCTGACTGAATGGGGACAATTTCTTACCTTAGAACTCTTCCCATGTTCCCCTTCTCAATTCCATTAAGTTTATTGACTTTCCATTCTGATTACTACTAAAATTTCTTTTAAAATCAACCAATCAAGATAGAGTCCAGAAGAAGGTAGAATCTCAGATATAAAAAGAGCTAAACTGTCTTGAGGAAGATCAGAGGGTAAATTCGGTATTTGGATTAAATATTTCATTTGGTAACATAGGTTGATGGTGTATCTTCCTCATACCCATTTGTTAAACCCCATAGTAATATAAGGTTTGAAATTTTCTAGCACAGCATAGACTGCTTTGATAATGAAGCTTGACCACAAAATTGATGCTTTTACTTCCTCAATCACATTTCAAATTGACTATCTAGAATGATTAATAAATTGTTTCTCTGATTTTTTCTTCAGTGGTGCAGACCTATTGATACTCTTAAGGATAGATAGCTGGACATAGAGATACCTGACTCAGAAAGGTGTTGTCAAATCTGCTTGGGGTTGAACATTTATTAAAACACTTTAATCTGTATTATTGTATAACTAAACTCAGCATATGTACAATAAACATTCAGACCTTACATATGGAAATTGTTACTTCTCAGGTTTTTAAATTTTTAAATTTAAATTCTAGTTATGTTAACTAACAATAGTTTCAGGTGTATAATACAGTGATTCAACACTTCCATACAATACCTGGTGCTCATCACAATAAGTGCACTCCTTAATCTCTATCACCTACTTAACCCATGCCCCCCATCAACCTCCCCTCTGGTAACCATCAGCTTATTTTCTATAGTTAAGAGTCTGTGTCTTCATTTGCCTTTCTCTCTCTTTTTTCCCCTTTGCTCATTTGTTTTGTTTCTTAAAATTACACATATGAGTGAAATCATATGGTATTTGTCTTTCTCTGACTTATTTTGCTTAGTATAATACTCTTTAGCTCTGACCATGCTGTTGCAAATGGCAAGATTTCATTCTTTTTTATGGCTGGACAATATTCCGTTATATATATATATACACACACACACACATATATATATATTATCTGTTATATATATATGTATATACATATATTATATATAATATATGTATATATGTATATGTACATATGTATATGTACATATATATAATATATGTATATGTATAATATATATATATATGTATACATATGTATTATGTATATTATATAATATATATACATATATACATAATGTATTATGTATATTTATATGTGTGTGTATATATGTATATATACACATATATATAATATATGTATATGTATATGTATATATATAATATATGTATATGTATATGTATATATGTATACATAATATATGTATTATGTATATATATACATAATATAATATATATGTATATGTATATATACATATATAATATATTATATGTATAATATATGTATATATTATATTATATACTATATATTATATATGTATATGTATATATTATATTATATATATTATATATGTATATGTGTATATGTATATATATGTATATATACATATATATGT